>NC_051310.1:32536976-32852301 GCF_015220235.1 Choloepus didactylus
GATTTATATTTATTGGCCATTAATTAAGTATTGGTACTTGAGAGTAGGTTATAGTCATTGGTGTTTTCAGTTTGGTGAGATTAGTGTAATATAGGAAAAAAGTCAATACTTGAGAACATTATATCATTGGTGCCTTTTATAGCAGTTCTTTATGTACTGACCCCTCAAAAAACCTGCTTGAGGGTAAGGACAGAATCTCCCCTATTTTCCTAGAGCCCTTTATTTTGTCTTATAGGTTCTGTAGATATTTGCCAAGTTACATTGTGAGACAGAGTCTCAATGCACAAAGATTTGAAGGAGCATTAAATGAATATGAGGAATTAGGGTTGAGATAACCAAGAATGTTCCTTGAGTTAGACCAAGGGTTTGCAACCAGGAGTGATTTTGTTCCCCAGGAGACATTGTGAATGTCTGGAGACATTTTTGATTGTCACAACTGGGGGATTATTGCTGACATCAAATAGATGGAGGCCAGGGATGTTGCTAAATGTTCTGTAACACCTTGGACAGCCCCTACAACAAAGAATTATCTGACTAGCTCAAATGTCACTAATTCTGATGTTCAGAGACCCTGGGTTAGAGTCAAGTTAGAGTCAAGTTGGGTTTCCAAAGAAATGTGGCACCCCTGCATTTGGCTTGGCTCAGGAGTAAACCCCCAAAACTACTTCAAATTAGGAGTTTGTATGCTTGGATCCTTCCACCATCTTCCTTTGGAAAATAATTCAATGAACAAGCATAGAGCTGAAAAAGAAGGAAATTGAAAGAGGTTTCTGTCACCCTCTCATAAATGGAAAACAGCAATAAGAAATGTTGTTGAACATTCAGTTGTTATTGAATTAAAGATTTTGATTTTCCACTTATTCCTTCAAAACAGGAATTTGTAATTATCCAGAATAACCATAACTTATTTTTTAAAAATGTTCTATGCAGAGATTACATTTTGAGAATTTTCGTGTTTGTTAGATGAGGTTTTGGTGAAAAGTAAAGAGTGCTTACGTTCTAAACCTAGCTTTCCAGTGGTCAGGCTGTTCTTGTTTATGAACTATAATTGTTTTTAGTAGTCTTTTATTAGGGGCACATGGGTTCTTCAGGCCCCAAGAGGAGAGACCGATTACTTTTTTTATAATGAAACCCTCTGAATCATGTGTTGCATCACTTAAGGGCAGCTTATTTTTTTGTTTGTTTATTTATTTTCATTTAGGGAACTTTGGAGAAAATAAAGGGCAAAGTCTATTATGACCTTGAAGTCAGCAGTAGAACTAGGTTTGGTGTATACAACCCTGAGAGCTACCAATGTATTTAGACATTGAGGGCTGGAAACAGACATGGTTCTAATGTAGGACCTAGAACAATGCAATGAAGTCTTTCTACAATGATGGAAATGTTTTTTATCTGTGGCTATTTAAATGGAAATTCATTCATTCATTACAATTAAGCAAAATAAAAAATTCATTTCCTAGGTCACATTAGCCATGTGTCAAGTGCTCAGTAACCACAAGTGACTAGTGGCTACTGTATTGGACAGCACAGAAGAGCTGGAGGTCTATGCCAAAGTACCCTTATGTTTTTTAGTTTTCTTTTGTAGATTCATGTCAGTATGTTACAAATTTGTCCACCTGTGACTGTTGTTTTTTTTACAGTGATGGTTGTGGTTTTAGGGAGTTGAGATAGCTAGATAGTCCTGTCACAATTTAAAGCCATAACAGTACAACCCAATGTTCGTAATCTGAATGACTGCTCAGAAGCCTGTGCTGCTCAGAAAAACTGAGGAGAAATTGGATCACAGGGTCTCTGGATTTGGTTGGAACATAAACTCAGCCAATTTGTTTTCATTTAAGCCTCTCAAGTCTACAACCACATAGCCTGCTTTCCTTTCCTCCACACTTGACTCTAAAAGGCCAGTCTAATTATCCCTTTGCAGGCTATTTAGTTAAGGGGAAATCCTAGTCCTATGAAACCTGTTCTAAAGAACTCTGGCCTGATATTCAAGTACTTTAGAAATAACTTGTTTTTTGATTCTTTTTGTAGAGAAATTAAAAAGTACATGTTAAATTGGAATCTGTGGCATGATCAGAGCATCTGAAACTATAGTAACATGGCATGAAAACTCAAATTTAAAGAACTGCTAATATAAAATAATGCTGTTTTAAGAAAGCCCCCCCCCCCGCCACCTTTACGTTAGAGGCTGTCAATTTTAAATTGAATAATTCTTGTGCTTCCATTTTTTCCTTCTCTTTTCATTGTTTCCAAGACTTCAGTCATTCAGGTATCACAGTGATGATTTTTGCCACATTAGGGAATGTCATTCCATTATTATTTGGTTGCAATTTTTAAATTTAAATTGATACTTAAGATTTTGCTTTATTCTAAATAATATCCATGGTATTACTGGCTTGATATATAAATTATGTCTTTCCTAATACATAACAACATACAAACCTATTAAAATAAAAATTTAACAGCCCATTTTCCCACATGCCATCTAAATTTGCAAAACCTGCCCTGGTTTCTTCTGTTCTCTTCTAGGAATACTTTTAGAGTTGGTCTATATTTAGCTGACATATTAAAAGTTATACTGTAGAAAAATTGGCTTTTTCTTCTTTGTAGTTATCTAAATTTCACTAAATAAATTTAGGAAACCTAAAAAGCTGTGTTCATAATAGTTTTCTCCGTCTTTGAAACAGGGCTGCATTGTCCACATGTTATCCATCTGGAAATAAACTTATGTATTGTCTTTTTCCTTTTCTTACTTCCTGCCTCTCGCAGTCCATTTATAAGTTGTTTTACCAGTAGTTCTTACATAAGCTACTGAATTTAAAAATAAAGAAGGAGATTCCTTTAAACTTAAAAATCAAAAGCAATCTTTCTTCACTTTTTGTTCTTAACACATTAACTTGTTAAGATGCTCTGAGAAGTGGTACTTAATATATGAGAAATGCTCAACCCAAGTCATAATGAGGGACATGGAAGTCATAATTACACTGGGATGCATTTTTGCCTTTGAATTGGCAAAGTTCTAAAAGGTCAGTAACTCACTGTGTTGGGAAGGATGTGCAAAAACACGCTCATGCATTACTGATGGGAGTGTAAATTGGTATAGATGCTGTGGAAGCTAATTTGTCAATATCCATTAAAAATTACAGTATCTGTTCCCACTAACCCATTTCTCCCAGGAATGTATCCAATAGATTTATTCATATACCTGCTTAATGACATAGACACAAGGTTATTATAGCATTGTTTATAATGGAAAAAGATTAGAAAGAACATAAATCTTCATCAGTAGGGAACTGGCTAATTAAATTATGGGATATCCATCCAGTGAAATATTAATCAGCTGTAGAAAAGAATGAGGAAACTTTTTATTTAGTTTTATAAAGGTCTCTAAGATAGAAATGATAAAAACAAAGTGTACAGTACTGTGTCTAGTATGCTTATTATTTGTGTAAAAAAGAATGAAACACACATACTTTGTTTAGTATGCATAAAATGCTTCTAGAAGAATACACAAAACTTAATAACACTGATTGCTTTTGGATGTGGGAACTGAGGTGAGAGGAAGTTTTCACAATTGCTTTTGGAGGTGGGGACTGAGGTGGGAGAAAATTTTCACTATATACCAGTATGCTTTCTAAATTTTGAATAATGTGGATATATGACCTATTCAGGAAAAAAAAAAAAATATATATATATATATATATATATATATATATATAAGTACATGTTATGAGATTCTTCATTATGACTATTGCTTAAATTAGAGACATTCTGTGCATATCTTTTGCCTTTCTGCTCATCAGGAACTGACCTTTTCTGGTCCTTTATCCCTCAGATGAATTTTTATGAAATAAAGGTTATAAACCTCCTTAGAGATTAATTTTACATTATCCTTTAAATCTGCTTCTGTCTTTCATTATTTTATGTGCTGGTTTCAGTTCTGTCTAAAAATTCAACCTTACTGAGGTCTTCATTTTGATCTGAATAAATGGGAAAACCAAAATGGGATAGAACCAATGCTTAGATAAGCTGATACCATTAAACAATGATAAACAGAAAGCAAAATTTTAAACTTATATTTTGTTTCTATTTTATTCACTAAGATATCTTCAAATTGAAAAAGGTAAGAGGCAATGTAGGTTTCTATTTCCGGTAATAATAGACTAGGTTACTGGGACCATTTCTTCCACTGGGGACAATTAGGAAATATAGACATAACACATAAACATCTCTTGAAGACACTGGGGAGAAAACAAGATAGTGAAGAATTATCAGACTGTGACCCATGTGAAAGCAGAGGTACAAATATAGAGGTCCAAGGATGAGGGTCCATTTTGGGGCCCCTTGCTCGCCTGTGGGCATATGCTGGATTCTTGAGTGGGATGGCTGAGTGTTTAGGCCATGCAAAGTGCCTCTCCGCACTAAGGCAGCAGAGATTAATGTCTAGGACTCACCAGTTAAGGGAACCCTGGTGAACTCCCTTTCCTCTGAGTTAGGACCATGAAGGGCCATGCCCTAAAAGTAAAGGTAAACTGGAAGTAGGCCATTGCAGGGACTGAAACTCAGCTTCAGAAGTACCCAAGTATCTAAAGTTGGATTAAGGTGACTCTTGTGTGCTAGTGCCCCTAGTTCCCTGGTAGATGCAAAGGCAAAGTCCTCTCTGAAGGATTACTTTAGGCTTCAAATTATTTCTCAAACAATTTTATGGGAACAATTTATGGCACACATCAAAAGTGACCAGTCATGTAAGGAGAGACAATATGAACAAAATCAAAAGAAATAGATAGTAAAAATGGATCCATAGGGACACTACATGTTTAATGCAATTTTATTGAGATATATCCACACACCATACAATCATCCAATGTGTACAATCAGTTGTTCATAGTATCATCATACAGTTGTGCATTCATCACCACAAGCAATATTTTGAACATTTTTATTACTCTGAAAAATAAAACTAAAAATAATAATAAAAATAAAAGTAAAAAAGAACACCCAAAACATCTCATACTCCTTTTCCCCCCAATTACTCATTTACTTTTTGTCCCCCTTTTTTTTCTACTCATCTGTCCATACACTGGATAAAGGGAGTGGGAGCCACAAGGTTTTCAAAATCACACGGTCATGTCATATAAGCTATATAGTTTTATGATCATCTTCAAGAATCAAGGATACTGGATTGCAGTTCAACAGTTTCAGGTATTTCCTTCTAGCTATTCTAATACACTAAAAATGAAAAAGAGGTATCTATATAAAGCATAAGAATAACCTCCAGAATGACCTCTCGACTCCATTTGAGATCTCTCAGCCCCTGAAACTTTATTTTGTTTAATTTCTCTTCCCCCTTTTGGTTAGGAAGGCTTTCTCAGTACCACAGTGCCGGGTCCAGGCTCATCCCTGGGATTCATGTCCCACATTGCCAGGGAAATTTTTTACACCCCTGGGAGTCATGTCCCACATAGAGGGGAGGGCGGTGAGTTTACCTGCTGAGTGGGCTTAGAGAGAGACAGGCCACATCTGAGGAACGAAAGAGGTTCTCTAAAAAGGGCACTACATTTTGGAGTTATCAAATACATTTAAAAAATAATTATATTATGTTCAAGGTGATAAAAGACAAGTTTGAAAAATCTGACATAGAATTGAATTTTATAAAATAGAACCAAATAGAAATTCTGTAACTGAAAAATACAGGTGAAAATTAAGAACTTAGTTGAGGGGCTGAAGACTAAATAGTAAACTGGAAGATGGGTCAGAAGAAAATATCCAGAATGAAACATGTAGAAACACAACGATAGAAAATATTCAGGAGAGAGATTGGCGACTTAAAGGATCTGGTGACAAGGTCTGCCATTTGTATAATTGGAGTCCCAGAAGGAATGGAGAGCAAGACTGAGCAGAAACAATATTTGAAGAGATAATGGCTGAGAGTTTTCCAAAACTAATGAATCCACAGATTCAAGAATCCCCATGAACTCCAAGCAGGATAAATGCAACGAACTCCACCTGTAGTTACAAATTAAGGTAAAACTGCTAAGAACGAAGACAAAGAGAAAATATTAAAAGTAGCCAGAGAAAAGTAGATTACTTTCAAAGGAAGAGTAGTTAGGCTTACAGCTGACTTCTGTACAGAAGCAATGAAAGCTAGAAGATGATGGAATGATTATCTTTAGAGTGTTAAAGGAAAGTAACTGTCAATGTAGAATTCTAATTTCAGCCGAAATAGTTGGTGAAATAAATATATTTTCTGGCAATCAAAAGGAGGATTTATCACTAGCAGACGTGAACTAAAGGAATAACTAAATTCTTCAGGCAGAAGCAAATGATCAGGAAGAGAGTAATAAACTGTTTAATATTGGATTTTAATAAGTTAAGGATACATATTTTAATTTCATGGTTAATCACTAAAATAAATATAACTATAGTACAGTTTAATAACAGTATAATTTCTAAGCAAATAGAGGGGAAAATGGAATAGCATAACCTTCTTTATCACTTTGAAAGAAGACAAGATCAGAAAAAAGGAACGTGGAACAGACAAGTCAAATAGAAAGCACTGAATTAGTTGGTAGATTTAAGTTCAATATCAGTAATTAAATAAAATGGTACTTACAAGAAAAAGATTGTCAGACAGGATTTTTTTTTCTTTTAACTCAAATATGTTCTGATTTTACAAGAGAAACAGCTCAAATATAAGGATACGGAATAAATGAAAGTAAAGGCTGGGAAAAGATGCAAACGCTAACCAGAAAAAAAGCTGGTGTTTCATTATATTTATATAAAACAATGTAGACTTTAAGGTAAAAAGATATGGAGGGACACTTCATAATAATAAAAGGTTCAATTTACAAAGAAATATAGCTATTCTGATTTTCTGTGCACCTAATATAGCTTCAAAATATATAGCAAAAATTGACATAGCCTCAAGAAGAAATGAGAAAATCTACAAAGAGATTTGTAGCTCACCTCAGTAAGAGATAAATATACAGAAAATCAGTAAATATGTATATTTGAGCAACACACCAATCAGATTTGATCTCATGGGCATCTATAGATCAGTACACCAACATATGCAGAATGCACATTGTATTTAAGGACACATGGATATTTACAATTATTTATCCTATGCTTGGCCATAAAGCAATTGTCAAATCTCAGAGGATTGAAAGCACATAAAGTATATTCTCTGGCCAAAATGAAATTAACATAGAAATCAGTTTTTAAAAGATAATTTGAAAATCTCTCACATTTGGAAGTTAATACTTGTCTAAAAAACTGATGGGTCCAAAAAGAAGTCACAATGGAAATTAAAAATTTTTTTTACCTGAAGATGAAATACTACATATCAAAACTGTACCGAGAGGAAAATGTGTAGCTTTAAATACATGTATTAGAAAAGAAGAAAATGGAAATAAAAGTACTCAGCATCCATTTCAAGAAATAGAAAGAACATCAAATTAAATCCAAAGAAAATAGAAGGAAGGAAATAATAAAAAAAGAACAGAAATTACTGAATTAGAAAACATATGCTTGGAGGATCAACACAGGCAACATGTAAAGACTAATAAGATTGTTAAACCACTGGGAAACTGATTTTTTTTTTTAAAGGGAGATAAAGCACATATTACCAATGTGAGGAATAAGAAGGGACCTCTCTTTAGATCCTATGGACCTTAAAAATGTTAGTGGATATTATGACATATTTATGCTAATAAGTTTGGAATTTTAGGCAGAAAGGACTACATCCTGGGAAAATGCCTACCCACACTGACACAAAAAGAAATAGAAAATCTATAATCTTATAACCATCAAAGAAATTGAATCTGTAATTTAAAACCCAATTCGATGGTCCAGATGACTTCACCAGCATATTCTATTAAGGAACTTACACAAATCTTATAAGGATATTTCAGGAGAATAGAAAAAGAGCAAACATTCTTTAAAATGTTTATTGTGGGGAGAGCTAAGATGGCAGCATAGAGAGGAGTGGAAGCTAGTTAGTCCCCCTGGAACAACTAATAAAATACCAGGAACAACTAGTAAATAATCCGGAATAACTGCGGGGGAACAAACATGACCATCCATTCATCATAACCAACCTGAATTGGGAGAAATGCTCAAGATCACAGCATAAAATCTGTAAGTAAAAACTGCAGATCCAAGCTGGGAGACCCCTCCCCCCATAGCCCGAGCCGCAAAGCCTCGTGGTGCTAGAGAGAAGCTCTCTCCCAGCAAGTGAGTTTAGCTCAGCTGAGCTCCAACTGGGGTTTTAGTTAGCAAGTGTGAACTGCTCACTACAAGCTACAAATCCCCAACAAGCAGACGGAGGCTTTGGGTGACAACTGACTGTGGAGAGCCAGAAGGTGGCCACGGACTAGCCCTGAAGGGGACTTTCTGTCCCTGTTTTGGCTCAGTAGAGAAAGGCTCAGCCATTTTCGGTTCCCAGTGCTCTGACCCGTACAAGGGTGTTGATAGCAAAAGCAGAGAGAGACCACTGAAATGCTAATGAACTCTCCCTTGGGGGTCTATCTTCTCTAAGAGGAAAGGGGTGGGGCCCAGCTCTACTACCTGCCTTCCATTCAGAACCAGACCCCAGAGCCTGGGGGAAAACAGCCATGGGCCACACCTCCTTACACCAGTCTGGAGTAACAGGCTGACAGGCACCACCTGCTGGGCTGAAAAGCACAGGGACCTGAGGCATCACAGGGTGTGCCAATTTTCTAAGACACACCCTCAGCGAAACCGGATACTGAATATTTCTTCCTTCTGGGACCTGAGCCTGTTCTTACCTGGGAAAACCTGATTGGGGTAACCAAGGAAACCATGCCTAGACAACAGAAAACTACAGCCTACACTAAGAAAAATGAAGTTATGGCCCAGTCAAAGAAACAAACTTACACTTCAACTGAGATACAGGAATTTGAACAACTAATAATAAGTCAATTCAAAAATTTTAGGGAAGATATGGCGAAAGAGCTGAACTATATAAAGAAAACACTGGGCGTACATAAGGTAGAAATTGAAAGTTTGAAAAACCAACTGGCAGAATCTATGGAAATGAAAGGCACAACACGAGATGAAAGACACAAAGGAAACACAACAGCAGATCTCAAGAGGCAGAAGAAAACACTCAGGAACTGGAGAACAAGGCATCTGAAAGCCTACACACAAAAGAACAGATAGAGAAAAGAATGGAAAAATACAAGCAACGTCTCCGGGAACTTAAGGACAAAACGAAAGGAAGAATGTATGTGTCATTGGTGTACCAGAAGAAGAAGAGAATGGAAAAGGGGCAGAAGCAATAGTAGAGGAAATAATGAAAATTTCCCATCTCTTATGAAAGACATAAAAGTACGGATCCAAGAAGCGCAGCGTACCACAAACAGAATAGATCTGAATGGGCCTACGCCAAGATGTTTAATAATCAGATTATCAAATGTCAAAGATAAAGAGAGAATCCTGAAAGCAGCAAGAGAAAAGCAATCCATCACATACAAAGGAAGCTTGATAAGACTATGTGCAGATTTCTCAATAGGAGCCATGGAGGCACAAAGGAAGTGGGGTGATATATTTAAGATACTGAAAGAGAAAAACCACCAACCAAGAATCCTATATCCAGCAAAACTATCCTTCAAATAGAGAGCTTAAAATATTCTCTGACAAACAGACAGTGACAGAGTTTCTTCAGGAAACACTAAAGGAAGCACTGTAGACAGAAAGGAAAAGACAGAAGTGAGAGGTTTGGAAAACAATTTTGGGAGATAGTAGCACAGCAATGTAAGTACACTGAAAAAAGATGACTGTGAATATGGTTGAAAGAGGAAGGCTGGGACCATGTGGGACACCAGAACAAAAGACAAATGATAAAGACTGGGACTGTGTAATTCAGAGAAACCTAGAGTGCTCAACGATTGTAATAAAAGGTACAAATATGTTTTTACATGAGGTAGAACAAATGAATGTCAACATTGGAAGGTGTTAAAAATAGGGTGGGATTGGGGGGAAAGTACAATCAATGCAAACTAGAGACTATAATTAACAGAAACATTGTATTATGCTTTCTTTAATATAACAAAGGCAATATACCAAAGCTAAATGCATATGGGGGGGAGGGAATAGGGGAAGGGTATTGGACTCCCGGCATTGATGTTGTCTGACTCTTTATTCTACTTTAGGTTAATGCTATCTTTCCTTTTGTCGCTTTCTAGCTATCAAGTTTTGTGGGGTTTTTGTTTGTTTGTTTTTTCTCTTTCTCTTTTTCTTTTACCTCTCTGCCTTCTTTGACTCTTCCTCCGTCTTTGTAGAAGAAATGGGGATGTCCTTATATAGATCGTGGCGATGGTGCTGAATACATAAATATGTGACTATACAGGGAACCAACAATTGTTTACTTAGGATGGTATGTATGGTGTGTGAACAAAACCATCTTAAAAGAAATGGGTTGATGAAAAAACCTTGAGGGCACTGTATTGAGTGAAATAAGACACAAAAAGGCAAATATCTCAGGGTCTCACTGATATGAACTAATTATAATATGTAAACTCATAGACATGAAATATAAGTTACCAGGATATAGAATGAGGCTAAAGAATGGGGAGTGGTTGCTTATTATGAGCAGAATGTTCAACTAGAGTGAACTTAAATGTTTGGAAATGGACAGGGGTGATGGTAGCATGTTGTGAGAATAACTAACAGTGCTGAAAGGTGTGTGAAGGTGGTGGAAAGGGTAAGCTGAGAGTCGTGCATGTCATCAGAAGGAAAGTTGGAGGTTAAAAGATGGGAATGTATAAAACAGTGAATCTTGTGGTGAACAATGTCTGTGATTAACTATACAAATATTAGAAATCTCTCTCATGAAGTAGAACAAATGTGTGACACTATAACTAGAAATTAATAATAGAGAGGCATATAGGAAAAAATATATACCTATTGCAAACTATATACTACAGTTAGTAGTATTTTAACATTCTTTCATCAGCAGTAACAAATGTACTATACCAAAACTATGAATCAGTAATGGAGGGGGGCTTGGTTAGGGAAATGGGAGGATCTCAGTTTCCTCTTTTTGTCTTTATTTTCTGGAGTAATGAAAATGTTCTAAAAATTGCATTGATGGATGCACAAGTGTATGATGGTACCATGGGCAATTGTTGTACACTTTGGATCTTTGGATAGTTGTATGGTATGTGAACAATCTCAATAATATATATATATATATGATATGTTAGATTGTATATATGTTAACAGAATAAAAAAAAAAATCCATGGAACTACACTACACAAACAGTGAGCTCTAAGTTAAACCATGGACCAAAGTTATTAGCACAATTATAAAAATGTGCTATCAACTGTAACAAATGTTCCACACCAATACAAGTTGTTAATAATAGGGTGGTATATGGGAATCCTGTCTTTTATGCATGATTGTTCTGTAAAGCCACAAATTCTCTAATAAAGAAAAATAATGAAGTCAGAAAAAACAAACAACAAAAAAATGTTTATTGAGGCCTATATAACCTTGATATTGAGACCTGACATAACAATAAAGGAAAATTGCAATTTAATCTTGCTCTTTAACATAGATACAAAATATAAATAAAAAAGTAGCAGACTGAATCCAGCAATATATATATATATATCCAAACTGGGTTTATTCCAGGAATGCAAGATTGTCTTAACATTTTTTAAAAAGTCATTGTAATTCACCATTTAAATACACTAACAGAAAATTTGTAAGTTTAATAGATATAGAAAAAATTGTTTGATAAAATTCAGTTTCTATTCATGATGAAAACTCAGTAAACTAGGAATAGAAGGGCACTTCCTTAATTAGATAAAGGATATCTACAGAAAAACTGGTGAAATTAGCAAGTTTTCATTTGAGATTGGGAAAAAGGCAGGGGCGCCCCACTCTCACCACTTCTTTTCATCATTTTACTGAACATTCTAGTTAGGACGGTGATGCAAGACAAATAAAAGATAATATTTAAAAGGAATCCTGTTGAAGCTGTTTGCAAATCCAAAGAATCTACAGATAAATTAATTAGTGAGTTTGGCAAGATTGCTGCTTATAGAGCTAATATACACAATTACATTGTATTTATATATATACTAGCAACAAAGTTAACAATAATATAAAATATCATTACCATATGTAATGGGTTAAAGAGTGGCCACCCCAAAAGATATATCCACATCTTAATCCCCAGAACCTATGAATGTGACTTACTTGGAGGAAGAGTCTTTGTAGATGTAATTAAGGTAAGGGTTACAAGATGAAATCATCCTGAATTACCTGGGTGGGCCCTAAACCTAACAGCAATTGACCTTATAAGAGACGTAGAAGGAAGACACAGAGTGAAGAGGATAAGGCCTGAGATTGAAGTTATGAGGGCAAAGCCAAGAACACCTAAGCTACCAGAAGCTGGGAGAGGCAAGGAAGAATTCTCTTCTAGAGCCTTTAGAGGGATCATGGCCTTGCCAACATCTTGATTTTGAATTTATGGCCGCCTTCTTTGAGAGAAGAAATTTCTGTTGTTTGAGGTCACCAAGTTTGTGGTCATTTGTTATGGCTGCCCCTGTATACTAACACACATAGTAACAAAAAAGTTCTAATTCCTAGGAATAAATTTCAGAAAATATATGACAAAACCTTTATGCAGAAGAGTATATTATCGAGAGAAATTAAAGAATAAGTGAAAGGAGGGATGCAGCAATTCATATATTGGAAGACTCAATTCTTCCCAAACTAATATATAGATAAAATGCAATTCCAATAAAAATCCTAGTGGACTTTTGGGTTTTCTTTTTTTTGAGGGGGTGGGGTGGGAAGTGGGGAGGAGCATATTTGACAAGCTGATTCTAAAATACATAGAAAAATTAAGGGCTGGGAGTAGTGAAGACACTCTTGAGAGAGAACAGTAAGATGGGAAGATTTGCTCTATCGGATATCAAGACTTATTTTAAAGATTTTATCGAATAGTCAAATAGGACCAAGGATAGAATAAAATGCATGGAAATGCCTACAAATATATGGACACTTGATTTGCAATGGAGCGTACTGTTGAGCAGTGTGGATGTTAAATGTTGCTAGGACAATTGAATATCCTAAGAGAAAAGAAAAAACAAATTTGATTCTTACCTCACATACCATAAACACAAATCATATCCAATTTAACTCTGTATTCCCAGTGTGGATATGGTGCTTGGCACATAGTAGGGACTCAGTAAAGGTCTGTTGAATGAATTAAGGCAAAGTCATTAACTCAAGTTTCCTTTTTTGATGTGGTTGCTGTGAATGCAGTATATTTTGATTTTGGCAAAATGTTTGGCAGAATGATATCTGAAAGACAGATTCAGTAGGCTGATTTAAATGGATAAAGATAATTGTTAAGTGAAGAAAGTAAGTTAAATAACATGTATGGTATAACCTCACTTTTTAAACAACAAAAGGCAACGTATTTTATATACATAAAAGAGTGTTTTGACCATAGAGTTATCAAAGGATTGCAAATTAAAATGGCAAGCCTCATCATATTTTGTCTATCAGATTGGCAGCGATTATAAGGAAAGTTGACACCTGGTGTTAATGAGTATGTGGGAAAATGATCATACTTGTTCACAACTAGGAGAAGTAAAATTTGGAGAGAAATTGGACAATATGTATAAAAGTCGTAAAGTACAACAGACACTCAAGAAAAAGATACCGTTTTCAATAGCAACTAAAAAAATCAAGTACCTAGGAATAAACTTAACCAAAGATGTAAAAGACCTATACAAAGAAAACTACATAACTCTACTAAAAGAAATAGAAGGGGACCTTAAAAGATGGAAAAATATTCCATGTTCATGGATAGGAAGGCTAAATGTCATTAAGATGTCAATTCTACCCAAACTCATCTACAGATTCAATGCAATCCCAATCAAAATTCCAACAACCTACTTTGCAGACCTGGAAAAGCTAGTTATCAAATTTATTTGGAAAGGGAAGATGCCTCGAATTGCTAAAGACACTCTAAAAAAGAAAAACCAAGTCGGAGGACTTAACACTCCCTGACTTTGAAGCTTATTATAAAGCCACTGTTGTCAAAACAGCATGGTACTGGCACAAAGATAAACATATAGATCAATGGAATCGAATTGAGAATTCAGAGATAGACCCTCAGATCTATGGCCGACTGATCTTTGATAAGGCCCCCAAAGTCACTGAACTGGGTCATAATGGTCTTTTCAACAAATGGGGCTGGGAGAGTTGGATATCCATATCCAAAAGAATGAAAGAGGACCCCTACCTCACCCCCTACACAAAAATTAACTCAAAATGGACCAAAGATCTCAATATAAAAGAAAGTACCATAAAACTCCTAGAAGATAATGTAGGAAAACATCTTCAAGACCATGTATTAGGTGGCCACTTCCTAGACTTTACACCCAAAGCACAAGCAACAAAAGAAAAAATAGGTAAATGGGGACTCCTCAAGCTTAGAAGTTTTTGTACCTCAAAGGAATTTCTCAAAAAGGTAAAGAGGCAGCCAACTCAATGGGAAAAAATTTTTGGAAACCATGTATCTGACAAAAGACTGATATCTTGCATATATAAAGAAATCCTACAACTCAATGACGATAGTACAGACAGGCCAATTATAAAATGGGCAAAAGATATGAAAAGACAGTTCTCTGAAGAGGAAATACAAATGGCCAAGAAACACATGAAAAAATGTTCAGCTTCACTAGGTATTAGAGAGATGCAAATTAAGACCACAATAAGATACCATCTCACACCAATTAGAATGGCTGCCATTAAACAAACAGGAAACTACAAATACTGGAGGGGATGTGGAGAAATTGGAACTCTTATTCATTGTTGGTGGGACTGTATAATGGTTCAGCCACTCTGGAAGTCAGTCTGGCAGTTCCTTAGAAAACTAGATACAGAGATACCCTTTGATCCAGCGATTGCACTTCTCGGTATATACCCGGAAGATCGGAGAGCAGTGACACGAACAGATATCTGCACACCAATGTTCACAGCAGCATTATTCACAATTGCCAAGAGATGGAAACAACCCAGATGTCCTTCAACAGATGAGTGGATAAATAAAATGTGGTATATACACATGATGGAATTCTACACAGCAGTAAGAAGGAACGATCTCGTGAAACATGTGACAACATGGATGAACCTTGAAGACATAATGCTGAGCGAAATAAGCCAGGCACAAAAAGAGAAATATTATATGCTACCACTAATGTGAACTTTGAAAAATGTAAAACAAATGGTTTATAATGTAGAATGTAGGGGAACTAGCAGTAGAGAGCAATTAAGGAAGGGGGAACAATAATACAAGAAGAACAGATAAGCTATCATGGGTAAATTTAATGTTCTGGGAATGCCCAGGAATGACTATGGTCTGTTAATTTCTGATGGATATAGTAGGAGCAAGTTCACAGAAATGTTGCTATATTAGGTTACTTTCTTGGGGTAGAGTGAGACATGTTGGAAGTAAAGTAGTTATCTTAGGTTAGTTGTCTTTTTCTTACTCCCTTGTTATGGTCTCTTTGACATGTTCTTTTATTGTATTTTTTTAAATTTTTTTAAAATTTTCATACAGTTGATTTAGGAAAAAAAGTTAAAAAAAAAAAAAAAAAACAAGGAAAAAAATATGCAGAGCCCCCTTGAGGAGCTGGTGGAGAATCCAGGGGTATTGGCCTGCCCTACCTCGATGGTTGCTAACATGCCCACAGACATATGCATTTCCCACATTGGCATAATATATATGTGATGTATATCTATGCATACATATGTATGTTTATGCATAGAAAGACCGGAAAGAATAGGGGACTGGTGATTTCATGGATTGAGTCCTCTACCACGGAATTTGCCCTTGGGAAGACTGTTGCTGCAAAGGAGAGGCTACGCCTCCCTATAATTGTGCCTAAGACCCTCCTCCCGAATGCCTCTTTGTTGCTCAGATGTGGCCGTCTCTCTCTTGCTAACCCAACTTGACAGGTGAAATCACTGCCCTCCCCCCTACGTGGGATCGGACACCCAGGGGAGTGAATCTCCCTGGCAACGTGGAATATGACTCCCAGGGAGGAATGTAGACCTGGCATCATGGGATGGAGAACATCTTCTTGACCAAAAGGGGGATGTGAAAGGAAATGAAATAAGCTTCAGTGGCGGAGAGATTCCAAAAGATGCCGGGGAGTCACTCTTGTGGGCACTCTTATGTACAATACAGACAACCCTTTTTTGGGTTCTAATGAATTGGGGTAGCTGGTGGTGGATACCTGAAACTGTCAAGCTACAACCCAGAACCCATGAATCTTGGAAGACAATTGTATAAAAATGTGGCTTATGAGGGGGGACAGTGGGATTGGGGGGGCCATATGGATCACACTCCCATTTGTCTAGTTTGTGGATGGATGAGTGGAAATGTGGGGGAAGGAAACAAACAAACAAACAAACAGACAAGGGCGCCCAGTGTTCTTTTTTACTTTAGTTGCTCTTTTTCACTTTAATTATTATTCTGGTTATTTTTGTGTGTGTGGTAATGTGGGTGTCAGGGATTGATTTTGGTAATGAATGTACAACTATGTAATGGTACTGTGAACAATCAAAAGTACGATTTGTTTTGTATGACTGCGTGGTATGTGAATATATCTCAATAAAATGAATTAAAAAAAGCCCATATGCATTTCCCACATTGGTATAATATATATATAATGTGTATATCTATGCATACATATGTATGTTTATTCATAAAAAGACCGGAAAGAATAAATATTGAGAATGTAAAAAAGAAAAAAAGTCTTAAGGTACAGATCCTTTGACAAGGCATTTCAATTCAGGGGTTGTCCTGAGGATGTAAAGTAGAAAGAGTTTATGTGGAAAAATACTCTGCCACATTAAAAAATAAGAAATGCAAATTAAAATTGAGATATCATTTGTCACCTATCAAGGTCTGTCAATATTCCAAAAGTTTGACAACATACTCTATTGTGGAAGCTGTGGAAAAATAGACACTCACATATTGTTGAAAGGAAAGTAAAATAATACAATTCCTATGGAAAGGAATTTGATCCAGAAATTCCACTTGTAGAAACTTATTCCAAAAATACGTCAGCAAGAACATGAAATATGCACAAGGCATTGTAACACAATTTATATTGTTAATAGTCTGGAAATAATGCAAATGTCCATCAGTGTATGGTGTACATACACAATCAAGTATTCCTGTAAAATGGAATGAGCCACAGTGAACCCTGTTGTAGATGATGGACTGGGGTTAATAGTACAAGTATAAGAATGTTCTT
This sequence comes from Choloepus didactylus, assembly GCF_015220235.1. Classification (NCBI taxonomy): domain Eukaryota; kingdom Metazoa; phylum Chordata; class Mammalia; order Pilosa; family Megalonychidae; genus Choloepus; species Choloepus didactylus. The sequence continues at coordinate 32,554,290 of NC_051310.1, forward strand.
AACCAGGCAAAGATACTACAAAAAAAGAAAATTATAGACCAATTTCTTTAATGAATATAAACGCAAAAATCCTCAACAAAATACTCGCAAATCGAATCCAGCAGCACATTAAAAGAATTATACACCACGACCAGGTGGGATTTATTCCAGGTATGCAAGGCTGGTTCAACACAAGAAAATCAATTAATGTAATACACCACATCAATAAATCAAAGCAGAAGAACCACATGATCATCTCGATTGATGCAGAAAAGGCATTTGACAAAATTCAACATCCTTTCCTGATGAAAACACTTCAAAGGATAGGAATAGAAGGGAACTTCTTCAATATGATAAAGGCAATATATGAAAAACCCACAGCTAACATCACACTCAATGGGGAGAGACTGAAAGCTTTTCTTCTAAGATCAGGAACAAGACAGGGATGCCCACTATCACCATTGCTATTCAACATTGTGCTGGAAGTTCTAGCTAGAGCAATTAGGCAAGAAAAAGAAATAAAAGCTATCCAAATTGGAGAGGAAGAAGTAAAACTTTCACTATTTGCAGATGACATGATTCTATATGTAGGAAATCCAGAAAAATCTACAGCAAAGCTACTAGAACTAGTCAATGAATACAGCAAAGTAGCAGGCTACAAGATCAACACGCAAAAATCTGTAGTGTGCCTATACACAAGTAATGTGCAACAAGAGGAGGAAATCAAGAAAAAAATCCCATTTACAATAGCAACCAAAAGAATCAAGTATTTAGGAATAAACTTAACCAAGGACACAAAAGACCTTTACATAGAAAACTATAAGAAACTGCTAAAAGAAATTGAACAAGACCTGAAAAAATGGAAGAACATACCATGTTCATGGATTGGAAGACTAAATATAGTTAAGATGGCAATTTTACCTAAACTAATTTACAGATTAAATGCAATACCAATTCAAATCCCAACAACTTACTTTACAGAAATAGAAAAACCAATAACTAAATTTATTTGGAAGGGTAAGGTGCCCCGAATAGCCAAAAATGTCTCGAGAAAGAGGAAAGAAGTGGGAGGTCTCACACTACCTGACTTTGAAGCATATTACAAAGCTACAGTGCTCAAAACAGCATGGTACTGGCATAAGGACAGATATACTGATCAATGGAATCGAATTGAGTGTTCAGAAGTAGACCCTTACATCTATGGACAACTGATCTTTGATAAGGCAGTGAAGCTGAAGCAACTGGGAAAGAGCAGCCTGTTCAATAAATGGTGTTTGGAGAACTGGATATCCATTTCCAAAAGAATGAAAGAGGATGTCCATCTCACACCTTATACCAAAATTAACTCAAAGTGGATCAAAGACCTAAACATTAGCACCAAGGCCATAAAACTCTTAGAAGAAAATGTAGGGCAATGTCTTAAAGATCTTGTGAAAGGAGGTGGTTTCTTAGACCTCACACCCAAGGCACGAGCAACCAAAGAACAAATAGACAAATGGGATCTCCTCAAAATTAAACACTTTTGTACATCAAAGGACTTTGTCAGAAAAGTGAAAAGGCAACCTACACAATGGGAGATGATATTTGGAAACCACATATCAGATAAGGGTTTAATATCCCGAATATATAAAGGAATCCTGCATCTCAATAACAGAAAGACAAACAATCCAATTAAAAAATGGGCAAAAGACATGAACAGACATTTTTCTGAAGAGGAAATACAAATGGCTCAAAAGCATGTGAAAAAATGCTCAACTTCACTGGCTATTAAGGAAATGCAAATCAAAACCACAATGAGATATCATCTCACACCTACCAGAATGGCCATTATTCAAAAAACAGAAAATGACAAGTGCTGGAGAGGATGTGGAGAAAGAGGCACACTTATTCATTGTTGGTCGGAATGTAGAATGGTGCAACCACTCTGGAAGACAGTATGGAGGTTCCTCAGGAAGCTAAATATAGATTTGCCATATGACCCAGCTATTCCATTGCTGGGTATATACTCAGAGGAACTGAAACTTAAGACACAAACAGACATTTGTAAACCAATGTTTATTGCAGCATTCTTCACAATTGCCAAGAGATGGAAACAGCCCAAATGTCCATCAAAGGATGAGTGGATAAACAAACTGTGGTATATACACATGATGGAATATTATGCAGCTGTAAGACAGAACAAAGACATGGATCATGTAATAATGTGGATGAACCTTGAGGACATTATGTTGAGTGAAGTTAGCCAGAAACAAAAGGACAGATTCTGTATGGTCTCACTAATGTGAACAGACATTAATCAACAAACTTTGGGAGTTAAAAGCTGACAACACAGGCGACCAGGAGATAGAGGGCAGAGATCAGCCATTTGATGCTGAAGGACTACAGAATGTTTAGGATTGATTGCATAGATCCAGAAATAGATAGCATAATACTGTGTGATGGTAGCACGGTATTGTAAGTACACTGAACAAAGATGTCTGTGAGTAAAGCTGAAAGAGGTGGGATAGGAGAATGTATGACACCAGAGGTAAAGATAGATGATAAAGACTGGGACTGTATAATGTGGCAAAAACTGGAGTGGCCAATGACTGTTACTAAATATACAAATATAAAAATGTTTTTGCATGTGGGAAAGCAAATGAATGTCAACCATGTAGAAATTTGAAAAACGGATGGTATTCAGGAAAAAACATAATCAAAGCAAACTGGAGTCTATGGTCAACAGTAACATTGTAATATACCTCCATTAAATGTAACAAAGGCAATATGCCAATGCTAAAGGTATATGAGAGAGGGATATAGGGGAGTAATATGGGATTCTTGGTAGTGGTATTATTTGCTGTCCTTAGTAGTATATTGTATTGTATGACATGTTATTTTTCTTTTTATCATTTTTTCTTATTGCTAAAAAAAAAAAACAATTTTTCTTGTAGTAATCAGTATGTTCAAGTGCTGATTGTGGTGATAAATGTACAACTTTATGATGATACCATGAACAACTGATTGTACACTGTGGATAAATGTATGGTATGTGAATATAACTCTATAAAATTGTAGGAAAATATATATATAGGAGTAAAAGTGTTGGAGAAAACATGGTGAGAGGGATGATGCCTCACCAATATGGACTAACTACAATGTGTAAACTCAGAATTGAATCTTAGAACATAGCCTAACGTAGACACAATAATTGTAATAGTCCCTAGATTGTAAGCTCTTACAGCAGTTAACTCTATCCCTGAATTGTAAGGCCTGTCTCTAAACTTTGAGATGCTGATCCCCTAGCGTGTAACCTGATTGGTCTCTGGAACAATACATATCTCTGAGACACCTGAAACTCAGAGCTAGAGCTTGGCAGATATGAATGTCAGTATTAGAGCATACAGCCACTGACAAAAAAAAAAAAAAAAAAAAAAAAAAAGAAAGCTGAAAAAGAGCCCAGACTTCAATTAGTGATATGAATGAAGCAGGTCTGATTAAGACCAGGGCAAGCCAGGCTAAAGGATAAAGGTTGAAACTGATTGTGTTTTAAAACTTCAACTTTCATATGAGACCAAGGGAATAGATATCTATTTGGTACAGGATCTAAATTTTCTAAACGGTACAACTCTACATTCGATTTGTTCAGACACCACAATTGCATGGAACTTTGAATAGGAAGTGAGATACGGTAGGTTAGTATAGGCTGGAGTGAAATAGTGACACATCCTAGAGTAATTTGGGCAGACAATAAAAAATATATTTACAGCCTCCCCCTCCCCAGCCCTGAGGATCTGGGGGAAGGTGTGTATGTGTTGGACATCCTCACCTGGACTGGTGTTGATGTTGTCACAAACATTGGGACTGGCGGTTTGATGTGCTGAGCCCTCGAGCATGGGACTTGCCCTTATGAAGCTCATTACCACAAAGGAGAGTCTAAACTTGTATGTAATGGTGCCTAAGAGTCTCCCCCTGAGTACTTCTTTGTTGCTCAAATGTGGCCCTCTCTCTCTCTAACTGAGCCATCTCGACAGGTGAACTCGCTGCCCTCCCCGCTACGTGGGACCCGACCCCCAGGGGTGTAAATCTCCCTGGCAACGCAGAGTATGACTCCCGGGGATGAATGTGGACCCGGCATCGTGGGACTGAGAGTATCTTCTTGACCAAAAGGGGGATGCAAAATGAGACGAAATAGTTTCAGTGGCTGAGAGATTCCAAATGGAGTCGAGAAGTCACTCTGGTGGACATTCTTATGCACTATATAGGTAACACCTCTTAGGCTTTAACGTATTGGAATAGCTAGAAGTAAATACCTGAAGCTGCCGAACTCCAACCCAGCAGTCTGGACTCCTGAAGACAATTATATAATAATGTGGATTACAGGGGGTGACAGTGTGATTGTGGGGACCTTGTGGATCACACCCCCTTTATCTAGTGTATGGATGAGTGGAGGAATGGGGATAAAAACTGAAGGACAAATGGGGTGGGATGGGGGGATGATTTGGGTGTTCTTTTTTCACTTTTATTTTTTATTCTTGTTCTGGTTCTTTATGATGTAAGGAAAATGTTCAGAGATAGATTGTGGTGATGAACGCATAACTATGTTATCATACTGTGGACAGTGGATTGTATATCATGGATGATTGTATGGTGTGTGAATGTATTTCAGTAAAACTGAATTTAATAAAAAAAATGAAGGTGAAATAAAAACATTCCCAGATTAAAAAAAAAAAAAAAGAATGTTCTTTCATGAATTAATAACACATGTGTGACACTAATATAAGGTGTTAATAATAGGGTGGTATGTGGGGAAATATACACCTAATGTAAACTGTGGACTAAAGATAATAGTACTATTTTAAAATTCTTTCATCTACTGTAGCAAAGGTACCACACTAATGCAAAATAGGAGGATATATGGGAACATTGTAGTTTTTACATGACTTTTCTGTAAGCCTACAACTTCTTTAATTAAAAAATAATGATAATTATAAAAAAAACATTATGCTAAGTGAAAGAAACCAGACACAAATTACTTCATATTGTATGATTTCATGTATATAAGTTGTAAATATAACTAAATCTATAAAGACAGAAATAGATTAGTGGTTATGTAGGGATGGGGAAGGATAGACAGATTGAGTAGTGACTGCTGAGGGGTATGGGGTTTTTCTTTTTGGAATAATGAAGGTGTTCTAAAATTGATTGTGGTAATGAATGCACAACTCTGTGAAATACTAAAAACCATTAATTGTATAGTTTGGATGAATTGTATGGTATGTGAATATATCTCAGTAGAACTGCTTTAAAAAAAGAATGAGGGAAACCTCTGTAAATTTTATGGAGGAATCTGTAGGCTATATTGTTAATTGATAAAAGCAAGGTGCAGAAGAGTGTGCATTTTTTCCTAAGAAAGGGTGGTGGTGGTGCTGAAATAGAATATATTTATATTTATAAAAAGAAATAATAAGAGGTTAAATAAAAATAATAATAAAAATTGTTATCTATTGGAAAGAAGAGAAGCTGTACTTCTGAGTGTACACTTTAAAAAAAGTTTTACTTCAGACACGTGAAGATTATTAGCATAGTTATAAAATAATTAAATGAAGAAATCCAAAGGAATCTCTAAAAAATGACAACCAAAGTGAAACAAATGCACTCTGTGGAATACTAGAAGTCAGTAGCAAGACCATATGCAAAAATATTATTTCAAATGATTTTTTTATTTATTTGGAAATAAATTCAAACTTACAGGAACAGTTGCAAAAACAGTACAAACCCCATATACAGAACTCCAGCATACCCCAACCACCCAGCCCCAATAATCCGATCTACCAACTTTAATATCCTGTGACACCACCATTTCTTTCTTTCGCTCCCTCTGTCCCTATCATCTGTCATCTATCATCTATTGCTCTGTCTTCTGAACATATGAGAGTAAGATGCCCACATCCTTGAACAAACGATATAATTCACATATACATTTCCCATGAACAAGAACATTCTTTTATGCAATCCCATTAAGCGCAGCTAAGAATTTCAAGAAATTCAACATTGATACAAAGCTTACATTCTATATTTCCTTTTTTTTTTTTTCTTATGTCCCAACTGTGTCCCTTTGAGCCTCTTCTCCTCTATCCTCAGATCCCATCCAGGATCATCCTTGGCATTTAATTGTCATTATCTATTTAGACTGTCTTTTTTTTTTTTTCAATTGTGGAAGCATATATATAGCCTAAATCTTCCCATTCCACCCCCTCCCTAGCATTCCATTAGTGGGATTAATCACATTTAGAATGTTGCAATGCCATCACCTTCCCACCATCCATTACTAGAAATTTCCCTTCACCCCAAACAGAAACCCCATACTCATTTCTTAACTCCCCGTTGCCCCTTCTCCCACTTCTCGTAACCCATACTCTACTTTTCATCTCTATGGTCATATTCTCTGATACTTTCTTTTCTTTGTGTTTGCCATGGGGCTTAAATTTAACCTCTTAAATCTATAACAATCTTGTTTTTCTTTGATACCAACTTAACTTCAATAGGACACATAAACTGTGTTCCTATACTCCTCCATTCCCTGACCTTTATGTAGTTCTTGACAAGAATTACATATTTTACATTGAGTCCAAAACCACTGATTTATCATTACTGTTTATGTATTTTAGATCCTGTAGGAAGTAAATAGTGGAGTTACAAATCAAAAAATATACAGTAGTATTGGTATTTATATTTACCATGTGTTCTATGATGGAAATCTTTATTTCTTCATGTGGTTTCAGTCAATTGTTTAGTGTCCCTTTCAGCCTACTCAATTCCCTTTAGCATTTCTTATAGGACTGATCTACTGGTGAAGAAGTCCCTCAGCTTTTGATTATCCAGGAATGTTTTCATCTCTCCTCATTTTTACCCTCCAGTTGTTTGTGAATTTTCTGGGTCTCTGATGGTTATTGACTTCTATTTGTATTCCATTGTGGTCAGAGAATGTGCTTTGAATAAATTCAAATTTTTTTTAAAATTCATTGAGGCTTGTTTTATGTCCCAACATGTGGTCTGTTCTGGAGAAAGATCCCTGATCACTATAGAATAATGTGTGTCCTGGTGATTTGGGATGTAGGGTACTATATATGTCTGTTAAAATTCTCTATATCTCTTTCTCCTTTCTTTGTTTCTCTGTTGGTAGGGCTCCCTTTAGTATCTGAAGTAGGGCAGGTCTTTTATTAGCAAAATCTCTCAGCATTTGTTTGTCTGTTTAAAATTTAAGCTCTCCCTCAAATTTGAAGGAGAGTTTTTCTGGATAAAGTATTCTTGGTTGGAAATTTTTCTCTCTCAGAATTTTAAATATGTCATGCCACTGCTTTCTTGCCTCCATGGTGGCTGCTGAGTAGTCACAACATAGTCTTATGTTGTTTCCTTTGTATGTGGTGAATTGCTTTTCTCTTGCTGCTTTAAAATTTTCTGTTTTTGGCCTCTTGGCATTTGCTTTACTTGATAGGGTTCTTTCTGGATATAACAAATACCAATTTCCAATTTGTCAGATCTACAGCTTGGTGGCGTATACTTTCTCTCACTAACCAGCAGATGGCGTGCGTGAGTCACCTATTCCCATCAAGTCAGTTCTCCCCAACTTTGTCTTTGTGGTTTGTGTCTGAGCTTATATAGTGCTCCAGTAATTTAATTCAGACCCACCCTGAATGGGTGGGCCACACCTCCATGGAAATTATCCAATCAGAGTCATTACCCACAGTTGGGTGAGGTGCATCTCCACCGAAACACTCAAAGAATTACAATCTAATTAACACTGATTGGTCTGCCCACACAAGATTACATCAAAGATAATGGCGTTTGGGGGGACATAATACATTCAAACTGGCACACCTTCCTTTATTGTAACAGAGGCAATATACCAAAGCTAAATGCATATGGGGGGCTGGATATCAGGGAGGGGTATGGGGCTCTTCACACTGGTGATGTTGTCTGACTCTTTATTCTACTTTGGTTTAATGCTGTCTTTCCTTTTGTCGCTTCTTAGCTGTCATATTTCTTGTTCTCTCTTTCTTTTTTTTCTTTTGTCTCTCTACCTTCTTTGACTCTTCCTCCTTCTTGAAGAAATGGAGATGTCCTTACATAGATAGTGGCGATGGTGATGAATACATAAATACATGACTACACAGGGAACCCTCGATTGTTTACTTAGGATGGAATGTATGGTGTGTGAACAAAACCGTCTTAAAAAAAATGGGTTGATGAAGAAACCTTGAGGGCAATAAGTCAGACACATAAAGGCAAATATCGCAGGGTCTCACTGATATTAACTAATTATAATATGTAAACTTATAGACATGAAATATGTTACCAGGATATAGAATGGGGCTAAAGAATGGGGAGTGGTTGCTTATTATGAGCAGAATGTTCAACTAGGATGAAGTTAAACATTTGGAAGTGGTCAGAGGTGATGGTAGCATGTTGTGAAAATGACTCACAGTGCTGAATGGTCTGTGAATGTGGTGGAAAGGTCACATATTTCACCAGAAGGAAAGTTGGAGGTTAAAAGATGGGAATGTATAAAACAGTGAATCTTGTGGTGGATAATGTCTGTGATTAACTGTACAAATATTAGAAGTCTCTCTCATGAACTAGAGCAAATGTATGACACTTTAACTAGAAGTTAATAATAGAGGGGCATATAGGAAAAAATATACCTATTGCAAACTATATACTACAGTTAGTAGTATTTTAACATTCTTTCATCAGCAGTAACAAATGTACTATACCAGTACTATAAATCAGTAATGGATGGGGGGGTGGTTAGGGGTGTGGGAGGATTTGAGTTTCCTTTTTTTCTTTTCTTTTCTTCTCTGGAGTAATGAAAATGTTCTAAAAATTGGAAAAAAATTTAATTGTGGTGATGGATGCACAGCTGTATGATGGTACCATGGGCAATTGATTGTACATTTGGATCTTTGGATAATTGTGTGGTTTGTGAACAATCTCAATTTTAAAAAAAAGTGGCAAAAAACCCCCAAAAACAACAAAAATCATTGGTCACCTATGTTTCTAACTCCATGTACTGAGAGTTGGTAAAGAAGCAATCCTTCATCCTTTCTTTTACAAATAAAAATACTAAATATTTCAGGATAGCCAAATAGTTGATGGTGGAAAGTTATTCTTTATAGAAGAATCCCACATAATAAATATAAAAGGTACCAGAATTAGAGACATCATTTTCCAGCCTAATGGAATAAAGGCTGTATTTTAGACAATGATCACAGAGCCATCCTGGAAAAGATTAATGAGGAGTTCATAGTGGATTGGATTGAAAACATGATCCCCGTGATCAATCTGTACATCATTAAAGTTGGGGCAGCCATATATTATGTGCTTCCTGTTGGGATGCAGTAGGAATTACATAGCACCATCTCTGTAGTATTCTTTTGAGAACAAAATTGAACCTGAGTCTAGTCAAACCTCTAAATCAACACTATCCAATAGAATTTTCTTTGATGATGAAAAGGTCTCTGTGCTGTCCAGAGTAGTAGCCACTAGCAACACCTGACTATTTTTGTGCTTGAAATATGGCTAGTAAGACTATAGGGCTAAATTAAAATAATTTTTAGTTTTAGTTCATTTAAATTTAAATTTAGCACAGGTCTAGATTTAACTACCAGTTTACAGGAAATATGCTGTACTTTAGTTTCCTGGCTACTAAAACAACGAGTTAGCTTAAACAACGGGAGTTTATTGGCTTACAGTTTTGAGGATAGGAGAAGTCCAAAATCACGGCATCATCAAGGTAATGCTTTCTTCTAGAAGTCTTTGGTGTTCTGGGACGGGCTGCTGGTAATCTTTGGCCTTTGGCTTTTTCTATCACATGGCAGTGCACATGGTGGCCTCTGTTGGCTTCTCTGTGTTCCTTCGACTTATAGCTTCTAGCTGTGCTCTCTTTCTTCTCTGAGGTCTTCTCTATTAAAATTCCAATAATAGGGTTAAGACCCATTCTGATTCAGTCGAGTCACACCTTAACTGAAGTAACCTCATCAAAAGGTCCTGTTTATACGGGTTCACACCCACAGGAATGGATTGTGTTTAAGAACATGTTTTTCTGGGGTACATAGCTCCAAATTGTTGCACAATGGATAGAAGAATGTTAAGTGACACCGTGAAAATTCAATCAGTCAGATCCAGAATGCAGAAAATTCTACAACTCAGGTGACCTGTGGATTTTTTTTTTTTTTAATTTCAACAAATATTATGACAAACAGTGTGGTGAGGATTGATATAGATTAAGAGATATAAGAGACAAGCTAAATTTAGCATGTGAACCTTATTTGGATCCTGTTTAAAACAAATCTGTGAGACAACTGGAGAAATGTGAACATGGACTGGGTATTAGATAATATTGAGGGATCATCAAATTTATAATGATAATGATATTCTACCTATGTTGAAAGTGAAGAGATTCATTCTAAATGGATATAATGGTGTCTGGGTTTTGTTTTAAGTAATCTAACGTGTGTGTTAAGTGTGTTGGATGGTGGGATGTGGGATGATATAGATGAAACAAGACCAGGAAATTGAGAATGGGTACATGAGTCTTCATTCTACTATTGCCTAATTTTATATATGTTTAGAATTTTCTACAGTAAAAATGTCTTTAAAAAAGTAGTATTGTTATTAAAATATGTAAGAATAATGGATAATTTACTCAAAATTCAGAACAGGAAAAGATATGATTGGGAAGGGACTTCAGGCAGGGGGCTTCTAAGAGTGCTAATAATCTAGTTAGTGAGTACACAAGTGTTTGTATTACTGAGTACACAAGTGTTTGTATTATTAATATTATTACTCTATGCCTGCTTTTCACACAGTCTTTTATATGTATGATATATTTCACAAAGAGAGCTTATTGTTAGTACATAAAGGATTCCCTCAAAATCTAATTTCAGGGAGCACAGTTGGACCTCATGGGAATTAGCTTCTTTGTTCTCCATGTCTGTTTTCCTTCTGGACCCTAAGGTTCATTGTTTCTTCTCTTTGCTTGAATGCATTGTTTTCCTCTTTCCACAAAAATTGTGTTCTCTTTTAGGCATCTGCTTTTTTGTGGCCTGCTAAGGTTTCTCCCAAATGGAATGCCCCAGACCTGACTGAGGCTCTCCACAGTCTATGTTTGTCTCTAATACCAACTGCAGGTTTTTGGGAAGAGAGTCACACTGACTTTTGGGCAGGTGATCACCCAAAATCAATGAGCCATGGCCAACACAGGGTACCTCAGTTACAGGGATTGCCCCTTCCAAGACTCTGTACAAGACAGGTCCTTCAGAAGAGATGTAGGCACCTCTAATAAAGCATCATTGTACATAACAGTGAAAGACTTGAAACAATTTCAAGCTCTAACAATAGAGGATTGGGAATTGGTTAAAGAACTTATGGGATCATCTGTAGCTGTTTAAAATTATGATATAGCCCTATTTTTATGGACCCTGAAAAATGTTCATGAAAAATGTTTATTAACATTTTGGTGCATGCCCTTTCAGAAATACATATAGTATAAATACATAAATATGTAAAATATATACATATATAAATTTATTTATAAATTTATTTCTGAAAGGACATGCACCAAAATGTTACACAGTGGTTATCTTTGGGTAGTTGGGTTATTGTTTGTTGATTTTTGCACATTTTTTGTTTTGTTTTTTTTATTATCTCTATTTCCTGATTTTTCTTCCATGAATAATGGACTTTTTTTAATAATAAAAATTTTTTTTTAAGGAAATGAAGTCTGGAATGGTGTCTTAGTTTACCGGGGCTGCATGACAAATGCCACACAACAAGTTGGCTTAAACAATGAGAATTTATTGCCTCACGGTTTTGCTTTCTCCTGGAGTATGAGGCATTCCAGCAATCCTCTGTCACATGGTGATTTCTCTCTCCTCGCGCCCTCTTGTTTCTGCTGACTTCTGACTTCTTACCGACTATAACTGAGTTTCCTTTGCTTATAAGGACTCCAGCCATGTGGATAGAGGCTACCCTGATTCAGTCTGGCCTCATCTGAATAGGACCTTTGAAGATCTCATTCACAAAAGAGTCCACACCTTAACTAATAATAACATCTTCAGAGGTCCTATTTACAAATCATTTCACACCCATAGGAACTCAGGTTAAGACTTGAGCATGTTCTTTTGCGGGGTACATGATTCAGTCCCCAAAAAGGGTACCTGCAAAATGTTTTCTTACCTGAATTTTGTTTGTTTTGCAATTAGCAAAGCATATATTTTTGTAATTTCAAAAAGCAAATTTGAAATCAATATTATGGATATGGAAAGTCCTACATTTAAGTTAAGAAGTAAATTTTTCTCTAAAAGTATATTTCAAAAATAGAGCATAGGGGAAAAAAATCCATTGAACTATACAACACAAAGAGCGAACCCTAAAGTAAACTATGGGCTTTTAGTTAATAATATAATAATATTGGTTCAATTGTAACAAATAAACCGCAGTAATGCAAAATGTTAATAATAGGGAAAACTGTGTGTGTGGGGGGGGTGGGGGGGCAGTATTTGGAAACTCCATATTTTCTATATGATTTTTCTGTAAACCAATACTCACTCTTAAAAGAAAAAAAAAATGAGCTTAGGAAATATTGGCCTTAGAAAATGTTTATTTTCTAAGCCCTGGAGATTTTGATTGACTTATTTAGCAGCTGAAACAATCTAATACCTGAATATTATTTCAGGAAATATTGTGTCCTTATTAAGAGGTTTTTGTCTCTTAACTCTGTGTGGATTAGAAGACATCCGAAAAAGCTGTCCTTTTAGCTCCTCACTTTAAATGGAACAAACTAAGTGGAACAACTGAAGGAGGTCAGCATGGCCAGAGGGCAGCTAAGGACTGGTTGAGGGAGCTGGAGATGGCCAGCCTGGGGAGAAGGAACTCGGAGGAAATGTGATGGCAGGCTGTAAATATTTGAAAGCATATTGTGGGGGGGAATAATTGAAGAGTAAAATTTATTAGGAGGCAGATTTTATTTAGGTTAGCATAAGAAAGCTTTCTATTAGCATGTCCCTTGGTGGAATGGGCCTCTTGACAGAGTGGCAGAGACTGCGAAACGTCTGATTACAGTCTTAGACGCATTTCCTTCATTGGGAGGAAAATCAGGTGGTGTGAGTTCTAAGATCTTTTGACTCAAGTGACTGTGAATTGACAAAAAGAAAAATAGATCTTACATATGGAAAGAGAATAGATTAAGATCTGATCACAAATAATTGCCTGACATTTTCACTTTAATGTTGTTACCAACTACTGAAGCTTTCAGTATTTGTGGTTTTCTTTACTGAGTTGTATTTTGCGCTGTGGACTTCCGTTTCTTGTTATCTTAACAGCAGGAAATTAAAGTAGGGGCTACAAAAATACACTGAGTCATATGCTATCATCTGAGCACTCAAGGAAAGACGAATGAACATTTAATGAATAGCACCTAATGGTTAAGAGCTCCAGTCCCTGGGTTTGAATCCTGGCTCTATGCCTTAGTTTCCTTACCTGCAAAACGGCTATGATAATAATACCTAGGCTTGTGAGCTTGGGAACCTGGATTTCATTATGTATTTCACTTATAATACTTCTTGAGGGAACAAAACAGTTATTCAATAAATTATTGATGAATGAGTGAGTGGATGAATGAATGAAATTATGAAAATCTTTAACCCTGGATACTAATGATCTGAGCTTATTGAATGTAGAGGGAGCAATTCATACTTTTCTACTGAACTCTAGTCCATTTTATCCTATATCCTACTCTGTCCTCTGTGTTTTGCATCATTTAACCATCTGCTTTCTGAGAAATAGGTTTCATGAATTAAGATTAATTCTGTGGAGACTTGTTTTGGAAAATGGGTTCTTTTTGATGAATGGATTATGTCTGTCTGTTGAATGTGATGGCTTGAATAATTTATATGGTAGTCCTCCCAGAACATAAAGTTTATAGCCATAATATTTTGGGGAAGAGAAAACTGGTTGAAACTGCTAGATTTTTAAAAAGAAGATACAAGGTGATTATGATTATATCTTCTCTCAGATATTGAATTCTTTCTTTCCATGATTTTCTAGAGAACAAAGATCTAGAAAACAGCAACATCACCTCTCCAGTGGCTTCTGCTTCTGATCCAGTACCCCATTCCTCACCCCACAGGTAGGGAAAGTAATTGCTCTAGATAAAAAGCTTCCAGGGTTTTGTCTTCTAGAATAAGGAATTGGTGAAAGAAATGGAGAGTGACTTTTAAGGGGAAAGTCAAGTTGAAGTGAAGAGTGTGGATGGTTTTGTCATTAATTAATTAACCCTGAAGTGTGTTTATAAGCAATCTCGGGTCTATTTCGGACTATAAATTTTTCTTTTACTCTCAGAGAATAAAATGGTAACAAATAGTCTAGTGTATATTCATTTAACTTCTCTTGAAGACCACATTCAAGAATTAAAACACTTGAAGTAGATACCAGGTAGACTTGTGTGCCGGTTTGAATGTATTGTGTCCCCCAAATGCCATTATCTTTGATGTAGTCTTGTGGGATAGACTTTTGGTGCTGATTAGATTTGCTTGGAATGTGCCCCACCCAGCTGTGGGTGGTGACTTTGGTGGGATACTCCCATGGAGGTGTGACCCCACCCATTCAGGGTGGGCCTTGATCAGTGGAGCCATATAAAACATGCCGAAAAAGAGACTGAACATGAGTGCAGCTGTGAGTGATGTTTTGAAGAAGAGCGAGCTTGCTAGAGAGGAACGTACTGGGAGAAAGCCATTTTTGAAACCAGAACTTTGGAGCAGACGCCAACCACGTGCCTTCCCAGCTAACAGAGGTTTTCCGGATACCATTTGCCATCCTCCAGTGAAGGTACTTGATTACTGATGTGTTACCTTGGACACTTTATGGCCTTAAGACTGTAACTGTATAGCCAAATAAACCCCCATTTTATAAAAGCCTATCCATCTCTGGTGTTTTGCATTCTGCAGCATTAGCAAACTTAGAACAGATTTTGGTACCAGAAGGTGGGGTGCTTTTGCTGCTGAGTTTGCAAATACCAAACATGTTGGAACAGCTTTTTAAATGGATAATGGGGAGTTTGGGGAAGAGTTGTGAGAAGCTTGACAGAAAAGGCCAAAACTGCTTTAAAGAGACTGTTTATGGAAATATGGACTCTAAAGATACTTCTGATGAGGCCTTGAACAGAGATGATCAATGTGTTGTTGTGAACTGGAAGAAAGGCGAACCTTGTTTTAAAGTGGCAGAGAATTTGGCAAAATTGAGTCCTGGTGTCAGATGGAAGGAAGAATTTAAAAGTGACAAACTGGAATACTACCTGTGGAGGATATACCCTGGCTTCTCCTTGCAGCTTATAGTAAAATGTGAGCAGAGAGAGATAAACTTAGAACTGAACTCTTGGGTTCAAAGAAACCAGAAGTTGATGGCTTGGAAAATTATGAGCTTCCAGGGGGTGGAATCCCAGAAGCTACAGCCCAATGTGAGTATGTAACCAAACATGGAACCCAGCCTCCATTTCAGTACAAGCCAAGATTGGAGATGGAATTATCCAGAAAGGATTTGTGGAAACTCCTATTGTCTGATGGCTTTGACCCCTGTGTGCTTCATGCAAAGCCAACAGAATTTTTGCGAGAACTTTATAGACAGAGCCGCTGCCAGTCTGGACTGGAGGAGACAGACAAGGAACAAATTGCAGGAAAAATTTCTTCAAAGACAGAGCCATGGAGGTTGAGGTCTGGAGTCAAGAGGCCTTGGGCTGGGAGAGTGGAGCAGCCCACAAGCATGGAAAGGGTGAGTTTGCCCCGGAGGTCGAGGGTGGGCATTCCACCTCGATGCTCTGGAAGTTTTGCCACCCGAGGTCCCAAAGAGGGTGGAGCACATTCCCAGGGAATTGGGGAGAGCCTGGCTGCCACCACACTGTTCTGAAGGGGTTGAGTGTGTGCCCCGGAGATGGAAGGGAATCCGGGAGCAGCCCCGATGTTTGAGGAGGGTGGGGCCGAGAAGGTGGTCTCCCCAATGTGTGGGTATGTTGGAGCACTCACCTAAGCATTTGGAGAGGAAAGGGCTGCCGAAAAGGCCCTTAGGAAGGGTTAGGCTTCCACTCTCTCAAGCCCCAAGGATGCAGTGTTGTTCTGTAAATGACTCTCAGACTTTGAAATCTAATGGAGTTTGTCCTGCAGGTTTTAGGAACTGTTTTGCTCCTGTTAACCCTGTTTTCCTTACTGTTTCTCCTTATGGCAATGGAAATGTTTATCCTGTGAATGTCCCTCCTTTGTATATTGGAAGCATATAACTTGTTCTAAGTCCACAGATCCAAAGCTAAAGGAAAAGTATGCCTTAGGACTGACCACGCTTGTATTTGATTTTGATGGGATTTTGTACTTAACTTTTGCTACTGAAATGGTTTAAGTTTTTGTGATATTGTGATGAAATGAATGTATTTTGTATTTGGAAAGAATATGGCTTTTTCTGGGGGACATAATACATTCAAACCAGCACAACTTGTAAGAGGATGTATGTTGGGATTTTACACAAAAAAATTCACATACATGTGTACATTGTGTGTGTATGTATATATGTGTATATATACAAACACTATTGGAAGTGTTTTTTATTATGTAATTTTCAGATTAAACAATTGGTGACCTTCAGGTTATCATTCTTAATTTGCCTCTCTTTCCATTTGAATCCATCCACCATCATTGATACCAAAGGGTGTAGGAAAAAGAGTTGTGCTAAGCCCTAGAATGAATGGAAAGCAATGAAAACATTAATGGCTTAATTAATGAAAAGCTGTATTTTAAGAACCCTGACTTGGGGTATTATACAATATTGTCCAGTAGAATCTGTTGTCTCCATATCTTATACCAGTCTTCAAAATTGATGACTGGGGCCGAGGGTGTCAAGTATTTTAAAAACCTCTTACTTTTTGAGTCCTTTTTAGAAGTTCTTTCTTCTTTCCTTTATATATGAAATAAAATTTATTTTTCTCAAAATTCAGATGATGGAAGATACTGTTAATGTAATTATAACCTAGTTGGTGATAATAATATAATAGCCATACTTTATTGAATGTTTCTCTGTAACTAAGTGTCTCAATGTACTAAATACTATATTAATATAGTATTATTTGTTTAATCCTCATAATAACCCTCATGAAATAAGTATACCTGATTTTCAGATGAGGAAAATGGAACACAGTGAGTTCAGAAAATTGCTCAAATTCACACAATTTTAAGTCTGTCCAACTCTAAAGCTTGTTCTCCTCACTAGCAATAGTTAGTTCTATGCTTAGAGCTACTTGGTTATTATATATAACAATCTTTTTAGAAGACACATTCTCCTAAAGGCTTTGGTTATTTGAGACAATTTATGTTCTCATCAAATCGCCTGCGGAGAACTCCTTTCTATCGTCCTGCCACCACCCCTTTGCTGCACGTGTTGATTCAAAGGATCTTTGGGGAATGGGCTTGAGCATAGAATTGTTTTTTCCTCCTAAGAGTAAATAAATTTTTTGACTGAGGAGCATAGTACATTCTTAGACAAAACGAGTTTTCATTTTTAAAGTTTTGTTTCTAAAATCTAGTATGTGAAGAAAAAAATCCAGCAAGCTTGACACCTGAAGCTTAGTCTTGTGCTTTGTGTATATTGGAAATGGAAAGGGCACAACTCTGTCTTTTCTAGTGAGGTTGGCCAGCCAAACAGGCCCTCCCCTGCCTTTGAGATGGCTTCCCTGCTCCAGGTCAGTACAAACCAGAAAGCTTAAAGTGGGGGTTTTCCTTTGTGTGTCTTATCTTGAGCATCAAGTGATTGCAGTTTACCATTCCCAAAATACCCTTCACTGATTTTTCAGAGAATAAAATGCCAATACGAATATTAAATGTATGTGATGGTTGCATGTCCTATTTAAAACAATTCTTTAATGAGAAGAGCCATATTTATGCAAATAGCATGCTGAAGGCAATTAAGAGACTAAATTTTAGATGCCATATATAAACAGTAAGGTAAAGCTGATGGTTCATATTAACTATTGTATTCTTACCTAATGGATGTTATAAATATAGTCTGATCCCAAACTACTCTTATTCCCAAACAAAAATTAACTTATTCATTTATTCATTAAATATTTATTGGGTGTCTACTAATTATTCATTCAACAGATATTTATTGAGAACCTACTATGTAACTGGTACTGTTCTAGGTACTGATGATACTGCAAATGAACAAAACAGTCCAAGACTCTGCTCTCATGGAGCTTATATTCTAGTAGGGCAGGCAGACAGAAAACAAGCCTACATTACACTTCCTAGAATCTTAAGTTGCTGTCAACTATAAGATGTACTGCTTCTTACATACCACTAAGAAAAGAAAATAAAAGCCCAAGAAAGAGTCCAATAAAAGATCCCTACATGGAGCTGGGACACCAAAAACCTATACCTTCAGTGAAAAGATAAATAAGAAAAAATATCCCTACCCACAGAAAAGAACAGCAAAGAAACTTGAATCTCTCATCCTTGGGACTGGATTAGAGGAGGAAAAATAGCTCCTCTAGTAAGAACCACAATTAGGTAGTCACCAGTTTGTTGTCTAAATTCATTCTACCACTGTGGTCTATAAAAACTCCTTAAACAGAATTTAATTTAAAATCATCTCAGGTCGGTAGTACCCCCAAGCCCTGGCAGCAGCAAACGTAAATCTCCTCTGGAAGAGGAGATTTTTGACACTCTATATTCTGTTGTATTAAAATCTGAAAAACAAAACAAAACATGCATCTTGGAATAAACAAAACATGGTATAATATATCAGGCAGTAATAAGTGAAGTATAGAAAAATGAAGCAGAGTGAGGGTGTTAAGAGTGATAGAGCAGAGGAGGGGTGAGCCAATGTTTACAGGGACATCTGGGAAGCCTCTCTAAGAAAATGATAGCTGAGCAGAAATCTGAAGGAGTAAGCCATAAGGTAACCAGGAGAAGGCTGTTCTAGGCAGAGGGAACAGCAAGCACAAAGATCTCAAGTGGGAGAGTGCTCAAGGTGTTTGAGGAATACCAAAGATTCAAGAGGCCATCGTGGTTGACTGGACTGGGCAAGGAGAAGGTTCTAGAATATGAGGTTGGAGCACAAAGATGTCATGCATACAGCGGGAGTAAGAGCCAGTCCCTGCCATCATCAAGCTCACCTTCTAGTCAAGGAAGCAGATTATAAATAGTATTTGTCGAGAAACAAAAATAGACTGTAATTTCTAGGTTTTAGACAAAATGCCCACAGCCTAGGCTAATTTACGACTTAAACTGGATTATTCAAGCAAACCTGTAAAAATCAACTAGTATCTACAGCTCTAGTTTTTATAGTAACTACCTCTTGTTTGTTCTGAGATAGGCTGGAGTAACTAGATATTCCAAATGATGGCTCTGTTTATCTGAAGAAGAGGTAATTTATAAACTAGCAGTGATTTTTCTTGTTTATGTTTCAAAAAGGAAAGAGAAGGAAAGGGAAGGAAAGAAGGAAGGCTTGGAGCCGCATAAAGGTGGGAACAGATCTGCCAGTGCCCAGAGCCTTGCACCTGAGGAAGGAAGGAAACAATGAACCCACTGCACATTAATGTAATTAAGTTTTTAATAAAAAATAACTATTTTCTAAAGCAAAAATAATTTGGTGAGAAGAGAGACTTTGTGAATCTCTTTAATGGCTTAATAAAACAGCAGCGTTCTCATATCTGCTTCTGCATTCAATCTGTTGTGATATCACGTGTTATGTAGTCTCTGAAAAACCCTACTGTATACTCTTAAGAAAATGAGAATGAAAAAAAGCAAATATCTTAGTCTTGACTTCACAGACTCCCCTGAAAAGGCCTTGAACATCCCAGGTCCCTGGACTATACTTTGATAAGTGCCGCTTTAAAGAATCCAGGCCTTTTATTGGCCATAGATTTCCAAAAGGCCTGGGGTGTTGAGTGACAGCCCTGTAACTTAGTAATTATCTGTTCTCTCAAGACCAGGGGGAACACAAATCATTCTTTAAAATCAACTATGCAAATAGTTTTGTTTCAATCATTCGGAAAGTTGATGAATGTGCTTAAAAAGGGAAAGAGAGTGCAGCTGAGAGTGACATTTTGAAGAGGAGCTACAGCCAAGAGGGACACTTTGAAGAAAGCACAGGAACTGCAGATGAGAGACAGTTTGAAGATGGCCATTGAAAGCAGACTCTTGCTCCGGAGAAGCTAAGAGAGGACAATTTCCCCAAGTGCAACTAAGAGTGACATTTTTGAGGAACTGCAGCCTAGAGAGGAACATCCTGGGAGAAAGCCAATTTGAAACCAGAACTTTGGAGCAGACACCAGCCACGTGCCTTCCCAGCTGACAGAGGTTTTCCGGATACCACTGGCCATCCTCCAGTGAAGGAAAGTAGGTAGAAAGCCAGGAACTGCGTGGACTGGACACCACAGAACAATCTGACTTTGGGCATGCTTCATACAACACTCATGAAAATGTCGAACTGCTGAGATCAGCGAAATCTGTAAGTTTTTGCGGCCAGGGGACCCGCGCCCCTCCCTGCCAGGCTCAGTCCCGTGGGAGGAGGGGCTGTCAGCTCCGGGAAGGAGAAGGGAGAACTGCAGTGGCAGCCCTTATCGGAAACTCATTCTACTGATCCAAACTCCAACCATAGATAGACTGAGACCAGACACCAGAGAATCTGAGAGCAGCCAGCCCAGCAGAGAGGAGACAGGCATAGAAAAAAAACAACACGAAAAACTCCAAAATAAAAGCGGAGGATTTTTGGAGTTCTGGAGAACATAGAAAGGGGAAGGGCAGAGCCCAGGCCCGAGCTGAGGCCCTGAGGCGCATATGCAAATCCCGAAGAAAAGCTGATCTCTCTGCCCTGTGGACCTTTCCTTAATGGCCCTGGTTGCTTTGTCTATTAGCATTTCAATAACCCATTAGATCTCTGAGGAGGGCCCTTTTTTTTTTTTTTTTAATCCTTTTTTCTTTTTCTAAAACAATTACTCTAAGAAGCCCAATACAGAAAGCTTCAAAGACTTTCAATTTGGGCACGTCAAGTCAAGAGCAGAACTAAGAGAGCTCTGAGACAAAAGGCAATAATCCAGTGGCTGAGAAAATTCACTAAACAACACAACTTCCCAAGAAAAGGGGGGTGTCCGCTCACAGCCACCATCCTGGTGGACAGGAAACACTCCTGCCCATCGCCAGCCCCATAGCCCAGAGCTGCCCCAGACAACCCAGTGTGACGGAAGTGCTTCAAATAACAGGCACACACCACAAAACTGGGCGTGGACATTAGCCTTCCCTGCAACCTCAGCTGATTGTCCCAGAGTTGGGAAGGTGGAGCAGTGTGAATTAACAAAGCCCCATTCAGCCATCATTTGAGCAGACTGGGAGCCTCCCTACACAGCCCAGCAGCCCAGAACTGCCCTGGGGGGACGGTACTCACCTGTGACATAGCACAGTCATCCCTCAACAGAGGACCCGGGGTGCACAGCCTGGAAGAGGGGCCCACTTGCAAGTCTCAGAAGCCATACGCCAATACCAAGGACTGTGGGTCAGTGGCAGAGACAAACTGTGGCAGGACTGAACTGAAGGAGTAGACTATTGCAGCAGCTTTAAAACTCTAGGATCACCAGGGAGATTTGATTGATAGGGCCACCCCTCCTCCCCGACTGCCCAGAAACACGCCCCACATACAGGGCAGGCAACACCAACTACACACGCAACCTTGGTACACCAATTGGACCCCACAAGACTCACTCCCCCACTCACCAAAAAGGCTAAGCAGGGGAGAACTGGCTTGTGGAGAACAGGTGGCTCGTGGACGACACCTGCTGGTTAGTTAGAGAAAGTGTACTCCACGAAGCTGTAGATCTGATAAATTAGAGATAAGGACTTCAATAGGTCTACAAACCCTAAAAGAACCCTATCAAGTTCAGCAAATGCCACGAGGCCGAAAACAACAGAAAGTTATAAAGCATATGAAAAAACCAGACGATATGGATAACCCAAGCCCAAGCACCCAAATCAAAAGACCAGAAGAGACACAGCACCTAGAGCAGCTACTCAAAGAATTAAAGATGAACAATGAGACCATAGTACGGGATATAAAGGAAATCAAGAAGACTCTAGAAGAGCATAAAGAAGACATTGCAAGACTAAATAAAAAAATGGATGATCTTATGGAAATTAAAGAAACTGTTGACCAAATTAAAAAGATTCTGGACACTCATAGTACAAGACTAGAGGAAGTTGAACAACGAATCAGTGACCTCGAAGATGACAGAATGGAAAATGAAAGCATAAAAGAAAGAATGGGGAAAAAAATTGAAAAAATCGAAATGGACCTCAGGGATATGATACATAATATGAAACGTCCAAATATAAGACTCATTGGTGTCCCAGAAGGGGAAGAAAAGGGTAAAGGTCTAGGAAGAGTATTCAAAGAAATTGTTGGGGAAAACTTCCCAAATCTTCTAAACAACATAAATACACAAATCATAAATGCTCAGCGAACTCCAAATAGAATAAATCCAAATAAACCCACTCCGAGACATATACTGATCACACTGTCAAACACAGAAGAGAAGGAGCAAGTTCTGAAAGCAGCAAGAGAAAAGCAATTCACCACATACAAAGGAAACAGCATAAGACTAAGTAGTGACTACTCAGCAGCCACCATGGAGGCAAGAAGGCAGTGGCACGATATATTTAAAATTCTGAGTGAGAAAAATTTCCAGCCAAGAATACTTTATCCAGTAAAGCTCTCCTTCAAATTTGAGGGAGAGCTTAAATTTTTCACAGACAAACAAATGCTGAGAGAATTTGCTAACAAGAGACCTGCCCTACTGGAGATACTAAAGGGAGCCCTACAGACAGAGAAACAAAGACAGGACAGAGAGACTTGGAGAAAGGTTCAGTACTAAAGAGATTCGGTATGGGTACAATAAAGGATATTAATAGAGAGAGGGAAAAATATGGCAAACATAAACCAAAGGATAAGATGGCCGATTCAAGAAATGTCTTCACGGTTATAACGTTGAATGTAAATGGATTAAACTCCCCAATTAAAAGATATAGATTCACAGAATGGATCAAAAAAAATGAACCATCAATATGTTGCATACAAGAGACTCATCTTAGACACAGGGACACAAAGAAACTGAAAGTGAAAGGATGGAAAAAAATATTTCATGCAAGCTACAGCCAAAAGAAAGCAGGTGTAGCAATATTAATCTCAGATAAAATAGACTTCAAATGCAGGGATGTTTTCAGAGAGAAAGAAGGCCACTACATACTAATAAAAGGGGCAATTCAGCAAGAAGAAATAAGAATCGTAAATGTCTATGCACCCAATCAAGGTGGCACAAAATACATGAGAGAAACACTGGCAAAACTAAAGGAAGCAATTGATGTTTCCACAATAATTGTGGGAGACTTCAACACATCACTCTCTCCTATAGATAGATCAACCAGACAGAAGACCAATAAGGAAATTGAAAACCTAAACAATCTGATAAATGAATTAGATTTAACAGACATATACAGGACATTACATCCCAAATCACCAGGATACACATACTTTTCTAGTGCTCACGGAACTTTCTCCAGAATAGATCATATGCTGGGACATAAAACAAGCCTCAATAAATTTAAAAAGATTGAAATTATTCAAAGCACACTCTCTGACCACAATGGAATACAATTAGAAGTCAATAACCATCAGAGACTTAGAAAATTCACAAATACCTGGAGGTTAAACAACACACTCCTAAACAATCAGTGGGTTAAAGAAGAAATAGCAAGAGAAATTGCTAAATATATAGAGACGAATGAAAATGAGAACACAAACATACCAAAACCTATGGGATGCAGCAAAAGCAGTGCTAAGGGGGAAATTTATAGCACTAAACGCATATATTAAAAAGGAAGAAAGAGCCAAAATCAAAGAACTAATGGATCAACTGAAGAAGCTAGAAAATGAACAGCAAACCAATCCTAAACCAAGTAGAAGAAAAGAAATAACAAGGATTAAAGCAGAAATAAATGACATAGAGAACAAAAAAACAATAGAGAGGATAAATATCACCAAAAGTTGGTTCTTTGAGAAGATCAACAAGATTGACAAGCCCCTAGCTAGACTGACAAAATCAAAAAGAGAGAAGACCCATATAAACAAAATAATGAATGAAAAAGGTGACATAACTGCAGATCCTAAAGAAACTAAAAAAATTATAAGAGGATATTATGAACAACTGTATGGCAACAAACTGGACAATGTAGAAGAAATGGACAATTTCCTGGAAACATATGAACAGCCTAGACTGACCAGAGAAGAAATAGAAGACCTCAACCAACCCATCACAAGCAAAGAGATCCAATCAGTCATCAAAAATCTTCCCACAAATAAATGCCCAGGGCCAGATGGCTTCACAGGGGAATTCTACCAAACTTTCCAGAAAGAACTGACACCAATCTTACTCAAACTCTTTCAAAACATTGAAGAAAATGGAACACTACCTAACTCATTTTATGAAGCTAACATCAATCTAATACCAAAACCAGGCAAAGATGCTACAAAAAAGGAAAACTACCGGCCAATCTCCCTAATGAATATAGATGCAAAAATCCTCAACAAAATACTTGCAAATCGAATCCAAAGACACATTAAAAAAATCATACACCATGACCAAGTGGGGTTTATTCCAGGCATGCAAGGATGGTTCAACATAAGAAAATCAATCAATGTATTACAACACATTAACAAGTCAAAAGGGAAAAATCAATTGATCATCTCAATAGATGCTGAAAAAGCATTTGACAAAATCCAACATCCCTTTTTGATAAAAACACTTCAAAAGGTAGGAATTGAAGGAAACTTCCTCAACATGATAAAGAGCATATATGAAAAACCCACAGCCAGCATAGTACTCAATGGTGAGAGACTGAAAGCCTTCCCTCTAAGATCAGGAACAAGACAAGGATGCCCGCTGTCACCACTGTTATTCAACATTGTGCTGGAAGTGCTAGCCAGGGCAATCCGGCAAGACAAAGAAATAAAAGGCATCCAAATTGGAAAAGAAGAAGTAAAACTGTCATTGTTTGCAGATGATATGATCTTATATCTAGAAAACCCTGAGAAATCGACGATACAGCTACTAGAGCTAATAAACAAATTTAGCAAAGTAGCGGGATACAAGATTAATGCACATAAGTCAGTAATGTTTCTATATGCTAGAAATGAACAAACTGAAGAGACACTCAAGAAAAAGATACCATTTTCAATAGCAACTAAAAAAATCAAGTACCTAGGAATAAACTTAACCAAAGATGTAAAAGACCTATACAAAGAAAACTACATAACTCTACTGAAAGAAATAGAAGGGGACCTTAAAAGATGGAAAAATATTCCATGTTCATGGATAGGAAGACTAAATGTCATTAAGATGTCAATTCTACCCAAACTCATCTACAGATTCAATGCAATCCCAATCAAAATTCCAACAACCTACTTTGCAGACTTGGAAAAGCTAGTTATCAAATTTATTTGGAAAGGGAAGATGCCTCGAATTGCTAAAGACACTCTAAAAAAGAAAAACGAAGTGGGAGGACTTACACTCCCTGACTTTGAAGCTTATTATAAAGCCACAGTTGCCAAAACAGCATGGTACTGGCACAAAGATAGACATATAGATTAATGGAATCGAATTGAGAATTCAGAGATAGACCCTCAGATCTATGGCCGACTGATCTTTGATAAGGCCCCGAAAGTCACTGAACTGAGCCATAATGGTCTTTTCAACAAATGGGGCTGGGAGAGTTGGATATCCATATCCAAAAGAATGAAAGAGGACCCGTACCTCACCCCCTACACAAAAATTAACTCAAAATGGACCAAAGATCTCAATATAAAAGAAAGTACCATAAAACTCCTAGAAGATAATGTAGGAAAACATCTTCAAGACCTTGTTTTAAGCGGCCACTTCCTAGACTTTACACCCAAAGCACAAGCAACAAAAGAGAAAATAGATAAATGGGAACTCCTCAAGCTTAGATGTTTCTGCACCTCAAAGGAATTTCTCAAAAAGGTAAAGAGGCAGCCAACTCAATGGGAAAAAATTTTTGGAAACCATGTATCTGACAAAAGACTGATATCTTGCATATACAAAGAAATCCTACAACTCAATGACAATAGTACAGACAGGCCAATTATAAAATGGGCAAAAGATATGAAAAGACAGTTCTCTGAAGAGGAAATACAAATGGCCAAGAAATACATGAAAAAATGTTCAGCTTCACTACTACGCGGCAGTAAGAAGGAACGACCTTGTGAAACATATGACAACATGGATGAACCTTGAAGACATAATGCTGAATGAAATAAGCCAGGCACAAAAAGAGAAATATTATATGCTACCACTAATGTGAACTTTGAAAAATGTAAAACAAATGGTTTAAAATGTAGAATGTAGGGGAACTAGCAGTAGAGAGCAATTAAGGAAGGGGGAACAATAATCCAAGAAGAACAGATAAGCTATTTAACGTTCTGGGGATGCCCAGAAATGACTATGGTCTGTTAATTTCTGATGGATGTAGTAGGAACAAGTTCACTGAAATGTTGCTATATTATGTAACTTTCTTGGGGTAAAGTAGGAACATGTTGGAAGTTAAGCAGTTATCTTAGGTTAGTTGTCTTTTTCTTACTCCCTTGTTATGGTCTCTTTGAAATGTTCTTTTATTGTATGTTTGTTCTCTTTTTAACTTTTTTTTTCATACAGTTGATTTAAAAAAGAAGGGAAAGTTAAAAAAAAAAAAGAAAAACAAGAAAAACAAGGAAAAAAATAAAAGATGTAGTGCCCCCTTGAGGAGCCTGTGGAGAATGCAGGGGTATTCGCCTACCCCACCTCCATGGATGCTAACATGACCACAGACATAGGGGACTGGTGGTTTGATGGGTTGAGCCCTCTACCATAAGTTTTACCCTTGGGAAGATGGTTGCTGCAAAGGAGAGGCTAGGCCTCCCTATATTTGTGCCTAAGAGTCTCCTCCTGAATGCCTCTTTGTTGATCAGATGTGGCCCTCTCTCTCTGGCTAAGCCAATTTGAAAGGTGAAATCACTGCCCTCCCCGCTACGTGGGATCAGACACCCAGGGGAGTGAATCTCCCTGGCAATGTAGAATATGACTCCCGGGGAGGAATGTAGACCTGGCATCGTGGGACGGAGAACATCTTCTTGACCAAAAGGGGGATGTGAAAGGAAATGAAATAAGCTTCAGTGGCAGAGAGATTCCAAAAGGAGCCGACAGGTCACTCTGGTGGGCACTCTTACGCACACTTTAGACAACCCTTTTTAGCTTCTAAAGAATTGGGGTAGCTGGTTCTGGATACCTGAAACTATCAAACTACAACCCAGAACCCATGAATCTCGAAGACAGTTGTATAAAAATGTAGCTTATGAGGGGTGACAATGGGAATGGGAAAGCCATAAGGACCACACTCCACTTTGTCTAGTTTATGGATGGATGAGTAGAAAAATAGGGGAAGGAAACAAACAGACAAAGGTACCCAGTGTTCTTTTTTACTTCAATTGCTCTTTTTCACTCTAATTATTATTCTTGTTATTTTTGTGTGTGTGCTAATGAAGGTGTCAGGGATTGATTTAGGTGATGAATGTACAACTATGTAATGGTACTGTAAACAATCGAAAGTACGATTTGTTTTGTATGACTGCGTGGTATGTGAACATATCTCAATAAAATGATGATTAAAAAAAAAAAAAAAAGGGAAAGAAAGACATTGCCTCTGTCAGTGAACTGGGATAGGGTAGGGTAGGAAATGGAAATACGGAAAGACTTTGCTCCAGGGATAACTGCGAAGAGATTTCCTTGCTAGCAAGTTTGTACTTCTTTTCTTTTGGTGATCAACCTCTTATTTTGGGAGAGGCCTCCTCCTTTTGTGTCCATCAAGCAGCTTTGTATAAAAAACAAAACTGGGATACTAACTCTTGTTGAAATTCTGTGTGGAACAAATGGCCTGAGGAATGAGGAAGAAAACTGGACCTGCGGTTCCACCTCAGATGACTGCACTTTACTTATCAGAGCCCAGGACCTGGCTGTGTCCGTCGTTGGCCCTCACAGGCTGTCACTGCTGCCCTCGGGGCTGGTTCACCTTGTGTGGGGATTGGCTGAAGGGTCATAAATGCTGGCAGAGTGGCGGGGTGGGGGGATGGGCCCTTCGTATGTGCTTTAGTTCAAAGTTTCTCCAGGATGATCGCACCTTTAAAAAGAGTTCTTGACACCCAGGGGAGTGAATCTCCCTTGCAACGTGGAATATGACTCCCGGGGAGGAATGTAGACCTGGCATCGTGGGATGGAGAACATCTTCTTGACCAAAAGGGGATGTGAAAGGAAATGAAATAAGCTCCAGTGGCAGAGAGATTCCAAAAGGAGCCGAGAGGTCACTCTGGTGGGCACTCTTAACGCACAATTTAGACAACCCTTTTTAAGTTCTAAAGAATTGGGGTAGCTGGTGGTGGATACCTGAAACTATCAAACTACAACCCAGAACCCATGAATCTAGAAGACAATTGTATAAAAATGTAGCTTATGAGGGGTGACAATGGGATTGGGAAAGCCATAAGGACCACACTCCACTTTGTCTAGTTTATGGATGGATGAGTAGAAAAATAGGGGAAGGAAACAAGCAAACAAACAGACAGAGGTACCCAGTGTTCTTTTTTACTTCAATTGCTCTTTTTCACTCTAATTATTATTCTTGTTATTTTTGTGTGTGTGCTAATGAAGGTGTCAGGGATTGATTTAGGTGATGAATGCAAAACTATGTAATGGTACTGTGAACAATCGAATGTACGATTTGTTTTGTATGACTGCGTGGTATGTGAATATATCTCAGTAAAATGAAGATAAAAAAAAAAAAAAGAGTTCTTGAATTTACATGTTATCTTCTTTTGAGAGGCCAGAGATGGTGTCACAGGAGAGTAAGGATGCCACAGAAGATCTGCAGAAAACAACTGGTGCCTTGGAGGCTGAGTCCTTGGTGGAACAGGAATTGCTGCCTGCAGACCAGGCCCGGATCCTAAACGAGGTAGGGAGCCCATTCCCACCCTCGCCCCTCCACCTCTTACAACAGGAGGGGTTTGTGACGCTGGAATTTAGATCTGTAATACATGAGCTGGAATTAGAAACCACACTGAGGGTGGTTTCACAGAATTCTCTCTTTGCTCCCATTTGGGCATCTTACTTTTAATGATTTGTATCTCCCTTAGGGCCCGTCACTGTACTAGCACCCAGTAAGCATCTAGTCACAAAGTGAGGTGTTAGAATGAATGTTTGTGTGCTCTCTAAAATTTGCTTGATGTGAGAAGCCTTAAATCATTGCACTGTGTTTTAGTTTGGCTTTTTTTTTTTTTTTCCAAGTTGATCTACTCAGTATTTAGATTAAAGATTCTATAGAGGTGTCATTGATAGCATTGATCCCCTGCTATGGAGGTATGGGTTATTTGTTAATTATTAACAGGTATTATAATAATGAATGGTATTAGTGTCAATAATTACCACACCAAGGATTATCATTACATTTGTATAATGCTTTATAATTTACAAAGCATTTTCATCATGATATTTCATTTACACCTGAGAACAACCTTGTGAAATAGGAACCATTATGTCCCCATTTTGCAGATGAGGAAACTGAGGTTGGGAGCTGTTAGTGACTTTACTAAGATTATGCAGCTAATAAGTTGCATACTAACTCCTTTGTTTAGCCTTTCAGAAAAGGAGGATTTATTTAAGTACCCTAGCCAAAGTCTGATTCATCTCATTTAGCAATGGAGATGAGAACTGCAGGGCTTACTCTCCAGAAACAGCTATGAGAATGCATCCTTAGAGGATTGTAAATGATTTATTTGTTTCTTGCAAGTACAGTTCTGGTCTTTTAACTGGACTGCTGTCTCACTGATGTACTTTCTGTGGGTAGTAGGTTTAGATTTCTTGTGTTGACTGCTGACTGCCTGGTGAAAGGATGGGAAATTAAGGCACAGTAGCATGAAACAGGGAAACACTAAGCTGAGTGATTTGAAAGGAAAGTCATCAGGGAGAGAAAGCAGGCTCCTGCCATGGGTTAGCGAGACTCTGAGTGTAAAATGACAGGGAGGATGTGTTTGTTCTCTTCCATGCAGGTCAGATGCCTGGCAGCAAATACACTGTTTAAATGCAAATCCTAGAGCTGGTCCAAAATGAGATTGAGATTATTTACAGAGCACTGTTAGTGACTTAGAGGGTGAGACAACCTGTAACCTTGGGCGGGGTGGGTGATGTGGGGCAATGATATGGCCAAACAACAGCGTTTCAATGGGGAGAGATCACCGAGTCAGGGAAGAGAGCTAAAGCCCAGGTACAGGAACTGTTATGAGCGGAGCACAGGGAGGTACTGGACAGGGTGAGGTAGGGCTCAGAAATGCCATTAGATGCAAAGTCAGTAGTGAGCTGTGAGGATATTCATGGGTAAGGATTTTATAGAGGGTCAAGAGTGGACGAGTTGCAAAAGATAGGAGAGAACAAGGAAGAATCTTTAAACTAGGGAACTTTTTTGTGGCATTAAAAATGAGTAGAATTGTTTTGCAACAAGTACCTGGAGTAAAGAGAAGGATTGTTGAATAGCACTTTAGCTTTGAGTTAGAATAGAGGATGTAATAGGGAAGAGGTGGGGCAGCTTTCATTTGAAAAGAGGCTCTAATATATCCCTTAATCAGAATTCTGTTGTGCAGATGACCAAGTACCAAGTTCCACAAAGGTCTGGGGACATCGTTATGATCCAGTCTGAGCACACAGGAGCTATAGACATTCTTTCAGCTGATTTGGAATCTGCAGGTCTTCTGGGTGACCACAGGAAAGGTGAGACTTTGGGAGTGCAGAAGGTCCCGTCCCCCCCCAAATGGGTACTTAAAGAAAGGCAGACCAACAGTAAAATGCCAGCTATGGTAGCATTCCCCCTTGATTTCTCAGTAGTAAACTGCCTGTCCTTTCAGTCTCGCCACCTCTTATGGCTCCTCCATGTACCTGGACCTTTACCAAGATGAAGGAATTCAAAAGCAAGCTGGGCAAAGAGAAGAACAACCGTCTGGTAGTGAAGCGGGGTGAAGTAGTGACCATCCGGGTACCTACCCATCCAGAGGGGAAGCGTGTCTGCTGGGAGTTTGCGACCGATGACTATGACATTGGCTTTGGAGTTTATTTTGATTGGACTCCTGTAACCAGCACTGACATAACTGTGCAGGTCAGTGATTCCAGCGAGGATGAGGATGAAGATGAGGATGAGGAGGAAGAAATTGAAGGTGAATTTGATTTTAATAATCATTTGCAGTTTCCTTTGCTGGCTCAAGAAGTGACCACTTCCTGTGTTGTCACAGGAGCTCCTTCTCTTCCTTAGAATGCAGCCATTGTGGAATGACTTTCAGCATTACAAGCGAAGTTGGGCAGTCAGACCCTCAAAGAACATCCTGGTGGGGTTGGTATTGATGCCTTGGTGGGAAGCTTCTTTTCCTTTGAATCAGTATCCCAGTCCCTTAGGGGTTAGGGGTGGTCAGTACTGCTATATATGGAGGCAAGTTTTTTTCAGATCACATATAAACCTGAGATTAGTTTTACATTTCTCTCTTGGTTTAGGGGTTTTTATTCTTGACTAGGAACCAAACTGGGTGATTACAGTGTGCTAAATGCCTCTCCAGACTGTCACAGCTGACTGACTACCATTTACTTCTTCCCTTCATACCCAGAGCTCAGTCTTTGTTCTCCATTCCAGCTGTTACTTGCAGCCTCTACTCAGGATGGCCTTGATGCATTTTTTCGAGTAATGTAAGAATAGGTTCTAAGAATTAGCCTTATTCCTTCTGGTTCCTCTAAGTAAGAGATCAAAAAATCAATCCTTTAACTTGCTTTTTCATGGAAAAGCAAGTCTGCTAGGAGATGTGCAGGTATTCAGGAAGGAATTATTTGCTGCTTTCCAGGAGGCCAAGTGGAAGTTTAGGGGTCACTATAACACTTTTGTCTGCATTTCCTACCTCCATTAGCTAGTCCTTCCAAATGTTCAGTGAAAAAGATGTCAGAAGCTTCCCCTCTAAATTTTCTCCCCTGTGTCCCTGAAAATCCATAAGTTTTTAGAGCAAGGGAGGCTCCTGTAAGGCTAAATCTTTATTTCTCGAGGGAGACATTATTGGCATTTGGAGTGGCACGCTTCTTTGTGGTGCAGGTATTATCCTGATGTTGAGCACTCCTAGACCCTCAAGCCTTAAATGCCAGTAACACCCACTCATCACTGTGATGACCAAAAAGGCTACCAGTAAGAGACACAATGCCTGTAAAGGGCAATGGCACCTTCCAGATGAAGGCCACTGGACTATCTGCTCAATTTTCTCACCGTCAGATAGAACTATATTCTGTCTCTGAACTCACATCCAAACATTGTCATTTTGCTCATGCAGACCCTGTTCCAGTTGGAGATGTGGAGAGAGGCTCCAGGAGCTCCCTGCGGGGTCGCTATGGGGAGGTCATGCCTGTGTACCGGCGGGACAGCCACCGAGATGTGCAGGCTGGCAGCCACGACTACCCCGGTGAGGGCATCTACCTGCTCAAGTTTGACAACTCCTACTCCCTGCTGCGCAACAAGACTCTCTACTTCCACATTTACTACACTAGCTGAAGGACCAATGGGATGGGGGCAAGTGGGTTTTTGCTGGCTGAAGCAGGCTGCCAGTTGGTGCCTCTTGTTTTGGATAGACAAGAGTCAAAAGTTGAGTGTGAGGCTCCTGACCCTCACACCCTGCCTGGCATGCCTGACTATTGACCCCACATAGCTTTTTCCCTTTCTTGGCTTCTGCAGGTGGTGGTATATACCCCTGTTCTGTGGTCCCTGACACTCTTCTTGCTTCAGACTCTAGCAAAACCATTCTGTGATGGCAAAAGCCTAAAAGGAAGTAGGGTGTTGCTTTTGCGAATAGGCTTGTTTTGGTTCTAGCTCATTACTCAGATTGCTGCTCTCTCCTCAACCAGAGCTGTTATTACAGATGCATTTGGGGGTACCCGCTCTCTTCACTTTTTGAGGTGCTGGAAGAGGGAAAAGCACATTGTCCATGAAGGAACCCAGTCTCTTGGATGGAGAAAGCTCTGACCAGCCTCTCACCACTGCCATTTTCCCGCTTGCTGGTTACTCTTGGTCTCTAAATAGGCTGGGGAGTCCTCACTGCCTTTGGAGGGGTGTGGCTTATTCCTCATGGTTAGCCTCCTCCTCTTTCCCTCCCCTAAGTCTGTGTTTTAGCCATTGCAGCAAGAACTATCTTTCAGTCTAAAGTGATAATCAGAGTACTCTAAGATCTTTTGGAAGAAAAACTGCCTCCATCACTTCCTATTTCAAGTGGTAGTTTCCCTTACCAAGGGCACTGGTGGTAGAAGGGGAAAGGGTGTAAATAAGGTACTGAATTGGTCTCAGAACCCACATCTTTAACAGTCAGGTATTACTAAACTTGTGTGTGTGTGTGTGTGTGTGTGTTTTAATAATCCAAGAAGGAGGGGTATAATCTGAGAGAGAAGGTAAAAAAAGTCAAAAACAAAAACCACTCCAGATTCCTCACCACTTCTTTTGTCTTTAGAATAGGAGTGTTATTTAGAAGTTTTGCTTTGGAACCAAATGCAGTGAACCTCAATCAGGTTTCCAGTTTCTAGATTTAGGTTTCTTGCATTGAGGACTTAAAACTTTTGGTTTTCAAAGCCTCTTAGGAAAGGTGATAATGAAGCTTCACTGCTGTTGCTGATTGTATTTGTTCTTCACCCTGCCAAAGCTTGCATTTCTCTGGGGACAGCCTTTCCCACTTGATTAACCCTGAGGCCTAGGAGTGCCAGAGGTGCAGGTGGTGCTGCAGTCGGTGGCCACCAGGGCCCCAAGGCCCTGGGCAGAGAAGGAGAACAAGACGGGACCTCAGCTGTACCTCCTTGTTTCTTATGCCTTGTGTCAAGTCTGTTACTTCCTTAGAATTGTGAAGAATAATTCGATTTATTTATTACTTTATTTATTTTTTAGCACATTTCATTTTGCCTTTGAAACAGTTTTCATCTGTTTCTCAGAAGGCTTCCCATCTGTTCTGAGCCACTCTTCTATGAAGTTAAAGGGGATGATTTTAGGGAGTTGGGAAAGTTCCATTCCTACAGGTCAGTCCTGTGATGCTTTGGGAGGAAACTGTCCCTTCAGAGATGGATAGTGCCAGCCTACCCCGTGTTTAGGGTTCTGCCCAGCACTCCCTCTGAGGACTTCTAAGTCATGAGGGAATCTTCCTGTTCGCTGGGGATTGATTGCAGAGGACTCAACTAGCCAATCAGAGATCTGCTATGATTCTCAGATTTCAAAGTCCTTTGCCTACTCTGAGGAGTCACCTTCTATACAGTGTTTCCTTTGGCTCACCCGTTCCTTGGGTGGGTGTCTCTGACCAAACCTCTCCTTCCTACTGGAGCAGGAACTCAAAGAACAGGGCCCCTCACAGTAGGTCTGTAGTAGCATCTATATCATGAACAAAGGACGCTACATCTGCGCCTTCTGTTCCCCTGGTACCAAAGCCCCAAGTAGGACAGGATGTTGTGGATTTTCACAGCATCCCCATTCTCTGAGCGACATCATACCTCCATTATTTTATATTTGTGAGTGCATTTTGGAAAGGATTACACTGGTCCAAATTTGTATACCTTGTAAGAAATTAAAGTGACTGTCTATTTGGGCAGTGAAAAGCAAACTTGCAGTGGGTCATCCTGTCAGACAGCTGAGTGACCACTCTTTCATCACTAAAGTTAAATCATGCCTTAGCTAATTTAATATAATCTTTATCAAGTCATTTTCTACTGAGCTGTTTCCGGTCAGCTAAAGCCTTGCTTATTTTTCCTGGTTATTATTAACTTCTGACTTTCTCTCAAAATGGAGCTGTCAGGCCACAGCCAGCTCCCTGGAATAACACACTTACTCTTTATTTCTTATTTTGCCATGAGACTCTGTGTACTTATTTTCTTTGGAATCTGAGTTCTGTTGCATCAGGGATGCCTGAGGGACCTGCTCCCATCGTCTCTGTGTGCCTGTTACTGTCTGGTCCTTTGAGAAGTCCCTGGGGGATTGTGACATTTCATTCCATACTGGTGTTTCACTAACAGTCAGGGTTTCTTTGTTCCATTAGCACAAAGTAGCTAAGAGAAGATGTTTTCAATCTCTTATGTGCTTACTGTTCTCATTTAAACTTCTGAAGTAATTGAACTTTAGGGACATAAGGTTATTTACTGAAGCACAGGCATTCCTCAGAATTTCATAGCCCAGCCATATCCTAAAACGTGATCATTTCCTTAGTCTCTCTCTGTTCAAGTTTATGAAATGTAAATAATTTGCTTTCACCCTCACTCTGCTCTCCAGGGCACAAGTAAATATTAGCCAACAATCAAAAGAAAGTGCTTCATAGTAGGAGAGGGACTGAATTCTCTACACAGAGTGGCTGAGTTCTTAAACTTTGTCAGTTTCTTTAGTTTTCCTACTTTGTTGAGAGATACATTCAGGGCTTTTACAAAGGAAGAAATGTGTTAAAGTGTTAATATTTTCTAACATTTTATTATGAAAAATGTCAGTCAAACAGAAAAGTTAAAAGAATTGTACAGTGAACACCCATATACCCACCCCATAGATTCTAAAATTATAAACTGCTAATTTTTAAACAAAGGTTAGCCTAACATTCTGTTCTTTTTGACAAGTGTCCAATTAGAGTATGTTCCCTGCACAGAGAGCCCCTGATTTTCAAGAGACTTACTTCATTCAACACGCATTTCCTGGGAGGTAGTCCTCATAAAAATGTTCCTTGAACTCCATGTCCCCCGCCCCCCCCCCCTCAGGCCATGGTTTCTGCCATTTTCCTCTCTAACTGGCATATTGGTATGGGGGAAATATTGAAGCTGCTGGAAGGACTTTATTCTAATCTGTCTTACCTTATGACTTGTCCTCAGGACTTTTTTAAAATTAAAACTCAATCCTCGGATAACATGTAGCTTTATAATGGAAATAGGTAGCAACTTGAAATTAGGCCATTCTTAGTTCTTTTTTCTTAATTGATTCATGCACTTTAAAAATATTTTTATCTATTATTTATGAAAGTCTCAGACTTATAAAAAAGTATATTGTCTTATTATAATACCTGTATTGAAGAGTTAAAGCTGAAGGCTTACTGTCTTATTTTAATCAGCAGGTTTAAAATAGCAGGTATAAAACTTGTAATTTACAGAAAATGTCTGAGTTTATTTGTTGTTGGTGAGTCCTACCCAGTCCCACTTTGGGAAAACTAGGTAAAACCCAAACCCTAACTTATTTTTTAAGACCACTTATCTGTAAATGGTTGCTTTTTAATCCCAAAGTCTGTGGTTCTAAGATATGGAGTTGAGTGACCCAATAAATAAAAGACTATTTATTGTTTTAGTGGAGGATGAGATACAGGCATGATTTAAACAGTTTGGAGCAACTTGAGAACTGCCTTTTTAAATTAAATGGCCAGGAGTGAAAATAGAATAAAATTGGGAGAAGAGAGCAAAGCTGTTGAATGTATCCCAGAATTTTGTTCATATCCCAGTTTTGCTGAATTCTTTAGTTTGCATTTCATTCCTTGGAATTGCTCTTTAAGCCATAAGCCTTGCTGCTAGCTCTCACTGTGCTTGTTGGAGAAATCCCAAACCCACTTTGCTGGCTTTTCCAACAGGATCCACTTCAGAAATATTTTTGAGTAGGTCTCCTCTACTAAGTATAATCCTGACTGGAGGATTGATTTCATCTCAGTATTCTCTGGAACTTGAAAGTCTAGTGTTGTGAAAAAAGATGGTGGGATTAGAAAAAGGCTGAGAGGAGTTAGTTCCAGTTGTGGTACTATAGCCACAGTTGGTTTTGACTATAGCCAAGAAGGGGATGAAATAGGTCAATCTGAACCTAGATCACATAAGAGCCTCAAGCTACAAGAGTATGTTTCTCTAACAGCTGGACCCTGGTATAGACTGAACTTCCAATGAGATGTAAGACTCACTGTCTTCTTTAATCTGAGTGAGATGGTCAGACATAGAGCAGTAAATGGAATAGACCAAACAGACACAGTTTCTCCCTTGTAGAGCTTCTATTCTAATACTTGGGAAATTTTTCCTTTTTAACTAGTTTCCACCTGGCCAACAGTGTAGAACTTCTGGAAACCTGAATCTGCTGGAAAAGGGAAGAGCACAGTCCCTATAGAATCTTAGCCATTGACAAGAATTAGAAAGCAAGTTTCTGCCTGATAAAAAGGCAATATCATTTTTTGTTGTGAGGGGTAGTTTATTAAGGATTTATGCCTTTCAGAGAGCAGTCATTTTATTCATTGTGTTTTGGTGCTCAGGAAGCCATGATGCCTGATTCTTTGGGGAATAAATGAGGAATGGGTATCTAAAACCAATCACAAGCCAGGCATCTGCTTTCCAGTGACCCAGTATATGACAAGAATCCATAAGGCCAAAGTCCAAATCTTCATGCATATGGGATCCTAGCCCTCGGTCCTCACTTACCACAGCTGAAAGACAAAGAGGGGGACTAGGATCCCTCCGTTTCGGTAGATTACCTCTCACTGCCTGATGTCTTGATTGTACTATTATTTAGCACTGGCAGCGTGGTATCCAAGGCCTTTGTCCGTATAATTAACTGGGATAATAACCATATGAGTTGAGTAGATAAGGCAGTCAACTTTGGTTGGAAGCAGGGCTGGGGAGGGATTATGGATTATGACTTATAGTCCCATATAGGGATAGCTGGGCAACTCGTGTATGACTGCAATTGGAAACCACTTTTTAACCTTACCAAGCAAGTGAAGAAGATGTGACAGTGTTATACTGATGAAGATGATGTTAACTGAGTTGGGTAAAATAGAGCAAACCCTCTATATATGTGGGAACCATATTCTGTCATTGGCTGTAAGTACAATTTCAATGTGAGTTTGCAATTCCTCAGTTTTCTCGGAGCCTGGCTGTGGGGTCTACTGAAGGAAGGGGCCAGTCTTTTCTGGGCAGTGGCTCTGGCTTCAGCAAAAGAGAACTCCCTAGGAGTTGGTTCCTGGTGGCCTCTTCTCAGGGAAGTTGGGAAAGCACTTGGGCAGAACTGCTTTGGCTCTGTTTATACCTGGTGATGGTCAGTGTCACCCCTTGGCTCTGTCTAACCCATCCAGCACCTGTGAACATTCCTTTGGCATCTACTCAGTTATTTAGGTAATAAGGTTAGGGCAGGATTTGGGACTCAAAGGGTGAGAGAAACATTGTTAAGTATGATGTGGCTAGGTAGCAAAAATCAGTACTCCCTCGAAGTGTTGTGCTGTCCTTGCCAGAACTGAGAAGGCCACACAGAGCCCCTCCTGTTTGAATCCCTTGTCACAAGGTAAGAAAACACAGATACTTTCCCAAAGCCTGTGATAGCAGAGTTCATTTACAAACAGGCATTCCCCCCAAAACCAAGTCGAGAGGCAAAATACTGTGAAATTATTTGTAGTCCTGGTCACTGGTTTGAATTCATGATCTGCTTTCTATTATATATGCCTTGATTTCTTTTGGATCCCCAGGCTTGTGGACCTGAGCTAATTTCATGGCTCTTCTTCACTGTATTCAGAACTACTAATACCTAATCCTCCAAGATACAATGAAAAGGTACCCCAGAAGTCTAGATACAGGCTTCTTTATTATAGTCCACTGTTATCTGTCACTTGAAGCAGGTAGTTTTGGCTTATCTGGGGGTAAGATAACATATGTGAAATGACTTTCAGAGGATAAAGTATATTTTCTAAAAGTTCTGATATAGGAAATGTACATTTTAAAGTTTTCGGTTAAAGTATTATTGTATTTTATAATTCACAGTTTAAGGGGCTCTCTTCCTTAACTCTCCTCATCACTCAGGTTTGAAATACCACTGTGTGATGTTCCTTGTTATTATTGTTGATTCTGAGGTTCACAGGCAAGAATCACCTGGAAAACATTCTCAATTCTTTCTCTCATGCCCTAAACAGTACACCTCACTAGGAAATTCCATATTAAAAACTCCACCATCTTTTTCTGGAATTATTCCCCCATAAATGAATTTGTTTTAATTTAATCAAGGTGAATTTTTTCCTTCTGGCCATGTTAAAGAGCAAGTAAAGTCTGGAGAAAGCAATCCTGTATCCCATGACTCTGGTGTGCCCCTTTTCCCTTAATAATGGGAAATGTTTCAAAATTCCTAGAAGAAGGTTGCTTTGTAATCAAAGTGATAGATTATAAGAAAGCCATCTTGGGTAAGGATAATTGGAATAGAGGGATGTGCCTGAAGATTTCCCTAAGCTACTTTATGCCACTAAATTTATATTTCTCAAGGGCCTACTTGGTGCCAGGTACTCAGGTATGTCAGTTGATTGAAAGGTGATCATGTTTTCTTGGTAAATATTTAAGCAATTGGCAATCACAGAAACATTCTTACCATATTGTTCTACATCATGCACTGAGGCTGACATTACAAAAAGGGGTCTGGAAGGGAAACATTGTCACCGTCTTTTAATTTTTCTTTAAAATACAGTAGTATCCTAACTAATCACTATTATCGTCACCTTGTTTTACATGTCCGTCATCATCAGAAATGCTGGCAACAGCTCCTGTGATTTCCATGTTAAGAGCTCTGTACCAAATTGTTACTTATTTCTTATGTCCTGCTGAGTGGTTTTTCTTTTAAAATACCATCTTTTACCACCCTGTGGCACTGAAGGTGTTGCTGAAATACACAGATGATCTGAGTTTATGGTTCTTTAAAATAGCTCAATTCTTGTGTTTTATATTATGTCACAGTTTTGTGATGCTTTTGTGCATTTTGTCTTCTGAGTTTTGAAATCTGTCATAAATAAACTTTTTCACTATGCACCTGAAACATTTGTGTTACATCTTAATGAAACTGATTTGTATTTTAAATTCATCTTTCATCCCTCCTTTGCATCTTAAGAAGAAAAGTATTCTATAAATCCACATGAATTATTTTTATAATCTATTTTTAAGAAAAAGTTGAGAATGAGATTGAAAGATGTTTCACCTGCATTTGAATTCATGGAAGAGTATTATGAACTGGGAGCTGGGTTTGGCCCAAGGGTAGAAAAGTTGGATATATAATGAGGATTAATAAATAGAATAGATTAATAAATAGCATAAATAGTACTTGGTCCCTAATGCTGCTTTTTTTCCAATGAATTTACTCTGTTCAAATTGGGAACCAACACTTTGGACTCCAAGGTAGTTGTTAACAGCCTGAGTAATAGTAATTCAGCCTTCTTCCATGTACATAAAAAACACCATGATATATCTGATATCTTAAAATACTCTGCCTCTGCACATCGCTGGCATATATTACAGAAAGAGGACTTATGTTCCTGGAGCATGAAAGAGTGACATTTAAATTTTTATTCATTGATGTCTGTTTTTTTTCTCCACTTTCTTTTGCAACCTGTTTTAGTGGCTTAAGTGGAAAGGAGGAAGGGATCTGAAATAATTATGAGTTAAATGAATATAAACTGCCTACCAAACTGCACCACAACCAATGATAAAAAAGCCCAGGCAGATTATATGTAGCGGGAATCTTTAATGATTTATGTTTGGGTATGCTGAATGTTAATGTATCACTGCTACATTTAAGATTTAAGATTACTTTTTAACTTTTTTAAAGTACTCATCTGTCATATCATTGACCTTAACATAACTCAGTTAGGATTATATAAGGTAGCTCATGAATTGCAGCTCTTGACATACAGCCTTGACGTTTGCTAACCCATGTAGTTTTGGCTTCAACTCAGCAGTCATCTTAATTCAGAGTATTCTCCCAAAGGGGAATGATGCCTGCTTGTGACCTTGGAATAAAGAACTAAGGAAGTTATGTTTAAAAGTTAGGAGGAAATTTAAAAAAAAATGTTATGGGTAGCCAAGAAAGTTTCAATCAAGTATTTATGAATGTGCCTATCCATCTGCTTGTCTAATGAGTTTATTACTTTCCTTAAAGGATATGTAAAATTTCTTTGAAACAAAATCCTACATTTTTTGTTTTGGTTTCAAGTATTTCCTGATTGCTCTGCCCTTTTGCTTTTGTCCTTCTAAAGTATTTTTCAGAACTTATTACTTCCATGGAGTTGGAAGACCCTCGTATCTCATTTACAGTATCAGGCTACTCCAACCCTCACACTGCACCCAGGAAGACCAGCTCTTTCATGGCTCCCAGTGTATCAGGATCAGTGTCCCCTGATTTTTCCCACCTCTGACAACTGATAGGGAAATAATGAAGGACTTGACTTTTACCACACACTCAGCCTTTTGAGGGAGAAGCTCCTCCTGGAAAGTTCCTAAAAAGTTGATGGTTTTGGACTGGGAGAGATACATCTGATCCCTGAAAATAAGAATTTTTTTTTTTTTTTTTTTGCATATTTGAGAGAGCTGCGGGGGAGCTAGTTTTCAAAGCCCTTTATAGAAGTTTAATTATTGCCAAGTCTTGAAGCCTAACCTCTACAGAAAAGTCTATGCGCTGCTGGAAATAATTGCTCCTTTATGATCCTCCAGAGCCTCTGAGAGAGGAATTACAGGGAAATGGGAGTTGAGGGACTCTCATGGAGGGGACAGAGCAGGTAGTCAGTCACAGTTGTCCAGGCAGGGCATCTTTCGATCCAACACATTTATGAAGCAAGGCTAGTCACATTGCTAGATGCCAACGTAACAGAGGTTGAAGGAACTCTGCTCTCATGCAGGAAGATGGTTTAGATATGCTACATTCTCTTACTCTCTAGGGCAAAGCTAAGTTCCTCCGAGAATAGAGAAGAGGGTTTTTGCCTCTCCCATGCAGCCAGCCCTAGGTCCCTGGAGGAGGGTTCTCTGTAGGGAGAGGCCAAAGCCTCCAAAACCTCAGGTCTCCACATCCCTGAGCAACAGGACAGCTGACCATGTGGATGAACTGGAATCCATTGAGGCCCAGGGCTGGGGAACACAAGATAGCCTCACTCTCTCAATACTGCAGGCCCAGAAACCAGAAAAAAAATGCTGCTGCTTCTTGTGAACCATGACCATTCAGTGTGACCAGAACCTCTACTCATCCTCTCCTCTCCCCACCTCCCGACCTCTTTCCATCCCTCAGTTCATGTGGAGCTGGTGGCTCCCCTGGTCCTACCTTCTCAGCCCTCCTAGTTCCATTCTCCCAGTTTCCCTGACTTCACAGCCCTAATCTCTGAAGCCCACAAGAGATAACAGAAAAGTTGTCAGAAGCCCTTACGGATCAAGTCTCTCCCACTGGTTCTAGATGAAGGGGCCAGGAGAGTTCTCAGCCTTGGTCTTGAGACCAGCTGTGTTGCTATGAACTGTGTAGAGTGCTCCAAGTCTTAGGATCTAGCTCTAAACTACAGAAATCTCCTTCACAAAAACAGCATGAAATAAGGAGACAGGTTATTGTCCTCTGAAGCCTGGTTTAGCCGAGACCCACCAAGGTTGAGTAACTTCCTCTAGGAAGCACAGGTAATTGATAGGGTGGGGGGATGCTCCCCAAAACCCAACATTTTCCAGGTGAGTCACCTTGAAGGAGCCTAGAGTGAGGTGTTTTTTTTTTTTTTTTTTTTTTGGCTTAAACACATTTCTGTTTTTATCGGGGAAGATCAGGTTTGCCTGGGTTCGAGAAATATGAGAAAGGAGGGCCTCAGAGAAAGGTCATGGACTCCAAGCATCTCTGATGCTTCCATGCTGAGGCCAGAGGAAAAGTCACAGCATTTGCTCTACCTTCTCTCAGCCAAGAGTAATCAACCCAGCTCTGATTATTCTATTCACATCACACTTGACACATATCAGAAAACTGTTAAACTATGGAACCTGCCTAGGAAAGATGAATTTTGTGCATTAGATGAAGGATGGTTTTTCATAATGTTTGATAATAGAGGTTGCATCACCTCTTTATCTGGTTTAGATTTCCTTAAACTCCATTAGGCCTTTACCTCCAGTTTTAGGATGGCTGATGGAGCCTCAGGTTAAAAGGTTGGTATTTTGATAACTTCTAAGGGGAGGCCTAATTGAGTTTAAATATTTCAACTCTTAGAAGTTATCTTGGGACAGACAGACAAGCAGATAGACAACAGAAACAGTGTGGAGCAGTAGAGTTAGAGCCAGTCAAATAAGTTGTCCTTTTCAGGAACCACTGGGGGAACCTAAACTCAGTAAGAACAGGGGTC
This sequence comes from Choloepus didactylus, assembly GCF_015220235.1. Lineage (NCBI taxonomy): Eukaryota > Metazoa > Chordata > Mammalia > Pilosa > Megalonychidae > Choloepus > Choloepus didactylus. Next base: position 32,597,571 of record NC_051310.1, read on the forward strand.
ATGGCAGTTGTATGCCCTGTCCAACATCTATGCATCCCAGCCCCGGCTCAGTGGGGGTCACCTGGAAGGGCTCATTGCCTGCTGGTGGTGACTGAATGGAGAGAAGTTGGAATAGGACAGCCACCAGATTGTTTTCTTCCTGGAAAAAATCCCAGTTCATCCTCTCATTATACCTAGTTCTCTCCAGAATTAGTTCAAGGCAGTGGGAGTGTACTGCATTATACGTGTTTCTGTATCGTCTCCTAGATATGGATTCTATCTGCCCCCCCCTTCCCTTGCCAGAAGTCTCTTGGGCTTCTCTGTTGCCTGGAGATGAGTTTGGGAAGGGGATGGGGGAGTCCTGGTAACCCCAGCATGTTGAAAATGGGTTCACACAGGAGCCTACAGGTGAGAAGCAGAGCCACCTGCCTCTGTAGTCCTGGGAAGGTGGCAGCAGCACTTCTTCTGGCCAACCCCAGCTCCCGCAACTTGCCTGCTGCTCCTCTGACCCCACCATCTCGCCAGGGCCAGGGAGGCCCACAGCCATGGGAACTGTAGGGGGCCACCTCCTTTCCACTAGATTCATCCTCTGGAAACCACAGGCGTTTTAATCACCTTGTTTCAAATGTCCAAGTCAGGAGGCAAGGATTCCTCATCCCTGGTCTCAAGTAAAGGTTTCTTGGACAGAGCCCAGGTGACTTTACCTTACCAATTAAGTTTGGAATAATTTGAGGGAAAAAGAGTCAAGATGGCAGCCAGGCAGGAGGTACCACTGAGTCTTTCTCATCATTTTATGCCTTGTCTCCTTTCCTCTGCTTTGCCCTGCAAACCCACCTGAGGGGGGAAAGTGTGATCCACTTTGGTCATTCTGCAGCCTGGAACCCAGGTCATCTAACAAAGAAGGAGAGGCCACAAAGTAGCCCAGGATGAGAAGGGGTGCCCTGGGACTGGGGCTGGGGCAAAGGGACTCGGGGCTGAGAAAGGTGGCTTCCATTTGAACCAGACACATGTATCTAAATTCCTGTTGCACCTCAGCCATGCAAGGGAAATGGAACCTCAGATATGGGATGTAAACGGTCATCTTGTTTCACCCCAGCAACTACTGCAATCTCCCGACATCTCTGCCAAGAGGTGATCCTGGTTATGGTTGGACACAGCCAGGGACGGGAACTTGTTCCCTCAAAGCTGACGATAAATTGTGGCCTGGTCGGTCTCCTGAACTGGTCTGGTCAGTAGCTTCTCACAATGCCCACAGAGAAGCCTGCCTCCAGTTCCCAGGACCATTCACGACCGGATCTTATGCCAAGTGCCCAGTCCTGGGGCTGGTCCAGAGGATGCTGCTCCTGGAAGTGAGGGACTGAGTTGAGAGGGCCAACTTCCCTCTCAGTGCGGGAATGGAACACTTAACGATGGTATCTTGCCTAGCCTTGGGAACTCAGCTGGTAGTCTCTTCCTGGATCCTGTCTGATTCTTTCAGGCAGGCTTGGGCTTATTTCTCTTCCTCGTCCATAGGTTCCAGGGGCCAGACCTGCCACAGGGTGGACACATGGCTGGCTGACTTCCTCTCCTACTTCAGACACAGGGGCATTCCAGTTAGGGACAGAGTGTTCATCTTCTAGAACCCAGCTCAGCCTTAGCTGAACAACCTGGAGGCCCAGGCTTTGGTTTAATCACCAGATTTCAGTATGGGCATTCTTTGGAATCAGGTCACAGAAAGAGGAAGTGGGAAGAGGATCTTGGGCTTCCTTATGGCTCTGGGTACTTTAAACTTGCCAGGTATTTTAGTCTACATTCTCATTTTATTTTCATGAGTGCCTCATGACATAGAGAGCAGGTATTGTTCTTGCCCGTCCCTTCCCAGCATCCCCCTCCCCCCTCCGCCACATACGACAGATGAGGGGACTAAGACAGAAAGAGGTTCAGGGGGAAGGCAGGTCTAGGGCTAGATGTCAAGTCTCCTGCTTCTCCAGCGAGCGTTATCAATTCCAGACCTGTTCAGCCAACCTCGCTTCTGCTCCTGCTCCTTACCCCATAATCAGTGGAACAGGGCTTGGGAGCTAGGCCCTCAGCTCAGGGGGTGTATCTGGCTGCCGGCAAGGGTGGGTCACTTGGAAGGCCTCCAAGGCCAGCAGTGTCTTGTTGATGCGGCTGATGGTGGGGTAGGGAATGCAATCCACCTTGAACCTGTGGCAGAGAGACACTCACCTAAGCCAAGCTCTGCGGGGGCACAGGGAGACTGCCCCAAGGGCGGTGAGGGACACACAGAGGCAGGGCTGTATGAGGTCCAAGGGGCAGGCCAGGGAAGGACTAGGCAGGTGGCCCTCCCAGGGAGAGCCTTATTCCCACAGAGCTCTCTGGGGATGAGTAGGACTTGTGCAGCATCATCTGGCATTTCTGTCACCTACTGTTCCTATCACAGCAATGGAGGACCTGCCACATGTCAGGTGTGTAAGGCAGCCAGCTAGGCATAAGCTAGCTAGCATAAGCTTCTTGGAGGCAGGTGTGAGTCACACATCCCATATTCCCAGCAGTGCCTAGAGTGATGCCTCCTGCAGGGAGGTACTCATTCATGCTCTCCTGGGGGCAGCAGGCCGGTGCTCTTGAGGTGGTTTCTTATGGAGGGTCCACCAGGTGAGCCATCTCCTCTTAGGAGCAGGGCTGCAGGGTCACCTGGCACTGGCTGCAGTGGGCACAGTAGAGGGCAGTTCACTGATTTCTTCCATCCCTCCTCCTCCAGGCTAAAGTGGCTGGTGCGGCCTGGCCTGGGGGGCTCTTTGGTCAGTTGGGGAGCATCCCTACATGAAATGCTCCCTCATTAGTGGAGATGGGGGGCCTGACTGTGGGAGGGGGCTGGAGTCTTTTGAGGGGAGGAGGAGGGCAGGAGTCAGGGTTCTTACTTACCTTTCGGCATTTGCCACCTGAGGGACTAGACACAAATCAGCCACAGAAACCTGAAAGAGAGTCGGGGTTGGAGAAGTGGTCTGTGATAGCGTGTACCCGCTGAACAGGCTACACCCCGTGGCCATCTCACAGGCAGTGTTGGCCCCTGAGGTGCCCATCTACTCTGGCTCTTCCATCCCATCTCCTCCAGCTCCCTCCCCTCCGGTCTCCCCTGGGCCCGCCTGGGTCTGCTGCCCAGAGCTGAAGTACTTCTCCCTGGCCATGCTCCAGTTGCCCTGACAACCAGCTCTGTGGGTGGTCAGAGGTTTCATAGCCCTGTTGGATGTTACTGCATTAGTTAAAAAACGCCATCAACAGGCACTTAGAGATCTCCCAGGAGGAGGAGATGCCTCAGGGTGGGGGTGGGGGCCCTGGAACCCAGAATGCCACAGGTCCAGGACCTTAGCACTGGAGTCAAGGGCACCTGAATCCCCGAATCTCAGAATTGGGAGGGCATGGAGACATCATCCAGTCCAGTCCCTCAGCTGATACCTGGACCCCTCATCATCTCCAAGTGAAGTCTTCTAGCTTCAATACCTCCAGGAAAGAGAAACTCACTCCCTCTTGAGGCAACTTAGGAGTGGGCTGAGGAGCTCCCCATGTGCTAACCTCTGCTTGGCCTTGGGATGTCAAATGGCCCAAGGAGGAGGACCTTGATAGCTGACCCCTCCTCCCTCCTACAGATGCTTCCTCAGGAAGCTTTGAGCTGAGCCCACCCCTGGGGTGGGGGAAAATAGCTGCGTGTAAGGGGAAGAGAGTCGAAGCCCTCATGGGCAGGCCAGGGAAACCCTTACCTCGTCTCCCACACAGTACTTCCCTGCCGTGCTCTGCAGGATCTTCTCCAGAGCTGTGGGGAGGCCACATGAACAAACTTATTCTGGGCACAGAAAGGGGAGACCAGCCTTTTTAGGTCTTAGGGTCCATAGCTATGCAATGGGTGGCGAGCTACAGGCTGAGCGTTCAGAGGGCATGGGTGTTAGGGGAGAAGAGGGGAGGGTGAGTACATGGCAGCCAGGTCTGTGAGTTGATGGGGAAGAGACGATGCCTCCCTGGGCTCCTTAAGTCCAGTCGCCTCTCCGTCCCCAAATCAGACAAGAGAAGCCACTGGCTCAGGCAGCAGCTCCCACACCAATGAGTCTGCATTTTGCTGGTCTGGGTTAACTAGACGGAACAGGCGGTGAAGCAGAGGCTGGGCCATCCAAAGGGACCGAGGCTCCCCAAAGCACCAGAGCAAATAGGGTGGAATGGGGGGAATGATTTGGGTGTTCTTTTTTTACTTTTATGTTTTAGTTTTATTCTTTCTAGTGTAAGGGAAATGTTCAAAAATAGATTGGGGTGATGAATGCACAACTATATGATGGTACTGTGAACAGTTGACTGTACACCATGGATGAAAGTATGGTAGGTGAATATATCTCAATAAAACTGAATTTAGTTTAAAAAAAAAAATCTATATGAACTAAGTTTACATAGACAAAGAATTCAACGCCCCAAAGCAAGAATAAAAAGCTTCCCTCAGGGAAAAAAAAAAAAAAAAAGCACCAGAGAGCGAGGCCAGATGCAAGAGGCCATTTCTCTGAGAGGCCCCCTCGGGGACGCATGCAGGAGCACCGACTCACCATTAAAGCCAGAACTGATGGCCGTCTGGGCCCAGGTCAGCTGATTCTCCTGTCCCACTTGCTTCAGGACAGACAAGTTCTGTGTAGCCCAAGGGAAATCTGTGATTGGCTTTGAGAACCAGGCTCCCCCCAAGGAAGCTCAGTTCCCACTGCCCCTGGCTGTGCACCTGTTCCTCCCCCCACCCCCTGCTATCCCCCATCAGGACCCTGAGGTCGGAGGGCGGGGACGATCCCCACAGCCCCCTCTCAGGCTGCCAGTGGCCCCTGGGGTTGAAAGCCAGGTGACTGGCAGGGTTGGACAAGGGAGGGGGCATGGGCCGCTGCCATGGCTGGGGCAGGTGTGGCTAAAACCTGAGGCCCACCACCCCTGCACCCTTAGGTGCTCCCTTGTGGGGGGTGAGCATCACACAGGGTGAGGTGGGTGGGAGCGGGGAAGCACACAGGACTGGCTTTCAGGAGCCTGGGCCTCTGGTTCTATCCTTGCACCCTGAAGCCTTTCACTTCTGGGCTTCAGCTTCCTCATCTGTAAAATGGGAATGTCTGTCTGCTCCACCCTCCTTTGTTAAAAAGGCAACATGACATGAGGGTAGGAGGACAGGAGCACACAGTCAAGGGTCCTGGGCTGTGGCCTTTCTCTGCTTTCCACCTTTCTGGAAACACTTCCTCATTTGTAAAGTCAGGGGTTGGCAGAGATGAATTGTCTTAATACTTGTTTGTTTAACAGTGAAAATTTATTTCAAACAAATTCTTGTAAGAATCCCAAAATATGATCCGAAACAGATCAAAGAGAGGCGGCTCTAGTTAAAGGAAGGAGGCCGGCGCCTGCTCAGCCTCTCTCCTACTACCTCGTGTCCTTGGAAACCTAGGGGCCCCCAGGACTGGATGATTTCTGCACTCCCTCCTTCTCCCTGCCACATGGCTTAGGGACCCAAGCCTGTGAAGCCCTCCCTGTCCTCCCACCCTGCCCCCGCAAGCCCCAGGCCAGGCACCGCACTGTGGGCGCGCAAGAGTGTGCAAGTGTCGAAGGTAAGAGCATGGGAGGCACTGCAGTGTGCAAGGGTGCGAGTGTGAGATGGTGTGTAAGGGTCTGAGCATCCAGGGGCCACACCTGCAGGGGCTGGATGCCTCCAGCGATGATGTCGGAAATCATGCGCATGCTGGCCCTCTTCTTCGGGTCCTGAGGCAGAAGGCGTGGGGTGGGCCGAGTCTCCTCCAGGTACTCGATAATGGCCAGCTGTCCAGGGGAGCAGTGAGGCAGGGAGAGGACCCCAGACCCCCGGAGCAGAGGGCCCAGGGCCAGCAAACTCTTCCTTCTCTTCCTCCCCCTCCTTAGGTAGGGCCCTGTAAACCACGAGCCTCCCCAGGCAGGAAGAGATCTTTTTGGACCCTTGTCTGGCAGACCTTTGCTCCCCATATGCTTGAGTCACCGGTCCCGCTGACAAATCCTTATTGAGCCCCCACTCTGTGCTAGGCACCTGGGCCATACACAGGCAAGGAAGTGATGCAAGGGCCTCTCATCCAGGGCCCCACTCTCACACAGGGCCTTCCCACGCCCTGCACTCACCGACTGGCAAATGGTGATTCCATCAATCTTCAGGGCTGGGACCTGCTTCATGGGATTCAGTGCCTGGAATTCTTCAGAGAACTATGGAGACAAGGCCCCAGTGGGTGGGGTGGCCTGGCCTGAGCTGGCCAGAGCAGAACCGGGCAAGGAGAAGGCCCCACACCTGAGGTTGGCCTTTTATCCACCCCTCCCTTCCCTGGGGAAGGCCCTGGCTCCAAGGCCTAGGTGATCCCTGGGGGATCCAGGCAGAGCTCCCAAACCCCAGATGCTATTGACCTATAGGCTTTGTCACAATGTGCTTTCCCCTGCATCTCACGGTGTGGCCACCCAGGGCAGCTCCTGCACCAGCCAGAGGGCACAGTATGGGGCAAGGACCCAACGCCTCCTGACGTCAGGCACTGGAGAGACCAGGCTGTGGTGTGGAGCCTGGGACCTGGCCCTTCCCATGGTTCCTCTTGCTGCACAGCCTGCCACCATGTCCCACTGGGAGAGCCAGCAGCCTCCTCCGGCCATGGGGACCACAGAACACAGTTCACCCTCCTGGTAACAGAAGTCTGCACCCCATGGCTGGAACCTCTCCAAGGCCCCATTCCCACGTCTTGGTTCCACGGTGGCCTCCTTACCTGCTGGCCCCCATCCTTTATGAGGTTGATGGGCTTCGTCTCATAGGCAATCCCTTTCAAGGCCAGAGCTAGGAGAGATCAGACGGCAGTCAGGGGACATCCCTTAGCAGCACAACCAAAGAAAGAGCCCTTCGCAAGGTGAGAAGAGGCTGCAGAGGGAGGTTTCCCGACATGCTAAGTGACTGCAGCCCAACTTGGCCATGTCCCCTTCCCTCCTGCTTTCCTTGTCACCACCCACTCCCCCAGCACTGGTCCACGACGCTCTGCCCCTCTCTTCTTGAACTCTAGGAGCCCTCACTTTCTGCACCAACAGGGCCCTCCATAAAGATGTGAGCCCAGCCCCATCATCCCTGGCACCCTGTGGGCTCCTGGAGGACAGCAGGAATGTGTCTTGTTCATCTGCCCTCTGTCATGTCCTCAGGGCCTTAAACAGTGGCAAGCAGGGCTTATTTGTTGGACAAATGCAATTACTCCCTCATGAAGAAATCTAAGGGGACAACTTCCCAAGGGAAGGTGTTTTGCTCAAGTGACCCCAGAGCACACACAGGTAGATGACACACTTTTTCTGTTTGGAGAAGTCCTCTCTGGAAAGCTCTGTTCTCAGGCTTTTTACTGTCAATTCCAGGCAGGGCATCAGGGCTCCTTGGTGGTCTCAGAGCATTTGTTATGACTCCCAGTGCCTACATTTCCTCTTTAACCCCTTAGATAATTTTCCCTGGGAATGGGGAAGGTAAAAATGCTTGGGTCAACCCTAGTGGAGAAGACTGTGTGTGCGTGCACACATGCCTGTGTATTAAAATGAGGTGATGGCTGCTCCTGGGCAAGGGCAAAGGAGTGCAGGGAGGAGAAGGAAAGGCCAGGCCCCTCCTTGGCACTGGTCAGCTCCACTTGAGGGTGAAGGTGGGTGGAGCAGAGCAGAGAGGCCAGAGCATGCAGGCCCCACAGAGATGCTGCTCAGGCTGCTCTAGCTTCTGGCCCAGCCAGGGCAGAGTCTCTGGAGCCCAGGGAAGGGGAGTCTCCCTGGAGAAAAGTTTTTCGTTGGCACCCAGTGCTCCTGCCTTCCTGACTCCAGCAAGTACCAAGTGACGCTGGGATGAGGGGAGGGGTCAGAGAGAATGGCCTAGCAGATAAGGTCAGGCCCCAGAGGCAGGCTGCCTGCTCAAATTTCATCAAATTCATTTGCTAGCTCTGTGGCCTTGGGTAAGTAACTTATTGAGCCTCTGTGCCTCAGTTTCCTCACCTGACAGGCAGCATGGTGTATTCGTTAAGAACATGGACTCTGGAGCCAGACTACCCAGTGTCAAATTCCAGCTTGGCCTCTGACTAGCTGCATGATCTTGAGCAAGTTACATAAACTCCCCGTGCCTCAGTTTCCTCATCTATACAAGGGGGACAACAATAGTACATCCCTCCTAGAGCTCTTGCAGTTTAACTGTGATCAGGCACATAAAAGCACTGAGCACAAGCTGTCCCTCGATATGAGCTGTTATGATTAGGATCTTTGCCAAGGACTGTGTGAAGCTGAAAGAGGGGAGGGTCAAACTAGGAATAAACCAGAGGCCCCAGATTCTGTTTCCCTGAAGACTCTGGGGTTGACACTGCCCAGTTCTGTTTAATTTGTCAGACCAAATAAGATAAGAACTGAGGGAGGCCAGCTGTTCCCCTGCCAGTTACCAGGGACCTCTGGATTTTGTGAGCCTGCTTTCAACACTGTTGCTAAGGGGCTCTGGAGAGCACCATGGAGAGAGGTATCAGTCCCAAGACAATAAAATAATCCTTCTCCTTCCACCACCACTCTCCTCTTGTTGGACTTCTGGGGTGGAAGTACTGCTCAGGGATGGTGTGTGTGTGTCTGGTTGCTGTGACAGAGCAGCCAGGGCTCCCTCCACTCCATCCCAAACAGGTGCTCAGCTTGGTGGAAGCTCTTACCGATTCGAACTCTCCAGGAGCAGGAACTTCGGTAATAAGAATAGAGGATGGGCTGAGGAGAGAGAGGACAAGACGCACATTACCCTGTGCTCGGTGGGTTCCTGGCCCCCAGGAGCTCCCTGGAGAGGAGGCCCCAGTCCCCAGCCCTGGGGCTCTGAGCCAGTGCTGTTTCCTCCCATCCCAGCTGGACTGCTGGTGCCCTGGGCCACTCAGGTCAAATTCAGAGCTCGCTGGCTCAGAGGCTCCTGGGGGCCATGTGGGGGTCCTTGGTCCCAAACTGGTGGCATGGGTTCCTGAAGTTGGAGTAGCTCCCAAAGGGGCAGCCACCTTGGGAGTGTCTCCCTTACCTTAGCAGTTTCAGCCATGGTACCACGGGGACCCTTGGGCTCCCAGGGAATATCCTCTGTCACAATGCTGTGAGACAAGGGGAGGAACTCTGAAGGGGTGGATCACACGAGCCAATGGGGAAGCTGGTCAAGACAGGCATCTGGGGAACTTTGACTCTGGTCAGAAAGGGCAACTCTTTCCAACTTGTGGGAAGTTCCTCATGCAGATAAATAACTTTCATCTTCCAGGGGAACTGAGTTTGGTGTCCCAGGCAGACAGCGTGCATGGTTTTAGGGCTGTAGTTTGTGTGGTCCAGTGGGCTGGGAGCTGGCAAACCTGGGCTCTGGTCTCAGTGCACAAACCAGCTCTACATGACCTTGGACAAATCCCTTCCCTTCTCTAGTCTTCAGCTCCATCTGTAAAATGAGACATTGCCCTAAAGTTTTGGCTTAGATTCCTTGCAGCAATGGCAGAATGAGCAGGAATCCTAATTCTTTGGTGTTTTGGTGCCTGTCTCTCCCCTTTTGGTGCCTGTCTCTCCCCTATCCATCAGTCCTCCAGGCTCTCAGCTGGTCTCATAAAAACAGCTGGTAGACATGCCATTCATTCCAAAGCTGAGTTTGCAAGCGGGCAGCCCATGGTGGCTCTATCTGGCTCTCAGAAGTGTTCTGTTTGGTCTAAGCAACATTTAAAAATGTTTCAATTAGTTGTCAACATTAAAAAATCAGTGTATTTTTAATATATATACAAATCGTGTGGTCAGTTTTTTCTTTAAAAATCTGGAGTTGGTGGGTTCTTGAGTAGCAACAACTGACTGGAGTCCGTTTGTGGCCCCTTCAATCAGAGAATGTGCTCATTTGCCTTGACTCCCATCTGACCCACTTCTCTCATTTTTGTTACCTCTGGGCCTCTGGAGGCAGCTGAGTGTGTGACCTTTCTTCTAAAGTTTTACGGGACTTAAGGTTAATTTCCTTGGTGTTTCTTGGTGACCAGTATTTCAAAATAGGACCCAGGAAAGAGTCACCAGTAATTAGCACTCTTGACTCTTCAGCCAGACACATGTTTATCTATATGGATGGAGGGAGGACTCAGTAGAATTTCTCAGATACCCATCTACCCTTCCGACCACGTTTCAGACCATGTTTCATTGAAGTTCCCCCTCACCTTTGCCACTCCCAACACACCAAGTTGCTATTTGAACCTGCTTTCACCATCCTTGCCAAACAACCCTGTCTCCTACATGGGCCAGGGCACCAGCAGGAATCTAGGCCCTACCAAGGTGGTTTCTGAGCCTGGAAGTTCCAGCCTGCCCCTGAAGGCACCTTTGTGGAAAAAGTAAAGATGGTCTTGGCAGGAGAGCAGCTGGTAAGCAGCAGATGTCCTTGGAAGGAGGAGTTAGGCAGCCACATTGGAGGGTCCCTGCTGGAGGTGCAGCACCTTCTTTACCTGGTCAAGAGGCAGGGACTGCTGGGGCCTCTACAGAGTGGCAGACGTTAGCTTAGCTCTGAATAAACACCTTCCCAAGTTAATATTACACGTTTGATCTATATTGAGGGTGATTACAGTCACAGTAAATGCCACTATCTTCCATTATGACCCTGATGGCCCATAAGTAGGAAACCTGAAATCTCCTAATTTCTGCTCTTACAGTGATAAATATATAAACCATCACGTGTTCCTCTTTGTATGTGTAGAGCTAAATTTTGAGCTCAAGTAAAGTATACATCTCCTGGAAGAATTTTCTTTCCATTCCAAATCTGGTTTCGGACTACTTTCGCAGATTTTATTTTTAAACTGTCTCTTACACACGATTTTAGAGAAAGACTCCTAAAAATGAGGAGGGGGGGCGGCGGGTGTTATATATTATTAAAGATATCCTATATGCCACTGATGTGCCACCTCCCTTGGAGCTACAATAGCGGTTCTCAAACTTGAGTGCCAGTAAGAATCATCTGAGGAGCTTATTAAACATGCAGATTTCCGGGCCCGTTCCACCGGAGGCTGATACGGTGGTTCTGGGGCGGGCTCCGGACATGGGTGATAAGCTCGGGAAGCTTCCCTGGTGATTGTGATGGCTAAATGTGCCATTGGCTCCTCTAGCTTCGGGCGCTCTCTTAAAATGCAAAAATCCCTGGACCGCCATCCGTTAAATGTCGGGAGCTGTCGAGCTGAGCGGCCGGAACAGGAGCACGCAGGGCTCTGTGAAATGGGACGCGAGGGGCGAAGTTCAGAAGCCCTAGAAAGGGTGGGTGGAGGTATAGGCGGAACTCTTTACAAACCAACCGAACGACGCCACCGTTCCCCGCGCGCTCCTACAGGAGAAACCTCCTCTGGCCCAATCCTCCCCAGCCAGAGAGCCAGTGGGCAGCGCGCAGGCGCTAAACGTACCCGGAGCAGCGCACTGCATCCTGGGAGTCGTTGCCGAAGCCGTGGGTGGGGCTCACCTTCGACCCGCCCCCCAGGACCGCTTAGTGTTTCTAACTTGCACCCCTCTCCCCGGAAGAGGGGCACAGACCTTCCCTGCTTGCATCTGGCACTTCGAGCAACCCGTCTTCCAGGCCAAGAAACTTCGCACCTCAGACTGGCCGACTTGTCGACAATTAAGTCCCAGAGAAACTCCGACAAGTCGGAACCGTGGCTTTCTTCTCCGTAAAGCGAGGGATTGGACTACGATGATTTTTACTTTCTCTTCTAGCTCGCTCCGCCCTCCGGCCACGCCCCCATTCCTGGCACTGTTGGGAGTTGCAGTTCCTTGAGCCCGGAGTTTCTCCTGCCCAGGCCTCCCTGGTCCTACCAGTCCCATCATGCTCTGCGTCACTGGCCGCCTCTCAGAGGCGGGGGCGGAGACCATGCTTCCCGCCCAGCCCAGAGTCCGGGGCTCCGCGCTCCGCTGCCGGCGGAGAGAACTACATTTCCCAGGCCAACCAGAGCTGCCCTTATGTGACTTCTTGGCGTGGCGGCTGACGAGACCAAGCGTGCCTCGAGGCCGGAGGGCGACCCTGAGGAGGGGAATGATGCCGCCGGTGGTGGGGGGAGGCCTGGCAGCGTCTGAGCTGCGCCCCCAACGGGGCCGCTGTGTGCCCCAGGCTGCTAGGGCCGTGGGCCTGGCCGCAGAAGATGCAGCGCGAAGCCCCAAACGGCTTGCTCGGAGCTCGCGGCGCTTCGAGGTGGCCGGCGGGTGGGCCCTGCTGGCCCTGGTGACGCTGCTGTCCTTCGCCACTCGCTTCTATCGTCTGGACCAGCCTCCTCACATCTGGTGAGTGAGGGGAGGGACTCAGCGGACACCATGGTAACTGGGAGGGACGGACGCCGCCCTCTGATTGGCCCCAGGGCGCAGAGGGGCGGGACGAATTGGCAGTTGGAGGGAGGGGGCTCTGGTGGAGGGGAAACTGAGGTTTCTGGTGGTTGCCTTTGGCAAGGTGCAGCCCCTGTGAGAGGAATCGTTTTGCTCTGGTGGGTGGCGGTGGGATTCTTAGGATCTGAGGGAGCAGTCTTCATGTCTTCCAGGTTATGCTGGAGTGTCTCACCTGGCTCTCAAGTTGGAGCTTTTAAAGTTGCATTGAACTGTCCAAGGAGAACTGAAAATTCTTAGTACAGAATTTCCCAAGGCCTAAATTCTTAATCCGCAGAATTTTCAGGCATCAGTGGAGGGGAAAATTCCTAAATGGGTGCCTTCATCCTCGGGAGGAAGGGTTCTAGGAAGCAAGTCCAGCGTTGTCCTGTGAGACGAGTTTTTTCCTTAAAGGTTTTATTTTGTAGTTCTCAGCTGCAGAACTGAGGCATGGTCAGTTTTCATTACCCAAGTTTAAAAAGTAATTTGGTCTCCACCTAGACAGAGGAAAAAGTTTGATACAATTTGAAAATGGTTACTTTGTTTGACCAACAGGTGATACCATACTTTTCTTAAGTATCACTGAGAAAAAAGTTAGTGTAGGGGAAACGGCTACATTAAATGAACAAGGAAACTACATGATGAAATTCCTTGACCAAAAAGCAAGCAAGCAAACAAAATGTCAGGATTATTCTACTTGAAAGTTAATTAATTAGCCCGTTATTGTTTCATGAGTGTTGGCAGAAAATATGCAACTCCCAGGTGGGAAACAAAAGAAGTTATTCCTCATGGCACAGCCAGCAGGATGAACATCAGTATGTGGGAGTTATTTGCCTTGCCCCCTCCCCAAGTCCCAGAGGGTGATGCCATGGACTCAGATAGATTATTACTTCACAAACAGTGGGTTGTGTCACAGCTAAGGAATAATGAGCTTGAAGAATCTACCATTTTATAGCAAGCAGTTAGCAAGCCTGCTCTTTGTCCTAGGAGGAGACATTACTTCTTCCCCCAAAGTTGCTTCCTGCAAACATGACCCTGAGAAATGGCACAGGCTAAGTGTAAGCAGAGTCTTGCATTCTTGGCATACTCAGATGTGTAGGAGCATGAGAGACCTGTGCAGGACAGTCCCTTCCTAATCTCACCCCTTATCCAACACTGTCTTGGCTTCTAGCTAATTTTCACATGAGTATGCAACTCTGTTGGCTACTCTGATTAATTTGGTTGACAGAGGCTGGGACCTAATCCGTTTACTCTGTCTCATTCAACATTTAATGAAGGCTACTATCAATGGGACTCTAAGCAGCAGTATGAGACTAAACTACAATGTTTACTTCAGTCATTTCCTCTAGGATTCTGGATCAGCTACCAATGAATAAGTCCTAGGAGGCCAGTTGGTCAATAGGACTCCAGTAGGTCTTATTTCAGACAGTTGGGATGTTGTCTAAGGCCATTCTGTTATCATTAAGACCTGTGCAAAGGAGTTGAGACTGACCTCTGATCTTTGGTGTAATTGCCAGTGTCATGGCCAAAAAGCGTCCTCCATGCCCGATGGAAAGCCATTTCATGGCCCATTCTTCTTTGCATGCAAACATATTCCCTGAAAGGGCACAGGCTACTCCAGTTCAGGATTTTTTGATAAATTTTGTTTGGATCACTATTAAACTTGATTTGGATCACTGTTACATTGGAGTGGTTAAACTGCATGAGAAGTATCACTGAGTAGTTACAGATTTGGTCTCTATACATGGCACAGTCTAAGTTCCTTATGGTGTCGGGAGAAGCATATGAATTTGTATCAGCTAGAACGAAACACCAATCACAGAGGCCACCCAACAATGGACCAATAGTCGAGGTATTCCATAGACATTCTACACTCCCTACCATCCACAGGCATCTGATATTGTCTGTCACTGAATGGTCTCCTCGGAAATCAACTTGGTGGTGATGGTGGCACAATATTGTGAATGTAACAGAAATCAATGAATTATATATATATAAGAGGGTGAAGTGGGAACTGTTGTGTTATGTATATGTTACCACAATAAAATTTTTTTTAAATGAAAGAAAAATCAACTTTCTTTGTCTCTCACCTTCTCCTCCAGTAAAGCGTTTTACCTTAGTAAAGCATTTTGGTTACCTAACACAGTCATCCCCAGAAAGGGTTCATCTCTTGGCTACCAGCTGGGTAATGATCAGGACAATAGGGTGGGGCTTATATAAACCTATTTTGAAATTTTGAGATTCTTCCCTGACCATTCTTGGGCATGGTGTACCTGTCTTTTCTCTAACAGCAACTGCACATCAGGGGTTGATACCCTCTCTGGGTGGTAGCCCAGCCAGAAGGAGCTCTAGAGGATTCAAACTTAATTCTAGTTCAGTCACTTGGATTGCTTTGTTGGAATGGCATGGCCCTAGGGCAGAAAGATAATGCTCACTTGGTTGAATACACCTCTTGTCAAGTCCCCCTACAGTGGCCCACATGGGCCAAGGTGGGAGACATGGCTGGTCTCTTTAAATTTTCTAAAAATGCCCTTGTCCCTCTCACACCAGACCCTTCCAGACAAAACATCTGATTATGAGTAGGGGATAATTGAAGAAAAGGTAAAGTTATGGGCACTAGGATGGAGCACACTGATTACGTGGCAATGAAAGGAGAACAACACCAGAGCACCTAAGGAAGGAATGGCCTAGATCCCTGGAGGTGCAAAGAGGAGGAAACAATGCTCACTTTACTCTAAGATCTGCATGACAGGTCAGCAAACAGTCACATGGTCTGCCTAAGTCAAGTGGCAGCTGTAGCTGGGTGTGTCATTGTGCTATGATAACAGAAAAACTAATGTGGACTTGACAGGTCTTGAGCTCTTCTGATGTGTGCGACATCATCAAATGTGGACCCCCTCATATGAGTGCAAACACCAAGGCTGACACAAGCTTTTTTCAATCTGGCTCACACTATCACTGGTGCCTGTTGATGGTCTGGAAACTGAAAACATGATGCACTTTAGTTTTAAGGCCGCAATACTGTGTTCAGAGTCCGATGATTGGACTGGAACAGCAATGTCAATACCATAACCTGAAAAAGTAGCAGCAGCAGTGAGGTACCCATGATAGCCCCCAGAGGGAAACAAAGGTCTAAGGTGTCAGTTTTCTAGCTGGCAGCGTGGGTGCCCTATGCAATGTGGCTTCCTTCACTGCTAGGCAAACAGGAGTCACAAGGCTAATTAGTATGCAGTGGTGGCTTCAGCTTCAGAAACATGATCCTTTACTTTCTGCCCAGTCCATGAAGTAGATATGTTGCCATGTCTGATGGTATAATGGGTCCAGGTGGTAATGGCAGTGATCAGCAGCTTGATTCCAGTTATTCTTGCCATGGGCATCTGTATGAGTGATTTAGACTCTCCCATTGGCAGCCATGATTTGTTTCCACAGTTCTTGGCTCTAAAGCGAGGTGTCTTTAATTTCTCAGTATATATTTCCAAGTGGCAGATCAGATGGTAAGGCCATTGGCAACAGTCCAACAGTCAACAAAAATATGACTTGTCTCTTTCTTATGAGTATTATCTAAGGCAAGGGTGATGACTTTCAATGCAGCCCATTGTTCTGATCAACCTTTACTGCAGACAGCCTTCCAGAGTTGTCATTGGGGCTGGACAGCTGCTGCTGCCCAGAGGACACCATCAGATTTTCACAAATTTGTTGCACAGGGGCTGTGCTAATCTTCCCCGTATTGTTTTAATTTTAGTTATGTGCTGCCGAAGTGGCACGAACACCATCAGCTTTTAACTTAGCCTAACTATCAGTGACCCAGCATTTAGAGGAACCTCTGTGAATTCAGAGTCCTTTGAGCCAGCAATATTACTTCAGGTGGTGGAGTGGAAGATAGTTTCCCTCAAAGAGGGAGCTGCCACAGCGGCATAAAACTGGGATGCCTCTAGGGCCAGGCCAGCTGCACTCTTGAATGTACCGTTTCCCATTTGACAAGCCAGGCTTGTTGAGTCCTTCCCTTGTTAGCCGTGGAGTCCAAGTTGACCCACCCTAAGTGGGAATATCAGGCCAGAAAGTCATAAGGCTTTCATGAGTCAGGTGCTCAATTTCAGCATGAGCTCGGAGTAAAGAATGAGTTAATAGCTTAAAAAAGGGTATACTTGGTGCCCGTGTCCAGCAGGTGGCACTGTTACCCTGGGGAATGGCCTCAGTACTCTAATGCCCATTAAGTCCTTCAAGTTGTGATTTCCTTCTTCCTACCATTCTATAGTTTCTCTTGGACCACCCAGGAGAGGACAGGAATCACCTCTCTACCTTTGGCGGTCCCGGAACGGGATAATTCTTTTTGATACTTATGCGGTCAATACCACGCACCCATAAGTGGAAGCCACAACTCTAGTACATTGAAGTGGCCCTAAGGGCCCTATCCACAAGGTCACTTCAACCTCCCTTCCCCACTAGGAACTTGGCTCAAACTCTGTCAGTTGAATTTGGACGCTCTCCACCCTCCTTCTCCCCCACCATGGGAACTTGAACCAGGGAGTCTTAATAGGCATGTATCAGGGGCTGCAGTGACCACCACAGATTACGTCATTCCCCAGCTGGGAGTTGAGTGGGGTGTAGGGGGAGGAGGTGAGCTGGGGAGGCTTTTTCCCTCATTTAGTGCCTTGTTAGGCTTGGCACCACTTCCTCCCCAGTATACTTCCTGGTGTCCAGTGAATGCCTGGGCTCAGAGGTTCTTTTCTTTCAGCCCCTGCGCACACTCCTGCAGCTCATCCCACAGTTCTCAGCACCTTTAGTAACCCCTGTGCCAAGCGAGTCCTCCCCCCAGGGTACTGGACAGTGTGGAGATGTGAGTACTTGTATCTGACAGAGCCATATAAGTTTGAGTCCCTCTCCTCCCTGAAGCTCCCTCTGGGGACAGGGAAGCCCCACCTTTAATCTTCTTACTCTTTGAAACAGCTGAGGTGGTGGTAGAGGCAGAGGGATAAACTAGGACCCGGAGGGCTTTGTGCCAGTAAGCAAGGCACATTTACTTTTGGCTTCAGCTGTGTGGGCATCTGCACACAGCTCATCAAATAATCTTTCAGTGTTTTCATTTTGCCCAAAGTTCTGTATTGAATAGAAAGGCCCTTATTGCTGACCCCATTTAAGCATTGGAGACCCTTTTATTCAGCAGCCATGTCCATATTACCTTTTGTCTTGGACAGCAAGGCCTGATGCGCTATTGTCACAATTATATCCCCTCCCCCCTTTCGCCCAATAATGAAGGCAGCATTCAGATGACTTGTTTCAATCTTTCCTCTTTTTGCTTAGCCTCAGTAACACAGGTAGGACAATGGGGCACTCTTACTAACCACTTGGATAAGATCATTCATTTCTGGATTCCAGGGAGTCTTCTCATGTACCCTAATCCAGCCCGTGGAGGCCCTTGTCCTTTCTCCTAGAGAATCTATGTCTCTCAGTATCCCATGCTTGTCACCAAAACTGTAAAGGTCTGGAATTTTATTTTATGCTACTTACTTACTAGCCTGTCACAGTTTCAGTGATGGATCAGAGACAAAGGACCTTATTTCTCATGGTATAGTGAGCAGGGTAAACATCAGCATGTTGGCACAGTTCTTCTTGCCCCAAGTCCACGTGATGTCATGGGTCCAGATGGATACCTGCACACAGGGTAGGTTGTGTTCTAGCTGAGAACTATTGAGCTTGGGGTTCCACTGTTTTATAGCAAGTGGTAAGCAAGCTTGCTCTTTGTCCCAGAGTATATTAGTTAGGGTTCTCTAGGGAAACAGAATCAACAAGAGATATTTAAATATAAGATTTATAAAAGTGTCTCACGCAACTGTAAGGATGCACGAGTCCAAATTCTGTAGAGCAGGCAGCAAACTGGCAACTCCAATGAAGGTGTTCGATGAACTCAGGCAGTGAATTGGCAACTCCAGTGAAGGTAGGAAATGCTTTGCTGGTCAGTTGAAGAAGTGAAGTTCCTCTATCTGTCTCGCTTAAAAGTCTTTAACTGATTGGATTAAATCCAGCTGATGGAATTTTCTCATCGTGGAAGATAAACCTTTTGTTGTAATCAGTCACAGCTGCAGCCAATTGACTGCTGATTTAATAAGCCAGCCTTCTGGTTTGTTAACTAGCCACAAATGTCCTTGCAATGATGGTTAGGCCAGTGATTGCTTGACCAGACACCTAGGCATCATCACCTGACCAAGTTGACACATGAACCTAACCATCACTCAGAGGAAGAAGACGTTATTACTTCTTCCCTCAAGGTTGCTTGCTGCATGTAACATAACCCTGAGAAACGGCCCAGGTAGAGAGTAGTGAGGACCTTGCATCCTTGGCATGTCCAGTAAGACAGGTGGAGGTGTAAGAGGCATCTGAAGGACTCTCTTTCCCAACACAAATAAGCAAGAAAAACCCAAGAAGAAATGTGAATGATACGAATGGTTTTACTTGGGAAAGTTTTGAACTAAAAATTGTATGTCCTTTTGTCAGTATGTTTCTAAGTAGATTTTAAAATTAACCACAAATGTTGCAACAGTTTTATTAATGCCCAGCACGTGTCTTTGACCGTCTATAGAGTTCTTTCACATGTGTTATCTGAGTTGAGCCCTAATACCTCGTTGGGAGGGGGCACGGCAGATACTATTATTGTCTTTATTGTGTAGATGAGGAAAGAGGTCCGGAGGGGGTTATTTTGCCAGGTCATGCAGTTAGTGAGCAGTGGAGGTGGGGATGAATCTTTTTCTTTCTGCAAATCTATTTTGTTACACTGTTTTGAAGTTATGCCCCCTTTGACATTACCATGCTCCCTCCTCACCAGTCTTCTGATGTCAAACAGTATGTTTAGCAGATGCAGAAGTAGATTCATTCTTCTGCCTGTTTTTTTTGGGGGGGTGGGGGGAGCCCACTGAATAAATGCAAGATTCCTGCACTTTGGGGGGAAGCATGTTTTGCCCCTTGGGTAGTAGATGGGTAATGGACTCATGGAAGCTGACCTGGAGATGGATAATCGGTAAGAATCTGCTCCTCTCCTGAGCCATAGAGGGAGACTGAAAAACAGAAATGGCCAGGCTCTTTGTGCCGCAGTGCATTTTCTTAATATTCTCATCCTCGATTATAAGAGCAAATAAATAAATAAAACCTTGGTTAATTGGTGAGGGGGGGGGGGGGGTAGAAAGAAATAGCCAGGCTCTACTGGAGAACTTGGCTGCCTTCCTAAGGCCTTCATATAAGGTGTGATTGTGTGGAAGAACAAGATTTTGCATTGCGTTTAAAAGTTAACCTATTAGAATCTCTTATTTACTTGCAAAATAACATGCAATGGGGAGAGATTTTGAATGTGCTCCTTACTTAGTAAGATAACCCTCAGTTTTTCTATACAGGTTAGTTAATTGTGATAAGTTCAGTGAGATCATAGCAAATTATCACAAGGTGGATGAGCAAAGTCAGACTTCTTTGATAGCAGTGCTGCACAGTCTCTATGACTCATATTGCAGCAATGTAACCTCTCCTGACAAACGTAGTCTCAGAGTTAGAAGGTAACCGATTTGGAAGAAAAGTCTTAATACAAACCTTTCCATGTTTCAGGAAAACTCTTCACCCTCTGAAAATAGATGGATAGAAATGCAAGACCTAGAATAAGTATGGATTTAACTTAACTTTTTGGTGATGGGTTGGTAAATATTTGCTAACCTTTCTCATCTCTCTAAATGAAAGTTAATGACCAGCTTGATGTCTTGCTTCCTCAATCACTTGGGTTAAAATGCTTTTTTTTAAAAATCCAAACTTTCTCATAAATTGCTTCAAACTCATAGCTTTTGGTTTTAGTTATGATTTTAACCATGTTTCATAAAGACTATTAGGTTTTGATAATTTAAAAATTCTCACTTCTCTTTGTTTTTCCTTTAGTTGGGATGAGACTCACTTTGGAAAAATGGGAAGTTACTACATCAACCGCACCTTTTTCTTTGATGTGCACCCTCCTCTGGGAAAGGTAAGCACTGTGGCAAACAGCAGCTCTGATCTGTGACGATGGCTCCTAAGTGTTAGAGCCAAGTCTCGGTTCTTTATTTAATTCTGGGCTTGTAGAAAGAATTCCCTCTCATTCCATACCAGCTACGTTTATGGAAAATCTTTGGTGTTTTTAGGGGTTCTCTGGGTTCAGAAATGGAAAAAGGATCTATCAGCTGTTGAATGGATAAACAAAATGGAATATTATTCAGCCATTGTACAGGGTATCACAAAACTTCTACAACGTGTCTACAATTGGTATCAGAAGCTTTAGTCAGCAACTGCAAGTGGCTGCCCAGTCACTCAGTCAATTCAATTCTGCCTCTAACTACCCAGAGTTAGGCCAGATCCCACAGTGTAAGGGCAATCCTCTATAAGATTGTCCTGCAGGCACAGTTGCAAGTTTGGGGGCACAGGCCACTCACACTTCTGACCAACTGGCTACAAATTTGGGGGTTCCCACCACTCCTTCAGATTCTATAATTCACTAGAACGACTCAAAGAACTCACTGAAAGCATTTAGGATTACGGATTTATTGCAGTAAAAGATACAAATAAGAAGTCAAAAGAAGACATACGTAGGGTGAGGTTTGGGAGGATCTCAAATGCAAGCTTCTGTGTCCTCTCCACATGGAGTCAGAATGTGCCACCTTCCCGGCACAGCAGCAGTGTATTTGCTCAGTCATGGACGCTCACTGGAGCTTCAAGTGTCCTGAGTTTATATGGGGTCTCATTATGTAGATGTGGTTGATGGAATCAATGTCCACGTGGTTGAGCTCAATCTGCAGCCCCCTTCCCCTCCCAGAGATGGGCTGATATGACCTGACTGAAAGCCCCAACCCCATAAGCACATAGTTGGTCTTTCTGGCAGGGCCAGTCCCACCCTAAGACCACTGGTGTGGTTAGCCCCTGTCTGTCAACTCAGCATATGAACTATCAGGTATGGTCCTAGGCCCACCAGGAAGAATAAAAGACACTCCTGTTACAGGAAATTGCAAAGATTCAGCATTTGCTCCACCAGGAACTGAAGACAAAGACCAGCCAAGTTTTTCATTATACTGCAGCGGTAAAAGGAAGAATGTACTGATACATTTTTGCAACATGTTCAAACCTTAAAAACATTATGCTAAATGAAATAAGCCAGACTCAAACGGCTAAGTATTGTGTGATTCCAGCTTTAGGAAAATATCGAGAATAGGGAAATCCAGAGACATAAACTAGGTTAGTGGCTGGGGGTAGGAGGAATGGGGATTGACTGCTAATGGGAATGGGGTTTCTTTTTGGGGTGATGAAAATGTTCTGGAATTAAATGGTGTTGATGGTTGTACAACCTTGTAAATATACTAAAAACCACTGAATTGTATACTTTAAAATAGTGAATTTTATGGTAGGTGAATTATATCTCAATTAAATAAAGAGAAAAGAAATAGAAGGAACCAATACATTGCATAAAGCAGAGGTAGCTTAGGGGAGCTGATTGCCCACAATGGAGCTTAACTCCTTCCCCCTCCCCACTCTGTATTTACATTCTTCTCACATGTTTTCCAGTTAGAAATTCCACCAGTCAGAATTCATTTTACTCTTGTAAAAACAACTGAGAAGGCCAGTGGATCATCCCTGGCATTCATCCAGTCCTTTCTTCCTAACTGGAGACTGAGCTCTTGGGCACTAAAGGGACAGGAATTTGCCAAGGATGGTGTAGGGAAGTGATCCTGGAGCATGGAGAACTTGAGGAGGGGTGGGAATGGGAGCTGGACATGTGTGGGAGATCTGTGACAGGTGGGCGAGGGAAGCATGAGAGAGTACAGGGTGGGAACCAGGAAGAAGGCCCCTGCAGGTGGGAGGGGTAGAGAGGGAGCTGGGTCAGGTGTCCTACTGCAGAATTGTCTCTGAGCCCAGGAAAGAGTAGAAAATGTTACGCCTCTTCCTGTCTCCTTTACAATGCGACAACAGTAAAAGGAAAAGCAATTGAACACTTACTCCATTCTCATCACTTGAGATACACTGTCTCATGCAGTCCTCAGAACAACCTTATGAAGTAGATATTGTTGTATTCCCATTTTACAGTGGGGAAACTAGGGGCACAGAGAAGGTAAATAGTTTGCTGTAGGGCACAAAACTAGTCAGTGGCAGAGTCAAAGTTCAGCCTGGCTTAGAACCTACTCTCTTAACCATTAACCTCATACTGCCTCATGAACTTGTCTTGTTTTAGTGCTCAGACTAGATCTGTTACTACCCTAGAACTAAGCAACAGAATGTGTCGAATACACTACTGTGAGCTAGCCTGGGAACCCAGTCCAGTCTTTCAGCTGGGGACTGTGTGTCCTTTTTTGGACTCCCTGTTGCTCAGCGCAGTGTGGACATGTGGAAAATACTGGCTGATTTGTTAAATTTACCTAAGCCTTCCCTTTCTCACTTCTGGCCCCTTGTGTGAGGAGAAAACTGCAAGGCATCTTTCTAAGATTGTCTCCAGGGAGGGATGTCCATCTGTGCCCCTAATTTATCTCAGGTAATGCAAGTTTCTGAGATTAATTTTAGTTTGATTCCCATTCCACCCCCTCCCTAGCATTCCAGTAGTGAGATTAATCACATTTAGAATGTTGCAATGCTATCACCTTCCCACCGTCCCTTTCTAGAAGTTTTCCTTCACCCCCAAACAGAAACCCTACACTCATTTCTTAACTCCCCATTGCCCCTTCCCCCACTTCTTGGAACCCCTACTCTACTTTTCATCTCTATGGTCATATTCTCTGATACTTTCTTTGTGTTTACCATGGGACTTAAATTTAACATCTTAAATCAATAACAATCTTGTTTTTCTTTGATACCAACTTAACTTCAATAGGACAGATAAACTATGTTCCTATAGTCCTCCATTCTACCACCTTTATGTAGTTCTTGACAAAAATTACATATTTGACATTGAGTCCAAAACCACTGATTTATCATTACAGTTTATGTATTTTAGATCCTGTAGGAAGTAAATAGTGGAGTTATAAATCAAAAATACAGTAGTATTGGTATTTATCTTTACCATGTGATCTTTAGTGGTACCCTTTATTTCTTCATGTGGTTTCAGTAAATTGTTTAGTGTCCCTTCCTTTCAGCCTGCTCAGCTCCCTTTAGCATTTCTTATAGGACTGATCTATTGGTGGTGAAGTCCCTCAGCTTTTCTCTCTGCCAGTAGGACTCCCTTTAGTATCTGAAGTAGGGCAGGTCTTTTATTAGCAAAATCTCTCAGCATTTGTTTGTGAAAAATATAAGCTCTCCCTCAAATTTGAAGGAGAGTTTTGCTGGATAAAGTATTCTTGGTTGGAAATTTTTCTCCCTCAGAATTTCAAATATGTCATGCCACTGCCTTCTCGCCTCCATGGTGGCCACTGAGTAGTCACTACTTAGTTTTATGTTGTTTCCTTTGTATGTGGTGAATTGCTTTTCTCTTGCTGCTTTCAGGACAGTCTGATCAGAATATGTCTTGGAGTGGGTTTATTTGGATTTTTTCTCTTTGGAGTTTGCTGGGCGTTAATGCTTTGTGTATTTATATTGTGTGGAAGGTTTGGGAAGTTTTCCCCAACAATTTCTTTGAATACTCTTTCTAGACCTTTACCCTTCTCTTCCCTTTCTGGGACACCAATGAGTCTTAAATTTGGACGTTTTATTTTATCTATCATATCCCTGAGATCCACTTCAATTTTTTCGATTTTTTTCCCCATTCTTTCTTTTGTTCTTTCATTTTCTGTTCTGTGGTCCTCAAGGAGGCTGAGTTGTTCAGCTTCCTCTGATCTTGTATTATGAGTATCCAGAGTCTTTTTAATTTGGCCTACAGTTTCTTTAATTTCCATAAGATCTTCTATTTTTTTATTTACTCTTGCAATATCTTCTTTATGCTCTTCTAGGGTCTTCTTTATGTCTTTTATATCCTGTGCCATGGTCTTCTTCATGTCCTTTATATCCTGTGCCATGCTCTCGTTGCCTGTCTGTAGTTCTTTGATTAATTGCGCCAAGTATTGTGTGTCTTCTGATCTTTTGATTTGGGTGTTTGGGTTTCGGTTCTCCATATCGTCTGGTTTTATCATATGCTTTAAGATTTTCTGTTGTTTTTGGCCTCTTGGCATTTGCTTTACTTGATCTTTAATTTGTCAGAATTGCAGCTTGGTGGCGTACGCTTCCTCTAACTAACCAGCAGATGGCGTCCGTGAGTCACTTATTCCCCTCAAGTCTGTTCTCCCCATCTTTGTCTTTGTGGTGTGTGTGGATCTGATTCTTGTGGGGTCCAGTTGGTGCACTTAATTTGGGTTTGTTGTCGGTGCTGTCCGCCCTGAATGAGGGGCGTGTGTCTGAGCGGTTAGGGAGGAAGGGCAGCTTTAATAATCAAACCTCCCAGGTGTTCCTGGAGATTTAAGGCTGTTCTCTGCCGCTGACCCCAAAGTCCTTGGTATTGGTGTAGGTTCCCTGGGATTTCTGAGTGGTTCCCCCTTCCCTTCTGTGCTCTTCCAGGACCTCTGCTGAGGGAGGGAGGGCCGTGCCATATCACAAGTGTGCACTAGCCTCCAGGGAAGCCCTGGGATGCCGGGCCATGCAGGGGAGTTCCCAGCCTGCTTCAAAGATGGTTGAATGGGACACATTAACTTCCCCCTTTCTGCACAGCTCCGCCCTCCCAGCTCCGGGACAATCAGCCGTGGGTGTGGGAAGGGGTATCCTCCATGCCAGACACCGAGGCATTAGCCCAGCCCACTCCCGTTGTATCTGCAGCTGCTCCCAGGCTTTTTTTTTTTTAAAGGACTAGTCCATCTCCAAATGCCAACCCACCATTTCCCCATACTGCAGTGTGGCTGAGGAACTTTCAGCTGACTCTCACTCACTCGTTTCAGAATGCAGACTTGTGGTTTCACCAAATGCATGGTCCCTGTAGATTTAGCAGACCTTGTCTGGCTGGTGCTACTCTGGAAAGTGATGTTCTGGGTCATTTTCTGGTTTTTATCTAGTATTTTTCACGGAGGTGTTTTTTTGCCCTGTCTCACCTAGCCGCCATCTTAGGTTCTCCCCACAGTCCTTTTTAAAAACACAAATGGGATCAAACTAAAATTATTCTCAGCAACTTGTATTTTAAACATGATATACCTTAACATCTTTACACATCAACACATTAAAATATACTTCATTCTTTTAATGGTTATATATGATTCTGTTGTATAAATGTGCCATAAATTTATGCATCTTCAGTTAGTGGGCATTTATGTTATTTCCTATTTTTAGTTGTTATAAAAAATATTGAAATTATCATCCTTGGACATGTGCCTTTGCATAGTTGCGCAGGTATATCTGAAAGATTCCCAGCAGCTGAACTGAAAAGTCAAAGGGTATGTACATTTAAAATTGTGTTAAATATTGTCAAGTTTTCCTGCCAAAATATTGTAACAATATATATTCCCACCAATAGCATATGTGGTGCTTGTTACCTCAAATTGGTATGTATGCTCATATTTTTAAAATTTTGCCAATTTGAGGGTGAAAAATGATATATCACTATTTCATTTGCCTGTCTATGAGTTAAATTAAGCATTTTTTCATATTTTGTCATTTATATTTTGTTTTCCATGAATTTGCCCATTTTTGTAATAGAGTGTTCATCTTTTTCTCATTGATTTGAATGAGTTGTTTAATTAGGAAACTAACTCAGGGCTACTTGTAACCTTAAGGGAATTGAGAGGGAACTGAAGTCGAGTGCCTGCTAAGCATTTGGCATAAGTGCAAGGCATTTTATTTATAACATCACCTCTAATCCTTACAACCCCCCACAAGGAAGACTTTATTACCTATGACTCAGAGATATTAAGCAATGTTGAAGGTCAGGTAGCTGGGATTTGGGGCACTGCCATACAAACCGTCTGTGCTTCTCTTCACTCCACCAGATTAGCCAAGCAGCCTGGTGATTTGTGATCAGCACCAGGCAGGCTGCTCCTCCAAGATCCTTGTGGCAAGGGGCAATTTGATTGTCACCTTGTAAGTTTTAGTTCATCTAGGGATTTGGATGGCTCTGTTTTTCCAATACCTTATATTACTTTATATTAAATTTAGTTGTATTAAATTAAATTAAATTGACTTTTGTACTTTGAGATTCCTTTTCTTGAATACAAGGCTTTATAATCATGCATTGCTGAACTTTGGCTTCTAGACCTTGACCTGGAAGTATAGACAGTGGCTCTGTTTACAACTACTTAGGAAAAAAAGTGAGTTGGCTGGTGGTCCCAATCCAGCCCCCCATAGGCAGTGCTGCCACAAGGGGCTTTTTCACACAAAGCCAGTGTATTCTGTCCTTCCACACAGCCTGACTGGAGCCTAGGGGTCAGGCTGGAGCAGCCTAGAGCTGTCACAGATGATTGATATTTGCTGACAGCTTTTATGCTTTAGCTGCTTCTGATTGCCTGTGTGGAAAGGAGAATTTTACAATATTGAAGGCCAAGGAAAGACAGTAATGGGGAGGTTGATCATGTCAAAAGTTTTGAAGGATTCATGTGTCAGTTTATAGTTGATTTGTTCTGGTTTGGGAGATGCCAAAATTGTCTTCTTTTGAAATATTAGAGTCTCCTCCAGTCTTTTGGCACTTTTCCATTAGAACTTTTCTCCTCTTTCTCCTCTGGGGAAACACGTGTGTCTTTGCATTCCTCTTTCTCCTTTTCTTCCCTTCTCTCTATTCCTGGTATACAGCTCCTCGGCCACTTTTCTCTCTCCTCATTCTGGCTTGGAAACCTCTTTTTCCTTTCGGACCAGTCTCCCAGGGATGGATGTGGTGAGGCCTATGAATTAGAGCCTACATCAGCTTCTACTCACAGTCTTCCCCAGGAACTATCATGTTTTAATTCACAGCAAATGAAAGAAAGCCAAACAAAGGAGGGCCTCACTGGCTCTGCCCTAAATTTTGATTTTTTTCTCTTCCCAAATGTTCAATCTGCACTGTTCCCAAGAACTTGGCCAAAGCACAAGAGAGGATTTGTTTTAAACATTGAGCTCTGTAGACAAAAGATTCTTTGCTCTTCAACAGCTGCAGGATAAAGTGTCACATTGGCAACTTCTTCTATGGTCTCTTGTCAAGACAAGCCAAAGTCTGTGGGTACAGCTGGAGGGAAGTTCAGGGGACAAAGGAATCTTCTCCCAAAGGTCTCTCATTGTTTTATTTGTTCTTTTCTCCTCAGATGCTGATAGGTCTTGCTGGCTACCTGAGTGGATATGATGGTACCTTTTTGTTCCAAAAGCCTGGAGACAAATATGAGCATCACAGATACATTGGAATGAGAGGAGTAAGACTCCCTGACTTGATATAGACTGACTGAACCCTGGGGACACACTTAGTCAGAAGTTTACTGTTGGAAGCCCTGGAGTGGTGGCAGGTGTAGGAAAAGGGACTTTTTTGGGGGGAGGAAGGGAAGATGATGGGGCCCACAACATGTGGTATAGAGATTCAGAACTGGTGTCAGGAAGAAGGAAGAGACAGTCACAAATATTACAGGCATTGCACACACAGGAGCAAGCACACACTGTCACCTGTTACTCTGACATGTGAAGCATTAGACCGCAGGCTGAGAGCAGCCTAGGACCAGGCAGCCAGGAGTCTCCTGCAGCCATGACGCTGTCCTCAGCACCCTGGCAAATTACACATTCTTCCTCTCTGTGGCCACAGCCTCTGGAGTGTTGCCTACCTCTGAGGGCCCTTTCTTAAGGTTTCAGCATCCTCACACCTCTGCCACCAGGTTCTTCTTTCCCCATCAAGGGTTCAGGCACACACAGGGAGTTCTCTAGCCTTATTTTAAGGGAGACCGTGTGTCTAGGAGACTGTGTGTCTACCTTGGTCCCTCTGTATCCTGATTCCTGTCACCAGCCTTGGTGGAGCATTGGTAGGGCGTAAGCACCCAACTCTCTAGGAACCCATATCTGTACCTAAATGACACCTGCAGAAATTGACCTCCACAGAACATGGAACTCTCTAGCAGTTTACATTTGCAAAATCCTTTCCCTTGAGGATGTCAAAGTACTTTAGATAAATGGCTTTGTGCTTATTTGAGCTAATCATTGGATGATTTGCTTAGCCATACCAGGCCATATTAAACAAGGAATGTCCCCTAACCTTAAGTTCACATTCTTAAATGATTCTTCTTTTTCCTAATAACTGTTGAACACCACATAGCATACACAATAGGATAAAGGCCCAACTCACTATGATCTTGCTATGGAATTGGGAAGGCCAAATATAACAGCCTCCTTCACTTTCACACCAGGGCACATTGCTTTCTGTTTGCTGAGAAATGGCAGCCCAAATGTGAGAATTTCCTGTTCCCCTGGGCTTGTTTATTTTCTTTTGATGGGCAGTGTGGGGGTAGATGGAGAGAGGGCTGGTGATTAAAAAACAAAGCCAAAAAAAGCAAATAACCCTCCAGACACTGAAGAGTGAAGTGATAATTTTTCCAAAATCAAAATACTTCCCATAGGTTAAAGAGTAGCTTTCTGCTGTGACTGAAGAAAAGAGTCAGGAAAGAATTGCAGATGCAACATTAGAGTTCTCTAAAGACCCTTCAGAGGGGTCTTTCTCAACTTGTATCCAAAGCTTCATAATAGAAGCTAACGTTTATTGAATGCTTTCTATGTGTTAATAAAGCTTAATCTCATTTAATCTTAAGAGTAAACCCTATGAGATGGGATCTCTTACTTTTTACCTTGTACGGATGGAGAGGCTGAGATACAGAGATATGACTTTCTCAAGTCACAGCTAGCATAATGGGCAGCTGACCCTGGGGTCTCCCACTTGAAACCACTGTATTGTCCTGCCCACACCTGGCGTTGTATATTGGCAATACCTGTTGAACTTTGCTGAGTTCCTGTCAGTGCACAAGTTGGTGTTAAGTGAGAATATGTATGTTGCTTGATTCACGTCTTCACTGCTGTGCCCCCTCTTTGTTATTTTATTCCAGGTGATTTTAGTCACCAAAGTCATAGCTTCTTCAGGGTCTTCCATCTTAAGCATTAGTTTGTACCAAGTCAAGCAGGTCTCTGATGCTTAGCATAGCCTGTTATTCTGACTGCTCCTCTTTTCCTACACCAGTTCTGTGCATTCCTAGGTTCCTGGCTGATCCCCTTTGCCTACCTCACTGTATTGGAGCTGTCCAAGTCCCTCCCAGCAGCCCTGGTTACTGCTGCCCTCCTCCTCTTTGGTGAGTTGTCCTGTACCGTGTTTCTTTGGAAATTGATTGCCACACCTAAATGTAGATAGAATCAGTATGTTCAAGGGTCTAATTATGGGCCCAGTTCTTAACTTTAGAATCAGGTGAAATGTATTACAAATCTCATGTTATTCACTGGTGATATTTTGTATATAAATACTTGTATACAGCAGGTCTTTATATTATTGGAGGGGAGAGTTGGCCTGGGTAAACTCAAATAATAGATAATCTCCAGATTATCCACATTTGAGTTTGGATTGCATAAGATAAATTTGTGTGTGTGTGTTTGAAGGAGGTTTACAACCCTAATTCTGCTTCTCTTAGGCTAATGTCAAGATTAGTTTGTGTTCCCTAAACTAATTTTAACCAAATGCAAGGGCAGGTACCCCAAAAACAGCTGTGTGTCAGGGGATAGCAAAATGGGAACTTAAATATTTGCTGTGGATAATCTTTACATGGCTGAATGAGAGTTGACCATAGAAGTTGATCCTGTTGCTGAGTTTGTTTTTAGGAAAGTGAATTCATGACTTCATGGAGCTTAGCATTTAAAGAAGTCCAGACCAATTTAGTGGATATTTTAGGGGTGGTTTTTGGTTTTGTTTTGACAGATACATTGCAAGGCTATAGGGCCTCCCTGTAGAGGACAGGTGGGTTTTCCCTTGTGTCTTTACCACTTCAGTTATTCATTCAGTCGTTTATTCATTTTTCATTGAGCAATTATTTATTGAGCACATATTCTGTGCCAGGGCACTTTTCTTGGCCTTGGGGGACACACTGATGAGATCCTCTGCTATCATGGAGCTTACCTTCTAGTGGGGCAGACAACGAATAAGCAAGAAAATTAAGAAGTCTGTAATGTGCTTTCTTAAGCAATAAGTGCAATGTCAAAAATAAAGCTGGATAAGGGATAGAGCAATGCGGAGTATTATTGCTTTAGGAAGGGTATCCAGTGAAGATCTCCCTGAAGACATGGCTTTGAGCTGAGACCTGAGACCTAAGTGAGGCAAGGGATCAAGCCTGCAGAGATCTGTGGGAAGTGTTTCAGATAGAAGGAACAGAAAGTTTAGTGGCCCTAGTATAACATAGTTCTCGGTGGATTTAAGGGACAGCAAGAAGGCCTGTGTGGAGTGAGTGAGGCAGAGGAAGTTGGGTTGAGGTTGGATACACAGGCAGGAGGAAGAACATGCAGAGGTGTTTGTTACTCTGAGTGAGATGGGAAAACATTGGAGGGTTATATAGGGGCATGACATAAGGAGATTTAAGTTGGAAAAAAAAAAAAAATCACTCCAGCTGCCATATGAAGAATCAACTCCCAACAGAGATTTCATGAAGAATGGTGAGATTCTGTAAGGTAGTTTGCAGCTACATCAGCAGGATTGCAGGGCTCCCTTTTTGATGCTGGACATGAGGAAAGTGCTTTCATCTCAGGACTGCTCTGAGTGCGTGACACGGTCCTCTCATAGGGCAAGGGCCTGGAGCTGGCATTTTAACACTGTTTCTTATCACTGGGCTTTGGTGTCCCCCAAAGCTGTGGCCTTTTGCCTCCCTGATGACTCAATGGTCCATCTAGTTTTCACTGCCCAAATACTTACATGCAATTAAGCACAAGAGGGTCTGTTTCCTATAGCTGGGTGTTTGGTTCTCAGAAGGTCCCATCTCTGACTCCACTTTTTGACCAGTAAGCTCATGTTTTTCAGACACAGGATGCCTCACCCTGTCCCAGTACATTCTCCTTGACCCCATCCTGATGTTCTTCATCATGGCAGCCATGCTGAGCATGGTCAAGTACAACTCCTTCGCGGACAGGTCAGAAATCCCATCTTTGGGAGGGGAGGGTCAGAAGCTATGACAGCTTCAGAATAGCTATAACGCCTAGGGCCGGGGTGGGTGCTTAGAGGGCTTGTTCTAAAGCTCAGTTTATAAGCAAGCATATGTTTGTTTGAACATAGATTTTCCATTTTAGATCATAAAAATAGCATAGTTTTTATGGATGCTTTTATTTTTCTTTACATAAAAATGAGAAAATGTCAATTGTCTTTCTTAAAGAATATCACTATTTTTAAAATGGTGGTGGATTTGGCTGGGGGTTATAGATATTATGGAGAGGTCCCAATGCCCTCTCCCGCATTTCAGTATCCCTCAGCACTGCAGCTGGGTAGGAGATCCTGAGACAGCTTTATCCTTCACATTCTTTTCTTAGAGGGGAAGGTGATAGGGTGGGTGCTGCCTGGGAGCTATTTGTCTCCTTGCCCTCAGTGATTACATCTAGTCCTGACCTAATGATGGGAATAATATATATGAAGTTTGGCTTGAGAGGTCCACACATGTCAACAGGATCCCTCCAGGCCATGGTTAGTTCTAAGGCTCATCTCAAGGGCTTGATCTGCTTCCAGAATAGTCTTTCCCAGATCATTCTAGATTCATTCCATTTAAACCAAGAGAGCTAGCCCCTGCTGGGCTTTTCCAGAGGGAAACTTGGTCTCACTCGTGGCCAAATTCATTAAGTTACGTTATACTAATTAAATCTGATTCAGTGACTACCAGCCCAGTCTGGTTTTAGGGTATCTTCTGTTTCTACCATGCTCACTTCCACCTACCATTTCTTGAATATGTACTACGTGCCAAGTACTATGCTAGGAGCTGGAAGTACAGAGGGGCATCGTTCTCAGTTATTAAGGCAGAGGAAGCAGCCAGATAATCAGAAATGCAGTTTAGTAGATGTTACCGCTAGTATAGCAAAGTGGTTAAGAGTACTAACCATGCTCCATTTGCTAGCCATATTACCTAACCTCTTTGTACCTTGCTTTCCTCGAGTGTAAAAAGAGGATAACAATAGAGGTTGCCTTGTGGGGCTATAGTGAAGATCGGAAGAGCTAGTACGTGTAAAGTACTTGGAATGGTGCCTGGCACATAGTGAATACTCAATAAATGTTGGCTTCTACAAGGGGTGGGCCAAAGGGAGGGCTTACTGAATCCAGCAGGCTTCTGGATTTTCCTATTACTCCCACTTCCATGGTCACTACTGAAGAATGAACCTCTTGCTTATGCGTAAGCCCTCTACTTGACCAGAAAAACTATGGACCCTCTCCCCAGAAAAATGTCCTG
Organism: Choloepus didactylus; assembly: GCF_015220235.1. Taxonomy (NCBI): domain Eukaryota; kingdom Metazoa; phylum Chordata; class Mammalia; order Pilosa; family Megalonychidae; genus Choloepus; species Choloepus didactylus. The sequence continues at coordinate 32,630,210 of NC_051310.1, forward strand.
CTTGCTGTCACACTGGTGTGCCTGCAATTTCAGGGAGTTCACAGACCACGCCCTCCTTGGAGCCCTGCCATGGTGCCCTGAGGTTAGAATCCTCACGGTGAGGGCACAGCACAGCTCTCTGAGTCAGAGAACCTCTGCCCTTTCCCACTGCTGCTCTTGCCCTTCAGGTCCAGCTGCCAAACTGAACTGTGTCCTGTTGATTTTCAGGCCCTTCTCTGCCCCCTGGTGGTTCTGGATCAGCCTGACTGGTGTGAGTCTCGCTGCTGCTATAGGGGTCAAGTTTGTTGGCCTCTTTATCATCTTGCATGTGGGGTTGAACACCATTTCAGAACTTTGGCACCTGTTTGGAGACCTCAGTCTTTCACTGGTGAGAATTTGAGTGCTTTTAGAAAAGTCTTCACTCCTTGGAATTGCTCAGCAGGAGCTGGGGGCCCTTCTCTGCCTCTACTGCAGGTGGTGGAGTGGCTGTATTCTGGGCCTGAGGCTGGCTGGCTCCAGCTGCCCACTGTAAGGAAGGACTGCTTGGAGTGGGCCATGCTGAGAGGCTGGAGAGGTAGAAAGGGATTCAAAGGGATGAACTAACACCCTGGGAATTCTCTTTTGGCATTTGTTTCTGTGATGTCTTTTCAGTGGTCCTCAAACTAGCCAGCCAGGGGATTCTTTCCAACTGAGCTCATGCCAAATGTGTGGCAGACACTGGCCACGTGGAATCATACATGAAATTTGTGAAATGACTTTCTCCGTTCACCATTTTCGTTGCCCAATGCAAGGTTTCCATAGTTAGAGGCCAATAAAGTCCTTTAGGATTTGTTACAGTATTATTTATTAAGGGCTGATTCTGTGCGAGAACTATGCAAAATGCTTTATCCTCAATATCTCACTCCTCAAAACAACCCTTTGAGGTAGGTAGTTACCCTCATTTTATAAATGAGGAAACTGAAGCCTGAAGAGGTAATAACTTTCCCAAGGTTATACAGGTACTAAGAGGGTAGATTTAAGATCCAGACCTAGCCTAGGCTGACTCCAGGCCTGAACTATTTTACTGCAGTGCTTCTCTGTCACCATTAGATTAAACTCCCAACAAATTTATTTATTCATTTGGGTTATATACAGAGAATATCCACTAAGTGTGAGACACTGGGAGTCCATAGATGAATAAGATATGATTCCAACTCCTTAGAGACAATGGAGAGAGACAAATAAGCAGGCAACTCCAGTCCAGCTGATACATGCTGTGAGAGCATAGAGAAGGGGCACTTGCCCAATTACTGGCAACCCAAAAAGGCTTCTGGGAGGAAAGTGAGGCCTGAAGTTAGGATAAGGAGCAGTTAGCCATGTGATGGTGGGGACATCAGGAAAAGGGCAGTGAGTCAGATTGACTGGGATGTGAAGGAGACGGGTGAGCAATGATGCTGAAATGCAGGGGGCCCCTTGTTTCCAGCACAGTGACAATCCGGGGTCCTGGGTGCAGGGGCTGGAGAGGCAGCAGCAGGCTGGCCCATGCTTATCCCCTGGCAGCGCTTGGATGGTGGGGTGTTATAGAAGAATATAGGGTTTCCACATATTCTTTCCTATTGGCTGTTAGTTTAAAATTCTTTTTTTTTTTTACCATTTTTGTTTATACATAAAAAATGTATATATATATAATGCACATTTGAAGTATAAGGATTAATAAAGCCCCGTATGCCCTCTGCTGGCCTCTGTTTGCAGGCGACTCTGGGGAAACACCTGGCTGCTCGCATCCTGTGCCTCATAGTGCTGCCCTTGGCGCTCTACATGGCCACTTTTGCTGTTCATTTCGTGGTGCTGAATAAAAGGTAAAGCCAGAGCCTTTCCCACCGCTCGCCTCTGGTTTGCCTCTTGGCTCTAAGCCCACAGATAGCTCTGTGATTTCCTGGTGTCTGTTGGGGGGAGCGGGTTGTCCAGGGTGTTTTTCTTGTTTCTTTCCTCCTATTTTCTATCCTCTGGATATCTCAAGGGCTCAGAAAGGCCAGCACGCTGACCTGAAGGAAGAGGAGAATTTCCTAATAGCCACTGCACTTTATCCCTGAGCAGAGTCCCTTGCTGAGCAGGTCTGGGCGCCCCTAAGCACGTGCAGTAGGAGTGGTGATGACAGTGACAAGCAGCAGCAGCAGCAGCTCCCATTTAACAAGCAGTTACTAAGTATCAGGAGCTGTGGTCAGCATTTTGTGTATGTTATCTCATTTACTCATAATCATTTGTGAGTTGTTTTGATTTTTAAAAATTCCCAACATATAAATGAGGAACTGGGGCTCAGTAAGATTAGTTGCCTTGCTGAAAGCCACCTAGCTAGCCAGAGGCTGAGCTAGGATTTGGAGCTCAGTTTCTCTGACTCTCACCTATGTTTATCTCACTGTACCACACTGCCACTCTAACTGTACTTCTTCAAACTAATCAAACAGAGTTTTCCCCAGGGCTCCTAAGGAAATTGCCGTTCTCTCTACATTAACTTTGCTCTCTTCTGCTCATCCTTTCTCCATAGTGGTCCTAGTGATGGCTTCTTCAGTTCTGCCTTCCAGGCCCGCCTTTCAGGGAACAACCTTCACAATGCCTCTATCCCTGAACGTGAGTGTCCCTGGGCCTTTACAAAGGTGGAAGACAGAAAGATTTCTGGAAATTGAATTGGAAAAGATGAATATGATAGTTTTAGTTATTTTAGCCTGTAGATGACAGAATGGGAGGCAGATCCAGTTAGATCTGGCAACGGTAACTCAAGAGAGGGGAATCGGGACAAAGGAAAGGCAGAGGAACACACCCTGAGCAGCAAGCTCTTTGAGCCTGAAGAATAACTTCTCCATTGCAACTGTGAAAGCATCAAAGCCAGCTCTGTGGGAAGGCTGACCATAGAGAATCTGGTGACAGAACAAGGCCCTCCATGTCAATGGCTGGTTTCCACCATGGCATTCTGTGACTCACATCCATTCCCTATTCACAGATAGTAACTGAGCAAGTGTTAGCCACATTGGAGGCTGTAGGAACAGACACCCTCCAGAGCATGGCCTGGTGGAGAGGGTCTCCACATGATATGACCATATATGCTAGGTCTGTAAAGAGGAGACTCAGAGCTATGGCGATTGAGGGGCATGAGAAATCACTTCTGCTGGGGGCCGGAGAGGCCAGAGGTATATAAAGTAAGTTGCCTTGGAGGTAGGCCCTGGAAATGTGGGTAGACTGCAACATGTGGAGAGGGAAGAAGACAGCATACAAGGCAGAAGAGACAGCATGATCAAAGCTGAGGATGGGGCAAAACTCAAGGCATAGGTTGATAATGATGTTAACATTCAGCTTCTTCTGAAGTTCTCAGGAGGTAGGGGAGGGGAGGGCACAAGTGAGACCCTGTATTGAACTCCCTCTTGCACTGACTCCATTGGAGTGAGAAGGCCACTGTGCATCCTGCTTTAGGCAGGCCTGGGCCCAGTGAAGAATCCAATAGAGGATTAGTGAGTCCTATGGGTTTGCAGACCTCCCCAGGTGGGGAGGCCTCTAGCCCTGTGCCAGCTCACCCACTCCACTGCCCTCCTTCTCTCAGACCTGGCCTACGGCTCCATCATCACGGTGAAGAACCTCCGGATGGCCAGCGGCTATCTCCATTCCCACAGGCACCTCTACCCCGAGGGCATTGGTGCCCGCCAGCAGCAGGTCAGTGAGCCTTCTCGCACTTGTATGGAAGCAACCCTAAACTGATTGCCATGACCGAACGCACCCTTCCCTTTCTTACCCCTCTTCCTTTGCCCACATTGTTTCCCCTTTGTAGAACACTATTCCTCTTCCTGCTCCTTTCTCCTCTTTCCTCTGGCTAATTCCAGCCTCTTTAGACTTCAGCTTAGTTGTTCCTCTCTGACCACCATGCCAAGTCCCTTACCTGGTACTGGGTTAGGGACCCCTTTCGTGAGAGGCTTTCTTAACACCCTCTGTGAGCCTATGTGCAACCCTTTTCACATTGCGTTTTGAACCTGTCTTTCTGCTACTTGACTGCCGGACCCTGGAGGCTCAGGTGCCTAGCACAATGCCTGGCTTGCAGTGGATGGTCAGTCAAGTAGTTATCAGTACAAACCTGAGAATCAGATTACATTATCTGGGTTTGAATCCTGGGTCCATGAGAGTCTGACTTTGGTCAAGTTACTTAACCTTTCTGTGCTTCAATTTCCTCATCTTTAGGTTGGGGAAAATAAATAGTACCTCTCTCCATCATAGGGTTATTGTGAGGATCACATGAGATAATGTATGTCAAGTGCACAAGTATTGTCTGGAAGAGTGAAGAGTCTGGAGAGAATAGTTTTCCTTTGTGTATTTTAGATCTAGGGCTTGTCTCAGTAGAGAGATTTGAGTGTGTAGCATATGGTTGTTAGTGATAGAAAAGAATTGCCTAGGAAGACTGTGGAGAGGGAGAAGGGCTGGTGAAGGAACTCTGGGGAACACCGGCATTCAAGGCAAAGTTTAAAAGCACTCAGAGTGGAACCAGGAGAAGAGGCTGAGAAGGAAGGAGGGGTTAGAGAGGGCAAAGGAGAACTGGAGGAGAGTGCAGGGGAAAGAGAGTCTCCAGGAGGAGGAGATGGTCCAGAGGGACAAATGCTGCCGATTTCGGAGAAGGCGAGGGTGGAAAAAGAGGTCTGAGACCTTGGCAGAATAGGAGGCCTGGTAACTCTGACAGGTAGTTTCAGTGGAGTGGGAAGAGCAGAAGTCTCAGATGCAGTGACTTAAGAAGTCAGTGGGAGGTGAGGAAGTGGTGGCTGCAAGGGTAAGCTGTTATTCTGAGAAGCTTAGAACTGAAGATTCTCTTCCTGCAAAATGATCAATAGCTTCACTTTACAAAAAAAGTTTGGCTTCTCAAAGTGCTTTATTATTATTTCCTTTTTAGTTAACCCAGTGTTCTAGTTTGCTAATGCTGCCAGAACGCAAAACACCAGAGATGGATTGGCCTTTATAAAAGGGGGTTTGTCTGGTTACATAGTTACAGTCTTAAGGCCATAAAGTGTCCAAGGTAACGCATCAGCAATCGGGTACCTTCACTAGAGGATGGCCAGTGGTGTCCGGAAAACCTCTGTTAGCTGGGAAGGCACATGGCTGGCATCTGCTCCAAAGTTCTGGTTTCAAAATGGCTTTCTCCCAGGATGTTCCTCTCTAGGCTGCAGTTCCTCAAAAATGTCACTCTTGGTTGTACTTGGATATCTGTCCTCTCTCAGCTTCTCTGGAACACGAGTCTGCTTTCAACAGCCATCTTCAAACTGTCTGTCATCTGCAGCTCCTGTGCTTTCTTCAAAGTGTCCCTCATAGCTGTAGCTCCTCTTCAAAACATCACTCACAGCTGCACTGAGTTCCCTCTGCCTGTCAGCTCATTTATATAGTTCCACTGATCAAGGCCCACCCTGAATGGGTGGGGCCACGACTCCATGGAAATATCTAATCAGAATTATCACCTACAGTTGGGTGGGGCACATCTCCATGGAAACATTCAAAGGATTCCAATCTAATCAGCACTAAAATGTCTGCCCCACAAGATTGCATCAAAGATAATGGCGTTTTGGGGACATAATACATTCAAACTGGTACACCCAGGTTATTAGGTGTTAGTATGTTGTTTCTCATCCCTTGATTCTCCACTAATCTCTAGCCCAGTCAGTCTCAGCCCTGGCTGCATTTTAGAAAACTCTGGAGGGCTTTTTTTTTTTTTTTTTTTAATTCAGTTTTATTGAGATATATTCACATACCATACAATCATCCATGGTGTACAATCACCTGTTCACAGTACCATCATATAATTGTGCATTCATCATACCAAACTGTTTTTTTTTTTTAATTTTTATTGGGATTGTTCAGATACCATACAATTATCCAAAGATCCAAAGTGTACAATCAGTTGCCCCTGGTACCCTCATACAGCTGTGCATCCATCACCACACTTAATTTTTGTTCAATTTTTAGAACCTTTTCATTACTCCAAACAAGAAATAAAGTGAAAGATGAAAAAAGAAAAAAAGAAAAGGAAACTCGAATCCTCCCATATCCCTAACCAAGCCCCCTCAATTGTTGACTCGTAATGTTAGTATAGTACATTTGTTACTGTTTATGAAAAAATGTTGAAATACTACTAACTGTAGTATATAGTTTGCAATAGGTATATATTTCTTCCCTATATGTTCCTCTATTTTTACCTTCTAATTGTATTATCATACATTTGTTCTGGTTCATGGAAGAGATTTCTAATATTTGTACAGTTAATCATGGACATTGCCCACCATAGGATTCAGTTTTATACATTCCCATCTTTTGATCTTCAACTTTCCTTCTAGTGACATATATGACTCTGAGCTTCCCCTTTCCACCTCATTCATGCACCATTTGGCACTGTTAGTTATTCTTACATCTTGCTACTGACACTTGTGTTCATTTCCAAACATTTAAGTTCATCCTAGTTGAACATTCTGCTTATACTAAGCAACCACTCCCCATTCTTAAGCCTCATCCTTTATCTTGGTACCTTACATTGCGTGTCTATGAGTTTACATATTATAATTAGTTCCTATCAGTGAGACCCTGCAATATTTGTCCTTATGTGTCTGGCTTATTTCACTCAGTATATTGCCCTCGAGGTTTTGTCATCAACCCATTTTTTTTTTTAATATGGTTTTGTTCACTCACCATACATTCCATCCCAAGTAAATAATCGATGGTTCTCTGCATGGTCATACATTTATGTGTTCACCACCTTCACCACTATCTATATAAGGGCATCTACATTTCTTCCACAAGGCAGGAGGGAGAGTCAAAGAAGGTAGAGAGGCAAAAGAAAGAGGAAAAAAAAATGACAGCTAGGAAGCAGCAAAAGGAAAAATAACCTTAAATCAAAGTAGAATAAAGAATCAGACAATACCACCATTGTCAGGTGTCTAACATGCCTCCCCTATCCCCCCCTCTTATCTGCATTTACCTTGGTATATCACCTTTGTTACATTAAAGGAAGCATAATACAATGATTCTATTAGTTACAGTCTCTAGTTTATGCTGACTGCATCCCTCCCCCAATGCCTCCCCATTTTTAACACCTTGCAAGGTTGACATTTGCTTGTTCTCCCTCGTAAAAGAACATATTTGTACATTTTATCACAATTGTTGAACATTCTAGATTTCACCAAGTTACACAGTCCCAGTCTTTATCTTTCCTTTCTTCTGGTGTCTCAGATGCTCCCAACCTTCCTCTCTCAACCGTATTCATAGTTATCTTTGTTCAGTGTACTTACATTGCTGTCCTACCATCTCCCAAAATTGTGTTCCAAACCACGCACTCTTGTCTTCTCCTATCACTCTGTAGTGTTCCCTTTAGTATTTCCTGTAGGGCAGGTGTCTTGTTCACAAACTCTCTCATTGTCTGTTTGTCAGAAAATATTTTGAGCTCTCCCTCATATTTGAAGGATGGCTTTGCTGGATATAGGATTCTTGGTTGGTGGTTTTTCTCTTTCAGTATCTTAAATATATCATACCACTTCCTTCTTGCCTCCATGGTTTCTGCTGAGAGATCTGCACATAGTCTTATTAAGCTTCCTTTGTGATGGATTGCTTTTCTCTTGCTGCTTTCAGGATTCTCTGTTTGTCTTTGACATTTGATAATCTGATTATTAAGTGTCTTGGCGTAGGCCTATTGAGATCTATTCTGTTTGGTGTACGCTGTGCTTCTTGGATCTGTAATTTTTTGTCTTTCATAAGAGATGGGAAATTTTCATTAATTACTACCTCTATGATTGCTTCTGCCCCTTTTCCCTTCTCTTCTCGGACGTACATTCTTGTACTTTGTTTCATCCTTAAGTTCCTGGAGATGTTGCTCATATTTTTTCATTCTTTTCTCCATCTGCTCCTTTGCGTGTAGGCTTTCAGGTGTTTTGTTCTCCAGTTGCTGAGTGTTTTCTTCTGCCTCTTGAGATCTGCTGTTGTATGTTTCCATTGTGTCTTTCGTCTCTTGTGTTGTGCCTTTCATTTCCATAGATTCTACTAGTTGTTTTTTTTAACTTTTGATTTCTGCCTTCTGTATGCCCAGTGTTTTCTTTACAGACTCTATCTCTTCTGCGAAATCTTCTCTAAACTTTTTGAATTGATTTAGCATTAGTTGTTTAAATTCCTGTATCTCAGTTGAAGTGTATGTTTGTTCCTTTGGCTGGGCCATAGCTTGGTTTTTCTTAGTGCAGGTTGTAATTTTCTGTTGTCTAGGCATCGTTTCCTTGGTTACCCCAATCAGGTTTTCCCAGACCAGAACAGGCTCAGGTCCAAGAGGGAAGAAATACTCAGTATCTGGTTTCCCTGAGGGTGTGTCTTAGAAAATTGGTACACCCTGTGATGCCTCAGGTCACTGTGCTTTTCTGCCTAGCAGGTGGCGCCTGTTAGCCTATAATTCTTGACTGGTGTGAGGAGGTATGGCCATGTTCCCCCAGGCTCTGGGGTCTGGTTCTGAATGGAAAGGGCCCCACCCCTTTCCTCTTAGAGAAGATAGACCCCCTAGGGGGAGGTCATTAGCATTTCAATTGTCTCTCTCTCTGCTTGTGCTGTCTCCACCCTTCTCTGAGTCACAGCACTGGGAACTGAAAATGGCTGGGGCTTTCTCCACTGAGCCGAAAAAGAAACAGATAGTCCCCTTCAGAACTAGTCTGAGGCGACCCTCCGACTCTCCAAGGTCAGTCGTCACCCAAAGCCTCTGTCTGTTGTTTGGGGATTCGTACTTGTAGTGAGCAGTGCACAGTCGCTACTTAAAACCCCAGTTGGAGCTCAGCTGCGCTATGTTCGCTTGCTGAGAGAGAGCTTCTATCTGGCATCACAAGGCTATGCAGCTCAGGCTGTGGAGGAGGGGGTCTCACGACTTGGATCCACAGGTTTTACTTACAGATTTTATGCTTCCTCCCAATTCAGGTTGGTGTATGATGAGCGGACAGTCTCATTTGTCACCCCGCAGTTATTCTGGATTATTTACTAGTTGTTTCTGGTTTTTTTTAGTTGTTCCAGGGGACTACTTAGCTTCCACTCCTCTCTCTGCTGCCATCTTCCCTCTCTTCCCAATCTGTTTTTGAACATTTTCCTCATACCAGAAAGAATCAGAATCAGAATAAAAAATAAAAGTAAAAAAGAACACCCAAATCATACCCCCCCATCCCACCCGATTTTTAATTTGTTTTTTATCCCCATTTATCTACTCATCCATCCATACACTGGATAAAGGGAGTGTGATCCACAAGGTTTTCACAATCACACTGTCGCTCCTTGTAATCTACATTGTTATACAATCGTCTTCAAGAGTTCAGACTACTGGGTTGGAGTTTGGTAGTTTCAGGTATTTACTTCTAGCTATTCAAATACATTAAAACCTAAAAAGTGTTATCTATATACTGCATAAGAATGTCCACTAGAGTGACCTCTCAACTCCTTTTGAAATCTCTCAGCCACTGAAGCTTTATTTCGTTTCATTTCGCATCCCCCTTTTGGTCAAGAAGATGTTCTCAGTCCCATGATGCTGGGTCCAGATTCATCCCCGAGAGTCATATACTGCGTTGCCAGGGAGATTTACACCACTGGGAGTCAGCTCCCACATAGGGGGGAGGGCAGCGAGATCACCTACCAAGGTGGCTTAGTTAGAGAGAGAGGACCCATCTGAGCAACAAAGGCGCTCAGGGGGAGACTCTTAGGCACAATTATAAGCAAGTTTAGCCTCTCCTTTGCAGTAACAAGCTTCATAGGGGCAAGCCCCAAGACAGAGGGCTCAGCATGACAAGCCGTCAGTCCTGTGTTTGTGAGACTATCAGCAACAATCCAGGTGAGGAAGTCCAACACCTCTGCATCCTCCCCCAGCTCTTCAGGAGGGCCCCGAATATGTATTTTTATTCTTCTGGTTCCTCAACTCTAAGCTCTGTGAACTTGGGAAGATACTTAACCTCTGTTTCCTTACAAGTAAAATGGGGTAGCCATAGTACCTTCAGCATAGAGCTGTACTCAATACTGAATGAGAGAAGACTTACCCAGTGATTAGAACAGCATCTGACAATAAACAGCATCCATGAGCAGCAGCTGCTGCATTTCATGAGCCCTTTTCATGTCATTGAACAATTTTCTGAAACATTTCATGTGGATGTATAGCACTCTATCCCATGGATATCCCATCATTTTAGCCAGTCCTCTCTTTTTGGACATTTATACTGTTTTCAAATTTTTCTGTTAGATTAATAGCATGTATGTATATGTAGACACATACATTTATTAAAAATATGGATTTAAATTATATAATCATACAGGTATATGATTATATATTATATAATGTTATATAATTAAATATTATATAAAATTTACATATTACTTGTTTACTTGTTTGTTAAAGCAATGTGTATCAAATGGCTATGAGCTTAAACTTAAGGCCTTTAGGACAAGGTATTTGTAGAGCTTTTTAATTTCATTTGGCCACATTATAGAAAATATAATAGTGTGAATTTTTCATTTAGAAAGTTTGAAGCATGGTCTTAATCACTTTTAATTTAATTTATTTACTTGTTTCTAATTACTTTTGAAGGTACGCTAAATCATTTGTGTGCTGGAGTATCCTGGTTCCTCCATCAAGGAGGCTGGAACTTTAAGGGCAAGATGCAGAAAGATACAAAGAGACAAACTAAAATGGTTCTTGTGGGAAAAGACCTCAGAATGCAAGAATCTCACCAATGCTGCTTCTGAGCCCCATTGAGAAAGTTGGCCCCTTTGGGCTGGTGTCTGGGGATTCTGAAAGAGGCTTAAGCAGTGTTGGTTTGCTATTGATTGTCCTGTGGCCAGCTGTGCTGATAGTGATGGTATTCTCCCTTCTCCACCCCCTCCCCTCACCAGGTCACCACTTATTTGCACAAGGACTACAACAACCTGTGGATTGTCAAGAAACATAATACAGACTCAGGTAATGTGGTAGGGAACTGATGCTTCTTGTGTTATTACTTACTCTGAGCCCTCCTTAACATTTCTACTGCCTCCAAAAGGGTGATACTGAGATGGGCTTTTCTGAGTATTCTTTGTCAACATCTTTACTAATGTAAATTATCCTTTCAGTAATTATTTTTTGAACAGCTACTATGTCCCAAGAATTGTTGTAGACACATGGGCATAAGCAGTGAACAAGATAGATAAGGTCTCAGAGAGCACGGACAAGTTACCCTGGCATGGTGCCAGGGCCTGCTCAGTAGCCCCAACTGAGGTCATATGGTGGCTGCTCGCATTTCTAAAAGAAGCTTTGCAGATCCCAGCAAGAGGTGCAGCTCAAGTGGTCTTGATAAGATAGAGTGCTCCCCACTGGTCATCTGTGGACTGAGCCAATCAGTGGGTGATCTGAAGACATGCCAGCCCTTTGGCTGGACTTTGGCTAGGCTGGTGCTAGAGACCTCCCTAGGATGTCTGCTGGCCTGCCCCTAACTGGCCTGTGCAAAACTGGTCCAAAGCACACCTGTTGGATTTTCAAGGGCTTTATGACACAGGCCGTATCTAGATCTTCCTTTCTTTGGTCAGACAGCTAGGTATCTAATAGGGTATGCCTTCTGCATCTGAGAAGAGAACAGAGGGCATCTCCTGCTCACCTTCCGAGCCCCTGCCCATTGTCCTATGCTGCAGGTATTCACTGTGACTCCTCAGTCACCATCTAGCTAAGCCTGTTCCTGAGTCAGCTGTTCCTGAGCCTTTGTGGAGACCTGATCAGCTGGTCATCTAAATTCACCATCTTTTTTCCTTTCCCCATCTCCTCTTGATGCCATGGTTTTTAGGCTAGAAATGTAGCTATGCAACCACTGACTTCACATTCCTGCTCCTCAGTAATATAAATTATGTAGCCATCAGACAGGGCCTATTTCTATGCCTTTAAAATGCTACTATTGGTTGTATTTTTATTCAACAGGCCAAACATAAGTGGTCTATCATAATGAGGGGTTATGAGGAAACACATGGCTTCACTTCTAAAGTCATGTGGGCATGAGTCAAATCTTTGACGGTCCTTGGTCCCGTACTGCACTGTGGTGTCTAGGTTAAGATGATTGCGTTTCATCTAAGGGACCAAGTTGTGTGAAAGCAGAGAGCTACAATCACTTTGGGATATGGGAACAGTATAGACTAAGGTGTTTGCATTCTTAATGGCTATAAGACACTCTACCACCACCAGCGCCGATTCATATAAATAAAACTTACCTCCCCATTGACTTACTTGGTTTGACATCTTACTAATGCTTTTTAAGAGACCTTCAGAGGCAGAATAGGAATGGGCATTTCTGCAGTTGAATTCTCTAATTCTCTTGAGAGCTAGTGGTTTGCATTGGCAAAATGATCTTTCCTGACCTTGATCTATTTTTAGAGTGTTAATTTCTCACTGTTTGGGACAGAAATTTGCAAGGTTCCATTCTGTGTTGCTATGATTCTTGCCAGCTTCTTTTTCATGGTATCACTTTTCTAAAAATTCTGATTGGCCTTGATTTCCAGATGATACCAAAGTAGTCCCTTTGTTTCATCACTTTATCTTTTTCTTTATCTCACACTTAGCAAGTCTGTATAGTCAGATACAAGATGATAGCTGGCAAAATTTGCAGGGTTTAACATTTGATTGTGAGTAGAGCTGGGCGAATGGTCATTTGCTTGGAATTAATTTCTGGAAAACTATTACTTCTAAAATAAAAATCTTATTTAACTTCCCAGCTTAAAAATCCTGCAATGGAGGTTTCAATGCCTCTCACATAAAGGCCACATTCCCTAGCCTGGTGTACACAGTCAGGCCTTGCTTATTGTTCACCTTCCTCATCTCCTATTCCTTCTCTCCTTCCTGCCCCATCCACCCTAGGTATGTGAAAGTACTTGCCATTGATCAAATGAGTTTTGTTCTTCTGTACTACCTTTGCTTCTTTTCCTCACTTATCCATCTGTCAAAAATTTCCCCCTCCTTTAAAAGTCAGTTCAAGCACCATCTGTGGACATCCTTCTTTAATACTCTGAGGCAGTTAGGGGCTCTTTCACTTTGGTCCTACAGCCTCTGTTTAGTATCTCTGATACATACCACATTGTACTATAATTGTTCATTTACCAGTAGGCTCTCAATTAATCCTAGCCTAATGAATGAATGATTTCAATATTGTTTTAGTTTCCTAGGCTGCTCAAGCAAATACCATGCAAAGGGATGGCTTAAACAATGGAAATATAATGGCGCATAGTTTTGAGGTTTGGAAAAAAGTTCAAATCAAGGCATCATGAAGGCGGTGCTTTCTCCTTGAAGACTGTGGCTTTCTGGGGCTGGTTGCTTGTGATCCTTGGTCCTTAGTCTGTCAAGGCACATGGTGGCGTTTCCTGATCTCTTCCTTTTCTCCTGGGTTCTGTTGTGTTCAGACTCTGGCTGCTCCCTCCATGGCTTTCTCTCTGTGTGTTTGAATTTCATTCTGCTTAAAAGAACTCCAGTAATAGGATTAACACCCATCTGGGTCACACCCTAACTGAAGTAGCCTCATCAAAAGAGCCTGCTTACAATTGGTTCACACCCAGAGGAATGGATTAAGTTTAAGAACATATTTTTCTTGGTACGTGCAGCTCTAAACCACCACAGATATCAGTACTTGTTCCTTCTTGACAGATCCCCTAGACCCTTCATTCCCAGTGGAGTTTGTGAGACATGGAGACATCATTCGACTAGAACACAAAGAGTGAGTAATCTTGCTATTTGGGATAAATGAGTAAAATGGGCACCAAGAGGAGGGAGTTCTTTTAAGCTGGAGATAAGAAGAAGCAAATGTGGATAAAGATCTAGTTAATGGAAAAAGGCTACTGTGCTAGAATGGGAGAACCATATTATGAAAGTTGATGAAGTAAGCAGGCCAATCTTTACCTGATTGGCTTTGAACTTTGAGGGTACCTTTCAGTTTCCCTTTTTCTTGATGGAAAAAGAAGAAACTGAGTTAGCCAACTCCTCTTCTTAAGCGGGTGCCTTTTAGAAAGATCTGGGAGTCTATTTCTGTGACTATGGCAAGTGAGTTATATTTAATAATTTTCTCACTGAATATGACTTTAAATGCTAGAATAATATAAAAGCATTTTCTTAAAAGCAAGAAAAAGCAGACAAAGTAGTAAGGACTTACTAAGCCAAAATCTAAGTGAAGGGGGGGGGGGGAACAGAGAAATAAGAAATAAATACTTTTGCCTTGATCCCACAATCTTGAGTTTTGATCTTTGGTTTCAACTGCCTCTTGAGAAAAATGGTTTCAAAGTCAAAGCTCCAGTCACATCCAAAGTGGTAAATTTGTGAAGTGATCTTCCCCCATCCTAGAGAAAGGTGTCCCAGAGATGGTGCTTTAAAAATTTGTAACTGCAAGAGGCTACATCTTTAGCATAAGATGAACTAGAATTAAATCTGCCCTGTCTACCGCTATAAAGTTTATCAATAGTTCATTCACTTCTTCCAACAGGTTAACTTCTGACACCAACTGCAAATGCTGCTGTAACTCAGTCAATTCTGCATCTGACTACCCAGAGTTCGGCCATACCCTACAGTATAAGGGCAGTCTATAAGATTGTCCTTCAAATAATAGTTACAAGTTCTGGGGCACAGGCCACCCACACTTCTGACCAATTGGCTACAAATATGGGGGTTCCCATCTCTGCCCCTGGGGTTTGATAATTTTCTAGTACAACTCCAGAATTCACTGAACATGCTGTACTTACAGTTACAGTTTTATTATAATAAAATGATGCAAATAGGAAGACGCTAAAAGAAGAGATAAATAGGGTGAAGTCTGGGATGGTCTCAAACACAAGCTTCTGTGTCCTCTCCATATGGAGTCAGAATATGTCACCTTTCCTGCACCAAGACATATTTTCTCAATCATGGAAGCTCATTGGGCTTCAAATGTCCTAACTTTATGTGAGGTCTCATTATGTAGGTATGATTGATAGAATCTGTGTCCCCATAGTTGAGCTCAATCTGCAGCCTCCCCCTCCTTTCCCCTAGGTAGGGGAGATGAGATAGTATGATGTGGCTCAAAGCCCCACCCCTCTAATCACATGGTTGGTCTTTCTGGTGTGGCCAGGCCCCACACTAAGCTGTAGGCTTTGCTTGTCCCTCCCTGTAACTATCAGGTGTGCTCCTGGGCCCACCACAAAGAACAAAAGACATTACTACCACAGGAAATTCCAAAGATTCAGAAGTTGCTTCCCCAGAGACTGGGCCAGACAAAGATCCGTCAAGTTTTTTATTATACCACAACCACCTATTCCCAGAGAAAGTTACTTTGGTTGTAAGCAGAGCAGGGGAGAGAAGGGTAACTATCCCTAATTCCTAAGAAGATATAACTACCAGTTGATCCTCATGTAGATTCGCAGCCCAAATTCATGTCACCTGTGTGGCCCAGAATCCTCAAGCCATGATCCTAGATTGGTAATGTCTTTAAGTAACTGGCTAAAAGCAAACACAAATCCTCTTTTGGAGATGACATTGTCATCCATTCCCACACATTTTTTTCATCAACAATGAATAGTACACTGCCAAAAATAACTAAGCACACAAGAAAATAGGGCATCATACTCAAAGACCAGCCTAAACAACAGACAGCAGAAGCAGCCTTGCAAAGATATCATGTACTGCAATTACCAGACAAAGATTTTTTTTTTTTAATCATGGATTTATAGATAGATAGAAAAGAGATTAGTGGTGGTTTTCTCTAGGCAGTTGGATGAGGGACATTTAAAATTTTGTGTTATTATTAAATTTTATTTTATTACTATTATTTGTTAAATTTTATCTTTGCAAATTTCTAAAATTCCTACAATAAATATTTATTACTTATATAATAAGGATAAAAATAAGTGTTATTACAAATAAAATAAATAAAAGCTAAATTAAACCTCCTTTCCCCTTCATAGATCCCCATTTAAAAAAAATTGATGATAGTACTAGAAAGAGTAAGTGGGAGTGGGGAGCTTTAGCTGCCTCAGGGCATATGTTGATTTTACAAGATTTAGTTTTCTTTTCCCCAAACCTACCTTATAAGTTAGGTAATTCAAATGGATGTAAGCCAACACCCTGTCCCCCAACCAACCCACCACTCCACCACTTGAAGTTAGCCCCTTTCTTGGAATATAATCCAGTACTTCTACCATCTGCCTCTCCTAGTTTGGGCTCTTCTCTGGTTCTCTGGGTATTTCTTGTGGGTAGCTAGAGAAGAAATTCCTGATATGTTGGATTTAATAATTCAGATTTTAATTTTTCTTATCCTGAGAGCTGACTCTGAATAACTTTGGTAAAAGAAGAAACAATGCACATCTCATTCTTTTCCTCAGGATAATACCAGAGAATCACTTCTTTCTTTTAACTTCTAGGACTACTCGGAACTTGCATAGTCACTATCACGAGGCCCCACTGACCCGGAAGCACTATCAGGTCACTGGCTATGGCATAGTAAGTGAGCAACCAGGGTGTGAGCAGGATATAAACATTTATGGGGCCTGGCTCAGGGCCATGTGGTGAGACACATCCTCCCCCAAATTCTGGAATGTTCCTAAGGATTGGAGTCTGCACAGAGACTTTTAACATTTGGGTTTCTTTTGTTTATTTGTTTGTTTTGTTTTGTTTGGCTAGGCTTGCTGTGGGAAAAGCAGCCTATGAAATCTATTTGTCCCCATCTCACTTCCCCTATAATAATTATGCCATTTGTATGTTCTGACACTTAATGACAAACATGAATACTATTTGGGTCCCTTTTAAAATCACACTGGTCATAGAAGCCAAGGGCTCACAATATGGCTCCAGATGGATATATAATTTTATCCTTTGCCAGATCCCAAATTCTCACTGAGTTTATTTTTAAACATCACTTCCCTGATCTACAGAAGGATATTAACCATTTCACTTGCAGATTTTTTACTACCTCGGGGAGATGCATTTAATAGAGGAAGCTCTATGAGGACTTATAAACTCTTAGAGAGTAATTTGAAGACAAAGACAACTAATGGGAAACAAGATTTATGATTATCAGTTATGTTCCCTTCCACAAGTTTTAGTGTTTTAATAAAGATTATGGGTTCCTTAAGGTGGGTTTTCCAACTCTCTTTCTTTTTGCTCATCCCATACTGTACTTGAGCCAAAACTCTGAACTTTCTTAACTTTTCCTTGTGGGCATCTCTTGAGGAGAATTGGACACAACTATCTTAATATCCAAAATGCAAAATCCAGGCCAGATCTTTCTGGCTTAGATGAGTGAACCTCCAGATAGCTATCGTAATGGATATAAATGGCTCATATCTATTTCTGTTGGCTCAGGGTGGTGTCTTGAGTTTGATGATTTAAAGGCAAAAACATGTATTTAGAACTTAAACTCTAGTCCTATGAAATGAAGAATTGGACTTTTGATTCCATGAGTTATACTACTTTTCTTGGTTGTAATATGAGTGCTGGAGCATTTTCAATCACTTGGAGTATTATATGGCTCTCCTCTTTCTACCCCATGCCATTGAGGTTGATGGAAATTTCCTTGTTCTTTGATCTTTGTAACATGCTGGAACCTAAAAGATACCTGTGCTATGGCCACCTCCCTTTTCTCACACCTTTTCTCTAAAGTCATCTCACTTGCTTTGTATGTTTTACTTGGTTTATGTGACAGAATGGGACAGGAGACTCGAATGATTTTTGGCGGATTGAAGTTGTAAACAGAAAATCTGAAAACCGGATCAAAGTGCTGAGAAGTCGAATTCGCCTCATCCATCTGGTCACAGGTTGTGTCCTGGGCTCCTCAGGAAAGTCCCTGCCAAAGTGGTGAGTCTCTAGGGTTCTGGTGTCCCAGTCAAGGCTCATGCATTTCCTTTCCACACTGTGAAGAGTATACCAGAGGATTCTATTTCCCAGTGGTCAATGTTCACCTCATGTCTGTTTTTTCTCAGTGGTAGGAGGAGGGAGAAGGACTTCAAGTAGGTAATGGAGCACAGAGCTCCAGGGTAGCGTTAGTGTTTTGTGTGTTCTGATAGCTGAACATTTGTACATCTGGCTAATGGAAATAGCTCTCTGTTCTGTATCTCTTTCTAAAATGGGAATACAGTATAGTAGACTACTCCTAGGGTAGTCATAGAATATAAAAGTGTGCGGTTGAACAAAGCATGGTCATTGGGTTGAAAAGAGAGAGATCCTGCAGATTTGAGGGAAGTTAAACAATGCTACTCTCTAGTAGATTTCAGGCCTTCTGAGAGACATCTGTGACTGCCTTTCACAGGGGCTGGGAGCAGTTAGAAGTTACTTGTACTCCATACCTAAAGGAAACCCTCAACTCCATCTGGAACGTGGAAGACCATTTCAATCCCAAATGTGAGTGAGGTCACTTCCTGGGCTGGCTCTGATGGGAAATATTTGTAAGTAACTCATCTTAAAAAAATAAACCTACATGGTCTCTGCTGCCACTTCCTCATATTGTTGCTGTTTTCTTCTTAGACCTTCATCTGAAGCTAGCTCCATTTCCTTCTATCTACTTCCTCTTTAAATTCTTCTACCTTAAGTAACCAGTGACATCACTCAGTACCAGAACTAGTTGCTCCTTCTCATTTTCCTGGCCTCTTGCTGCATTTAGTTCATTTCCTCTTGCTGCCTGGATTGCAGGTCCTTCTTTTCCGTCTCCTTCTGGGTCCTTCTGTCCCCTGCACTTTGGGCACCCCACAGAGCAAGCTGGTACTTTCCCATTATATCCCTGTATAGAGCTCCTCCTCTCCCCACAACCAGCCAACACTTTTACAGAAAGTGGTATCCACAGCCCTGATCTTGATCCTCACATGTATGCTCCCAGGTTCCAAACTGACATTTCCACCTCAGTGCTATCATGAACTCAATAAGTCTTTGGAGTCATCATCTGTCCTCCCAAACTAACCCCTTCAAGCTTATGCTTGATTTCTCCTCTCCATGCTTCCCTCTTCTTCATTCTTCTTACCACCTAATCTAGCCAAGCCAACTAATGAAGTAACTAATTAAATAACTCTGAGTGATCCAGGAACCATGTGGGGCCCTGGGGATGTATTGGTGAATGAGATAGACTTGGTCCCTGCCCTCACAGACCTTTTCCCTAACAGATGAGAGCAACATTTGGGCCAGTATACAATGAAGGCTGAAAGGGCGAGAGCTGTGGGAACACAGGTGTGGCAGGGGGTGTTTTCTCTTTCCTTTGTATTTCTCAAAATGGCAGATGAGTGCTTAGTACAAGCAGAAGATATGGTCAAGAATTGGCCCCAGCTTTCATCCATCTTCTCAACTCTCTTACCTACTTGTTAGTCACTTGTCAGAAAGGCTACTTTCTTTTTTTTTTTTTTAAATCTTCATTTTATTGAGATATATTCACATACCACGCAGTCATACAAAACAAATTGTACATTTGATTGTTCACAGTACCATTACATAGTTGTACATTCATCACCTAAATCAATCCCTGACACCTTCATTAGCACACACACAAAAATAACAAGAATAATAATTAAAGTCAAAAAGAGCAATTAAAGTAAAAAAGAACACTGGGTGCCTTTGTCTGTCTGTTTGTTTGTTTGTTTCCTTCCCCTATTTTTCTACTCATCCATCCATAAACTAGACAAAGGGGAGTGTGGTCCTTATGGCTTTCCCAATCCCATTGTCTCCCCTCATAAGCTACATTTTTATACAATTGTCTTCTAGATTCATGGGTTCTGGGTTGTAGTTTGATAGTTTCAGGTATCTACCACCAGCTACCCCAATTCATTAGAACCTAAAAAGGGTTGTCTAAATTGTGCATAAGAGTGCCCACCAGAGTGACCTGTCGGCTCCTTTTGGAATCTCTCTGCCACTGAAGCTTATTTCATTTCCAGAAAGGCTACTTTCTGACTGAGGGAATATGGAATCATGGACAGGCAGTAAGACAAGAATGTGTGACAAAAGTTCTCTCCCCTCTCATTTCTTTCTAGTGCCAAACATCAGCCTGGATGTGCTGAAGCCCAGTTTTCCTGAGATCTTGCTGGAGTCCCACATGGTCATGATCCGGGTACTGTGGCCCCTTCCTGTGCTTCTCTGTGAGCTCTCCGGTGTCCACAAATTTAGAACCCAAATCAGACGCCATGATATAGATCCACTGCCCCCTTGTGGAGGACTTTAAAAGTGTCTTCATTTACTGGTTTACTTGATCTTCACAGACATTTCCTTTACCCCAAAAGGATGATGACAATGATGATCCTAGCAGTGATACCAGTGAACACTTATGTGGCTTTTATCTGACTGGCTTGGCCCTAAGCACTGTGCATATATTAACTCGTTTAATACTTACTACAATCCTACAAAGATTGTTATCATCCCCGGGCTATAGATGATGGAACTGAGGCACAGAGAGGTTAAGGAACTTGCCCAGGGTCACACAGTAAGAGGGGTATCCAGGCTTCAAAACCAGGGTGGCAGGCTTTCAGAGTCAGTGCTACTAACCACTGCACTCTTCTGCTCTAAGTGATTTTCAGATTTGTTCAGTTGACAGAGCCCCCGAATATCATAGTGCTCTAGGTTGAAGATCACAAAACACTCAGTTCATTCCATCATATGAAATTAGTATCAATTTTGTTAGTGGCTAATCTGAGTGTGTTGTTTATATGTAGCATAAAATCCCAACTATGAGCCCACTCGTGTTCTCAGAAACGAATGTTTAGAGGGCATGGTTGAGTTTTTCAAGTTCTTAGATTCATTGTTGGCGCTTTCTCTATCATTTTGTTTTCTGCAGTTGCTCAGTAGCTGACAAGCAGTTGTAGAATCAAAGATCTAAGAACAATTGAGAGAGGACAGACTTTAAACGGAGAAAATTCTACCCACTATTTAAAGTTTCCCCTGAGAATTAGGAAAGCCCTGCTGCAGTTTGATGTTAGTGGGATCCTCTTCTTACTCTGGCTTTTGGAAAGCTAGTGTTCTGTAGGAAAAATGTTTATGCCAGATGCACAATGATCACTCCACCTACGAGTTGCAGGGAGGTGTAGTAGTTGTTATTTTTCCCCTAGTGGGCCATTGTCAGGTGGACTTTCCTGGAAGGGGGATTATGTAAGTAATACTCAGTAAATACAGTTGACTTATCTCACTGGATTAAATTAAAAGTTCAAATTTTGTCATTTCCACACTTTGGGAGGTGATGAGTTGACATTAAGCAATCTCTGGGTCACTTCTTCCCTGACTCTCTGCTTGTAGCTGTCACTGTGGTCCGATGACACAGCTCTTTTGAATATTTGCCTGTCAGTCAGAATATCATTCTAGATCTGGGTAGAATTTTAAGGCTAAGTCTAAAGAATTTCATGTCTTTGTTTTTTCATCATTGAAGAGAGAGAGTCAGAGAAGAAAAGGGACATAAGGGACATTTTTTCCTCAACTGATGTAGGGTCAGGAAAGGGAGAAAGATCAAAATAGCAAGGCCAGACTACAGAAACTGCAGGGAGAGGGCTTTGCTGCCAGCTGAGTGGAAGGCCTGAGGCCTGGGCAGAGAAGGCTGGCATTCCTGGTGAGGGTGCCCGGAATGAGCCTACTCTAGATTTGAAGTTTAGAGAGCAGCTTACAAAAATGCATATGCCTATAATGCTTATAGATTGTTTCCTCATTCCATCTCTTGGTTTAGTAAAGGAGCTGGATTTCTCAGAGTTTATTGTGAAAGAATGCCCTTAGCTTACTGCAGCTCTATCTGGAGTCTGTGGGTTTGGGACTGAACAGTCTGGTTTGAAGGAATTAATTTCCCTCAGCAGCTGCTCTAAGGGTCCATTCATTCATTCCTCATTCTGAGGGCCTTCATGTGGCCACAGCAGTTCAGGGGCTGTGTAGCTGGCCCCTTTGAGTCTGACACCCCATGGTACTTTTGGCCCTGGAGGAGCCACCACAAGGAGGCCTGCCAGCTGGTCTTCACCCTTCGAGGAGTTGGATTAGTAAGGCACTGGGTGGTGGTTCACTGGAGCAGATCTTTTGGATCTTTCTAGGCAATTTTGCCTCCCGGAGACATTTTTGGCTGTTACAACTGGAGGGGTGGATGAGTTGCAACTGGTATCTAGTGGGTAGAGATCAGGGATACTTAACATCTTACAGTGCACAGCATGGCTCCCACAGCAAAGACTCGTCCAGCCCAGAATGTCAGTAGTGCCAAGGGTGAGAAACCCTCACCTAACCCATAGCACCTTCCTCCCTATCTGGAGAAATGTCTTCTCAGTGTGTCCTGATAATGACAGCCCTGGTGGCTACTGTCTGGGATCCTGACCCTATCCCTTCCTGTTTTGGCAAGTGCCTGATTTTACCATGTAGAGACAGGTTGTTAGATATTATTAGCTACCAGATTAGACGCCTATGTCTGGGTCCTTCAGGCTAAAATGCGCATTCTCAACATTCACCTATTGGTGCATCCAGCTAATGGGTGAAAATTTGTTCTTGGAGGGCAAAACTTACCTTTTTTATGTGTAAAGCATAAACAGATATGTAGTATATGTATGGTATTAGAATTTCATGGGGGACTTTGGATGGATCGTATGGTATGTGATTATATCTCAATAAAATTGCATTAAAAATTTCATGGGGGCTTTTAGGGAAAAAAAACTAAAAAGGTTCCTTGTGGGGGGAAATAATGAAAAAAAGGTTGAGAAACACTAGGTTAAAATAATGTTTTCAAAGTGCAGGTATGCATCAGAATTTCACGTTTTCTGTTGGAAATTGGATTCACAAGGAAGCCAATAAATAAGCTCTGATTTTATATCCCCACCCTCTTCCCTAGCCTGGTTTTGGAACCTTATCCTTGGCCTGGAAGAGGGACATGCCCTCTTTTCACCCACAGGAAACGGGTTCCTCACTCCCCTTTCTTTTCTTTCTCTCAAGCATAAAGGGTCCGAATGGACTCTCTGATGGGAGATGGAGGCTCTCCTGTTTGGGAGAAGAAAGGCGATTTCGGCAGGCAGGCGGGCAATGGCTGAGAATGAGTACCTGATTCTTCCCTGCAAGGGAGGGAGAGGAGAGAGGGTTTTTCTTGACAGTTGGCCATATATCAGAGACACCTGTGCCTCTCATTTCTGCCAGCCCTATAGGTCCCTGTCCTTACTACCTCCTCTTTGCCACCTTCCTGCAGGGGAACAATGGCCTCAAACCCAAGGACAATGAAGTCACCTCCAAACCTTGGCACTGGCCTATCAACTATCAGGTAGGGCCTGAGGCCACAGCGCCTCCCAGGAAATGGAGCCGAGGAGGAGACCACTGAGATTGGGGGTGGGCAGGGGGAGCGCTTGGCCTGGAATGCACTGGCCAGGGATAGGGCTCATGTGGAGTTTGTGTCTTCTGAGCCTCCGCCCCTGTCCCCCTGTCTGTGAAAGGTATCCAGCCTTCTTCCCCCTGGAGGAATGGGCCGGGCTGGGGATGGGCTGGGTCTTGGCTCAGCAGTCTGTTCTGTGCCCCACAGGGCCTGCGCTTCTCGGGGACCAATGATACTGACCTCCGAGTCTACCTGCTTGGCAACCCGGTGAGTGCCCTGCATGTTCTCGGTTTTGGCCCTCAAACACTTGCCTGTGGAGAGCTGCTGCTTTCCTCTCATCCTCCTGTTCTCATTTCCATGCAGGTGGTTTGGTGGCTGAATCTGTTGAGCATTGCCCTCTACCTCCTCTCAGGGGGCGTCATTTCCTTGGCTCTGCAGAGAGGTGCACACCTGCCAGCAGAAGTTGAAGGTCAGGCCCCTGGGCCCTCCCTCCCCTGACCTAGCAGCTGGCAGGGCACCTGCAGCCCTGGGGGAGGGCCTCCCCCTGCCTCCTGATGGGGCATCCTTTGCCACCCACCTCTTTCCTTTCTCCTTTGCTTTTTACAGCTAATAGTCACCAAATGCCCAAGTGCTGTGTTAAATACTTTACATCCTCCCAGCAACCCTAAAGGGTAGGGTATTTTTACCCCTATTTTATGGATTAGGGTACCAAGGCCCAAAGAAATTAAGAAATTGTCCCACAGTTGTATAAAAATGTAGCTTATGAGGGGAGACAATGGGATTGGGAAAGCCATAAGGACCACACTCCACTTTGTCTAGTTTATGGATGGATGAGTAGAAAAATAGGGGAAGGAAACAAACAGACAAAGGTACCCAGTGTTCTTTTTTACTTCAATTGCTCTTTTTCACTCTAATTATTATTCTTGTTATTTTTGTGTGTGTGCTAATGAAGGTGTCAGGGATTGATTTGGGTGATGAATGTACCACTATGTAATGGTACTGTGAACAATCGAAAGTACGATTTGTTTTGTATGACTGCGTGGTATGTGAATATATCTCAATAAAATGAAGATTAAAAAAAAAAGAAGAAGAAAAAAAAAAGAAATTGTCCCAGGGCATATAGCTTGGAAGTGATAGAGCTGAGGTTCCAACCCAAGCAGTCTGATTTTAGAGCCGTCACGTGTAACCACTAAACTTCTGCCCCTGCCTTTGCTCCATGGCCCTGTCCTCTGGTGCGGTAGAGAGGACCCCCCCAGGGCACAGCCTGTGGCTTCGTATCCTATTGCTGCTCTGGGTAACTTTAGCTGCCAGGCTGTGGATCACAGCGTCTGAGGCCTTCACACAGGTTTTTTTTTGCCCCCACAGCTCCCTGTCTGAACAGCCATAGTCCCAGACACTCCTCACTCCCACCTCCATCCTCATCTCTGTCCCTACCTCCATTCTCATCTCTCTTCCACCCGTCTGCAATGGCAAAGGTCTGGGTAGCAGCAAAATAGAGTTGGAGGCAGGGAGGGATGTTCTCAGTAGGGTATACAGGATTTTGGTTTCTTTGGAGGCTGGGCCATCTCCCACCCAGACACCAGCATCAGGCCTCCTGCTAGTGTTTGGTGCATCTGCTGTTGGTGCCTAAACCTCACCAGACCCAGCAGCTCATCTCCTTCCAATTGCCTTACGGTTATTTGGGTTGGGCCTGATGAGGTATGAGAGGCCCAGAGAGGCAGTGTGACTTATTCAAGATTATACTGCAAGGAAGGGGCAGAGCTGGAGCAGAGCCCAGAACTCTGTTCCCTCCCCGTCTTCTGATGGATCTGTGCTGCTTGGGGCCCAGGGCTGTCCCAGGTCCTGCTGCGAGGAGGCGGGCAGGTCTTGCTTGGCTGGATGCTCCATTACTTCCCATTCTTCTTGATGGGCCGGATCCTCTACTTCCACCACTACTTCCCAGCCATGCTCTTCTCCTGCATGTTGACAGGTCAGTGCTGCCCACCTGGACTTGGGTGATAGGGGATGGGAGAGGAGGGAGAGGCCACCATGGAGCAGCAGAGCTGAGAGCTGAGGACCAGTCTCTCTGCTTCCCTAACTTGGGGGAACCGCTTTCTGCTGCATCCCTAGAAGTCATTCTCTGACAGCTGGTATCTGGTTTCTCTTCTCTGTCCTAGGCATTCTGTGGGACACCCTGCTGCGGCTCTGTGCCTGGCGCCTGGCCTCTTCTTCTCTGGCCAAGGGCATCCATTCATTGGGAATCCTGAGCCTACTCCTGGGAACCGCCTATAGGTGAGCACAGCACACACACCCTCCACCCCCAAACCTTGCAACCCCCAATCCCCATATAGACTCAGTGGTGCATCAGCCCTGGATGCATTTTAGAATCACCTGGGGTGCTTTGAAAACATGCCAATGCCTGGATCCCATCTCCAGAGATTCTGATGCAGGTAGGGCCTAGTCACCCACATCATCCTAATGTGCAGCCAGACATGAGAAACACGGGCTAACTCTGCATTCCTTCCTTCTACCATGGTTTCCAGCTTTTGTGCCTCCCCAAAATACCTGAAGGATACCCCTCTGTAGTCACTGTGACTCCCTAAAGGAGTAGGCTCAGATAGAGTGGGACTGGGTGTCTGTGGTACAGCTGAGAGTCACTGGAAGGAGGGTGTTGTTTGGAAAGCCACATTTCCTCTCCCCACTCCCTGAGACTCTAACAGATCCCCCTGCTGAGAACCACTGAGCACCAGTGGGTACGAGCTCCAGCACCCTGAAGGGGCCAGGCAGGCAAAGCTGAAAAAGGCCTGGTGGGGCCTGTGGCCTAAGAGTACATGCCTCATCTACAAGGGTTAAGTTTGCATTTCAACAGACAAACTCCTGGGCAGGTCTTCTTACCTGGTCCTCTTGGAGAAGAGCCCTTTCCTTTGTCATCATTAGGTTAGCATCTGTAAGCTCTCAGGCCACAAGGTACCCAATGGCAGACTCAGACAGATGTGGTGATGAAAGGGGATGGGTTTTGGTGGTTGGGAAGGTCTGATGAACTCCACGGGAGGGGCTGAATTTCAATGCTGTGTCAGATTCCTGGGATGAAAACAGCTCCCTCTGTATTCTCTCTCCTAGCTTCTACCTCTTCCATCCCCTGGCTTATGGGATGGTTGGTCCCCCAGCCCAGAGCCCCCAAAGTCCAATGGCAGGACTAAGGTGGTTGGAATCATGGGACTTCTGAGGCCACTGCAGGGACTCCAGTTTGGGTCCAGGAGCCAGTCCCTTGGTCCTCCAGACTATGCTGAAAGCTGCCTGAGGAGCCTGAAACTCTGCTGCCTGCCAGGACCAGCCTCTGGGAGTGAACCCTGAATGGATTTAGCCCAACCCTGGAGACTACAACTCCTTGTCTGCAGAGATTTTACAGCTGAGGGTGGCTCAGCAACCAAGGACAACATCTCTCAGGCCCATTTCCCTGAGGGGGCAGTATGAGGGAGAATGAGTGTGCAAGAGGTGGGTGGAAATGTGTGGGAGTGTGTGTGTGTGTGAGAGAGAGAGAGAGAGAACATTTGTCTATATACCTGTAGAATATAGACCATGTGACTGTGGATAGCTGAATGTCATAAACCCTAAGAAATAGTCCAGGGCTACAGTAAGATTTTCTTGGCCTTTTTTCACATTGCATTTGGTCTGGTAAGTAAGATCCATCAAAAATCCTCTGTCCTCCAAGAGGGCCCCAAGAGTTGAGAGTACTGACCCCACCTTGGGATGTCACCAAGAACAGAGCAAATGGGACTAGCAAAGCTGTGCTGCCCTTGTTCCCACAAACATACAGCTGAGCAGGAGCATAAGCCGACCCTGACTTTCCCCTAGTGGCAGCTGGTGGCCAGACTTCCTGCCCTGTGACTGTGCACAGAGGACCAACCTCCAGGGAGCGAGGTGGCCGGGAACTCATTGTTGGCCCTCCTGGGGATGTCAGGGAGAGCGGCATCCTGTCCTCTGCTGTGTGCCCCCAGGGCCTGTGTGCCAGCTGCTCACTGCCCATCCCTTTTCCCTCTGCATCTAGCCCAGCCCTGAGAACCAGCACAGGTGCATTCTCCCCAGGGCTGGTGGAGCCTTTGGGGAACTTTGTTTTTTGGGGGGCAGAGCCCTTAGCAGCTGAACAAGATGAGAGGCAGAGCAGGGAATGTGTGTGGTGCTGGGCTGGGATCCCAGTGGGACACTGGCGTGGAGGGTACTCGGGCCTGTCTGGGCTCAGGCTGCTGTCGCTTGCTGGGCTTTCCCTTTTTCAGTCTCTAGTCCTTCCCTGCTGAGCACCCCCTCCCCTCACTCCATTGGTATTTTCCCTTCCATGTATCACCATTACATCAATCCCTTTTCCTCCAAAGACCCAGAGCACCTAGAAATGTGTCACAGCATCTGCTTTCTACCACTTCTTGCCCAAGCAAGAAGCTCAGAGCTCATCCCTCCACTTCCTCCTCAAATGAGAGAGATTAAGAAAGCCTTGGGTCAGAACGAGACCAACTCAAGGCCAGCCCATCAGCCTGCCTCTCTCCTCCTGGTGCATGACAAACAATTTATTTTGTCCCAGGGGACCGTGATGCTTCAAGGTTTAATGATGATTCTTTGCCACACTCCATCTTCTCTCCCCTGTAGCTCCCACCAACCCTGACAGGGTCAAAGCTGTTTAGAGCATCTTCAGAAGGCAGTTGCCACGGAGACTGGAAATTGGTCCCAGGGACAGGCTGTGCTACCTACTGGGTGGTGGGGAGGAAGCTTCTGGCCGTGCTTGAATGTTCAGACCAACCGTCATTAATGTTAATAGAGGAAATGCAGCAATGTCAAAAGCAAGGCAGGTTGGTTAATTAGATATGGGGCCTGATGGCCTCCCTTTTCCAGGGCTACAGCCCTTTTGACTTCCCCCAGCAGGAAGCCCTGCCTATGTGCTGAGTCTGGGCCGCTTGCTTAATTGCATTTGTGGAAGGGAAAGAGAGTGGGGATAGAGAACCCCTGCTCACCCCTTCCAGCCCACCCCTACCCTTCCCCTCCTCCCCACAGAGTAGTTTCTTCTGAAACTGGTGGGGGCAGCCATGTGGGTGGGCTCTCCTGGAGGTGGAATGCAGGAATCTGTGTTTGGCTCTTAGCAAAAAAGGTGGCCTACAGTGAGATGGCTGATATTTCCTTGTGCCTTCTCATTTCCCAATGGGAACTCCTTGGAAGGGGGGAGCTCTGAGAAGAACCAGGGAGGGGATAGTCACTCTTGAGTGGGGACAAGGCAAGGAGAAAGCTCAGCCAGCTTTCTGCCCATTCCCCTCCTAATTTGCCAAATTGGGGACAGTGGGTTCCTCTGTCTCTTTTACTGCTTTCCAAGAATGGGAAAAGGAGAATTCCCTGTCCGCTCCCTCCTCTTCCTCCGTGCCCAGACTGGCAGCTGCTGCTTTCAGGACAAGGCCACAGGGATTGATGCAGGTTTGGGGGCTCAGGTTCTGTTGCTTTGAAGAAGCTGGGGAGAGGGGACTATTGGGGTGCCTCTCTGAATATGAGCTGTGGTCCCCAGGAGTCAGCAAAAGTGTGACAAGTCTCACAGACCTGCTGGTGGAGGAAGAAGACAGTTGTCCGTCAGTCAACTTAACCTCCAGCCAACTTGCTGAGCCACATTTTATATTAACAAAAAATAATAATTATAAAAAAAATAGGTTTCCAGAGATAATTGGAGGCCAATTTAGTTTTGTAATAAATAGTGCTTGTCTTGAATGCCATGTTCTTGTTGTACTTAATTGAATCTGACTTGCTTCTGGCTCCCAGAAAGGCCCAGAAGAGAAGAATGTTTTGAGTGCGGGAACCATTCCGTTGTGTCTCTTGTCTGGGGCCATCTACTTCCAGCAGGGGCCCTGGGCTGGGCTGGTAAGCCTGAGCACCCCAGGGGCCACTTGGGCCATCCCACGTACACAGTCACTCAAGTAATGTTGGTCACTATTTTATTGATTAAGCATATTCCAAAATAATGATGTTCCCAAATGAGAAGGAAGCTGGATCTCTTACTTTTTTTTTTTTAATAACTTCCCCAAACAATATAAAAATAGAGGGAGTAACAGTTGTCCACTTCTGAGAAGCTGAGAGGCCCAGCACTGCAGCAACTTGCCATTCTCCTGGACAGAACCCCCACCTTGACAAGCATCCTGTGTTGTCAGGAGTGATGTCAAGAGTTCTGGGGGGTAAGGGCTGACTTGAGTGTTGAACAGGAGGTGGGAGAGAGGGAAGTTAACACAGCACTGAGATGGAGATGTGGGCTGCCCAAATCCCCTTTAAGACAAGGGCAGCTGGAGGAGGAGTGGCTCATGTAGATCTTCAGGAGATGTAAGGTGTCTGGGATAGGCAGGTTAGAAAAGGACCACATCCTTTCCTCTGAATGTCACTGCTCAGTTTACAAAATACCAACACATCTCTTGACATTCAACCCTCAAAAAGGCCCAGGGAAGTCAATGATGTGTCTGTCCCTATTTGATCCATGAAAGATTATATTACTTGCCTAAGTAGATAGTAGCTAATAGATGGTAGAGCCAGGACTCAATGCCAAGCTGAGCTCCTGCTTCTCCAACCTTGTCCTGGGACTGGTGGCACCTTCCCAGAAGAACCTAGCAGCCCTGCATCCTCTGGGGAGAAGGCCTGAACTCAGCCCAGAAGCATCCAGATTCAGCATCTTCCTTTATCATTCTTGATGCACCAGTAATCTGGTCCCCTTGGGTATACCCAGACAAGTGGTGTGCTGGTAGATGTTTAAAAACAGGTTTTCTGGGGAGAAAAAAAGCCCTGATTTGTAGTGCTTGCCAATTTTCCATGGTGTAAATTCTGCCACCGTGGCCTATTTCAGACTACCAACTTGTCACAGAATGAGGAGTTGGAAGAGGTGCACAATTGGCTCTCACAAGCCATCTAAGAGCTGGCTCTAGCACACCCCTGGCCCAAATCCAGTGACCTTGGCTTGGTCTGAACTATGGACACAGCTCTTGATCACAGTCCATCAAAGTGAGGGAAGCAGTGGGACACAGAGGCCTAGAGCATGGGCCAGGGAGTCAGACCTGAGGTCAAATCCCAGCCCCACCACTTATTTACTGTTTGATCTTGGGTTTATTACTTAACATCTCTGCCTCTGTTTCCTCATCTGTAAAATGGATAATAGGTACTATAATAAATAGTACCCGCTTCATAGAGTTGTGAGGATGAAAAGAGTTAATGATTTGATGTGCCTTGCATGGTGTCTGGTACATGGATGCTCAATTAAGGCTAGCTATTATTAATAATAAATTCAATCTCAATGGCAATGACTCTAAGACTGTACTTGAACTCCCTCTCCTAGATTATAACTTCCTGTCCAAGTTCCAGGCTGATGCCAGGCAGGGAGGGGAGCTCCTGTGACTTTCTTCAGCCTCTCAAATGTGGATTTAGACCCTCTGCTCTCAAAGACTATTGGTTGGGAGTGCACACTCCAGGACTTTTCTCCAAGGGAAGCAGATACTAGAGTGTACTTGGTATTCTCCTCCTGTTTCTTCCTGGCCCTGGAAAGGCAAAGAGCAAGGACATGAGCTTGAGTGCTGACTCCACCACTTATTAGGTAAGGCCATTAACCCCCCTTTAACTTACTGGACCCCATCCAAAAGAGAAAGGAGGCAAGAAGAGTCCTTAGTGTAGACTGCTGCCAGGAAGAGCAAGCTGGGTGGTTTGGGAGGTGTACACTAGCCATGTAGCCAGCACAAAGTATCAGAAATCTGGCCACTGAGAGGTAGAGGGCATCGGGAACAGACGTGGTCTTCCCCTGGCTCTAGGGTCACAGGATACCAAGCTGGAAGTTTAGTCTCCAAGTACACTGGTGTCCTCCCCTAAGTCCCCAGCCAATTTATGTTCTGCTTTGGGGATCTCTTGGACTCTAGGACACAGGCTTTGCCTTGCAGCTTTTCTCCCCTGCCCCAGCCTAGTGACACCTGGAAATAGGTGGGGAGATAGAGAGAAGAGGAATGGGTCCTAATCCAAACTCCTGAGACTCTGGGAGAAGGAGAGTAGCTAAGTGGTTTCATTGTGTTTGGCCGGCAGCCATAAAGAAGAAAAGTTCTGCAGAGGTCCTCAGTCATGATTCAGAGCCAAAAGCAGAAGGTTCAGAAGACAAAGACTCGACATTCTATGTGTAGCAGAGGGCTGGGCAAGGAACCACAGCCTGTTTGCAACCAACGGTCCCAGAACATCCACCTTGTATCCACAGAACCAAAGGAGGTTGACTCTAGAAGATCCCCAGAGACCTTGCTACCCAACTCCCTTACCATACAGCTGAAGAAACAGGCCTAGAGAGTGAAGTGGATAGACTGAGAGGAGACAGGCTCAGAGACTCGGATATAATGGAAGATAAGCGAGGGTGAAAATGGGCTTGCTCTCCAAAACCTGGGCCACTAGAACTGGGCTGGGACCCAAAGAACTTTCATGCCTGAAAGAGAAAAGTTTAAGTCTAATAGGTGACCAACTATACACCTGGGTGGCAAGCATGAGATTTGTTTCTTGAAATGGTATTTCTATTTTTAAAAAGTCAATTAAAAATCACGGAACAGTAGAATAACTCCCTCAATGTCCAGGTAAGGAAACAGGGTCACAGCCACAGCCACTGCACCCAAGATCCCAACCTAGCCAAACAGAGCTGGGTTTAGAACTAGACTCCACAGATTTCCAATGGTGGAGTCTCAAGAAAATCCAGGCCTGGCTGGAAATGGCTGCAGTCGTGGCCCTGTTCCCAAGGCCTCCAACCTGTGCCGATGTCCCAGTCGGATCCAGAGCTAGGGCAGAGGGCACCCTTGCTTCAGCCTGATCATGCAGGTAGTCACCCTGACCCACCCCAGCCGGACCTCGGGGAAGGAAGAAGGAAGTAATTCATATGGTTTGACCAGAGGGTGTGTCAAGGGATTGCAAACTCAAAATCCGCCGGGCGGGCAGTGTTTGAGGGGAGGCGGTCTGTGCAGGTGGTCAAATACAACGCCGTGCACTTGGGGCTCCAAACCCCAAGCCTTAAGTGGTAATATTATCACCAGAAACTGAGGCCCGGAGAAGCTCGACGATTTCAGTTCAGCTCTGAAGCCCGGGCATTTCTCACCCCACCAGGTCGTTCCCCACCAGAGCCAGTTGCAGAGCGAGAGCGGGCATTGATGGACGGGAGGGGGCGGGGGCCGCGGTCGCTTTAAAGAGCCCCAGCCGGGGCGGCGCGGGGCGGGGCCGCTCTCAGAGCTGCGGGGCTCAGGGCGCAGCGGCCGGCCGGAGCGGGGTCCCTGGTAACGCCAGCGGGGCCGGCGTGGCGGGGGTGCTCCACCTACGGTGGGCCGCGCGCCTCTTCTCTCCGCCTGGCCCTCGTCGCCGCGGAGATGGTGCGGCACGTGCGTTGACGGCACCCGCGCCCCGGGAGTCCCAGCACTACACCTCGCGTCCCCCGGTGAGCATGGAGCGCCCAGAGCCCGAGCTGATCCGGCAGAGCTGGCGGGCGGTGAGCCGAAGCCCGCTGGAGCACGGCACCATCCTGTTCGCCAGGTGAGGGCGGCCCGAGCGCCCCGCGGAGGGTCGGGGGTGGGGGCGGGTGCCTCATCTGGAGTGGGTTCGAGGCTGCTCGAAAGGCGACGGAGGAGGGAAAACTGGACTTGGCGCCCCGGAGCCCGCCAGATGTGCGCCAGAGGAGCGGGGCGCGGCGACGGGTGGCTCAGCCCCTTCTGCGTGCGTTGGGCGGGTCAGCCCCGCAACGCTTGCACCCAGCCGAGCTTGCTGGGGGTGGGCGCGGGTCCTCTCTGGCGGATCCCCTGACACTCGCGCTGCGCCACTCCCCGGTTCTGTGCCTCCTGTGTGTTCCTCGCTGGCGACTGCCGGGGAGCCGACAGCTGTCGGGATGTCCCGAGGACTGGTGCAGGGAGGGCGCGCCGTGCGCACCTGGCAGGCAAGGCGGGCTCCTACGCTCGCGAGTGGACGGCGGCGCACCGGGTCCGGGCCCCAGGAGTGTGAACTGTGAGCAACGAACGGAAGATAAATCCTTTCTGGGAAAGGACCAAGCTAGGACCAGAGAACTGCCAGGGAGACCCGCAGGAGAAGGGGAGGGCAGTTTCAACCTCGGTTAGCAAGGGGACTGCTCTGCCATCACCAAGGCAACGGTCCCTTCACCACGTGTTTTCAGGAGTCTCGGCTCCCTAAGCC
The DNA here is from genome assembly GCF_015220235.1 of Choloepus didactylus. Classification (NCBI taxonomy): domain Eukaryota; kingdom Metazoa; phylum Chordata; class Mammalia; order Pilosa; family Megalonychidae; genus Choloepus; species Choloepus didactylus. Next base: position 32,663,602 of record NC_051310.1, read on the forward strand.
AGCCCAGAACTTCTGACAAGGCTTTTGTAAAGTCTCCCCCAAGACAGAAGGGGTATAAATTCATAGAGTTACACAAAACCACAAAACACCTTCCCAAACTGTGGTTGACAGCTTCAGCTTGTGTCTCCCTGTGCTCCTTGAGTCCGTTTATTTTCCTGAAGCCCTCACTGTGTGATCTTAGGTAAGTTCATTAACCTCTCTGAACTTGTTTCTGCCTCTGTAAAATTGGAATAGCAGTTGTATCCACTGCTTAGGACTGTGAGGAATAGACCACTTAACCATGTGAAAAGTACTCAGTGCTCAGTATGTGTAAAGAGTTTATTATTATCATCAGACCCTTCAGATATGACTGGACTCTGGGAATTTCTAACCCAAGAGTGGGAGACCTTGAGAGAGAGAAATAGAGAAAGAGAAGGGCTTTCCTCTTCCCACAATCTAACCCCAGATTTCCTGTTTGAGAACCCCCTTCCTGTCCCAGTCCATTACCCCTCAACCATTTATGGAGACCTCCTACAGGCCATGTGCCGTGAATGGCCTGGGGACACATTGCGCTTTCCAGGACACCCCTCAGAGCCGGCCGGCGGGGTGAGGCACTGGCAGAGGGGCCGGTGCCAGGTTGGAGGGTGCACCACAGTCTCCCACTGACACTGTGGCTCAGCCCGGTCTCCCACTGCTGGACGGCCGGGCTCTCCCGGGCTGGCCGGGGCTGATGCCTGGGCCTCCCCCAACAGGCTGTTTGACCTGGAACCTGACCTGCTGTCCCTCTTCCAGTACAACTGCCGCCAGTTCTCCAGCGTGGAGGACTGCCTTTCGTCCCCCGAGTTCCTGGACCACATCAGGAAGGTGAGAGGAAGATGGGTCCAGGCCACGATGGGGGGTAGTGACCCAGCCAGGTGCCTTCCCAGGAAAGCATGAGGCCTTTCTGCCATGAAGCCTGGTCTGACCCTCTTCTTCACCTCTCCCATGTCAGGGCTATCCGCTCCTTCCCCTCCAGCCTTTTCCCTTACCATGTGCTCAGCCAGCTGGTCGCAGCCCCTGCCATTGCCCTTGGCCTTGTTCCCTGGCTCCTGTAGGTGGTGTCGATGCAGCTCCTGACCGTTAGGGGCCAGCCACCTATGAAGACCAGGCAGGGGGTTTTCTTAGAGGCTTGTGCCTCTCACAGGGCCTCAGTTTCCCCTTGTTCCAGGCAGAGAACACTGTCCAATAGGCTTGTCGAGGGATTTGAGATCCTCAGAAGAGAATGGCTTCCCTTCATGCATGTACCATTAGTAGTTTGGCCACCACATGCTGAGTGCCTACTGTAAGCAGGCACAGGTTGCCTTCCACCTTGGCTCCTGGAAAGCTGATGTCCTGCTGATCTCTTTTGCTTCTGGTTGGGACCCCCAGGCTCTGGGGTGTGGTGGTGAGTGGGTTGGGTTGCTCTGGACTTGGGCCCTGGCTCTCTTTGTTTTGATGCCACTTTGGCCTTGGCAGGTGATGCTCGTGATTGACACTGCAGTGACCAACGTGGAGAACCTGGCCTCTCTGGAGGACTACCTTGCTGGCCTGGGCAGGAAGCATCGGACAGTGGGCGTGAAGCTCAGCTCCTTCTCAGTGAGTGAAGGGACTCTTCTCCTCTCAGGAGCTTCTGGTTTACCCCTATCCACCTGTTCTCCCTCCTCATTCCCATACCGTCCACTCATCAGGGCTTAGGGACCACATGTTACCTGTTGTGTGACCCTGGCACTGGCTTGACCTCTCTGAGAGCCTCTATTTTTCCTTCTCTGTATTGACTTCCCTTAGAATCATAGAAAGTTAAGGAGCCTTTGGGATTAGCTGGTTTGACCACTTTACTATTCCTGTGTAACAAACCACCCGAAAACATACTGGCTTGAAACAACAATGTCTGGTTTCTCGTGGCTGGGATCAGATGCCCTAGGTGGTATAGCTGGAGTCACTCATACACTGCATTCATCTGGGCGCTCAGCTGGGGCTGAAATGGCCAAGACGGCCTGTCATCATCCAGGGTTTCTCTCCAGGTGGTCTCTTAGCATTCAGTAATCTAGCAGAGCTTCTATACAGGAGTTGGCAGTTCCAAGAGAACAAGCTCCCATGTGCAAGTGCTCATCAAGCTTCTACTTGCATCACTCTTGCTAATGTCCCATTGGCCAGAGCCAGGCAGATGGTGAGCCCAGTGTCAGTGTGGGAGGACCCTACTCAAGGATGTGATTCCTGAGAGAATCACAGGCTCACGGGGGGCCACCAACATGACAGCCTACCATATGGTCCAGTCATCTCGCCAGACAGTAAGTTCCTTGAGGAAAGACCCATGTTTGTCTTGTTCTCCTCTCCATCCCCAGCACTAGCACAGTGCCTGGCCCTTAATGGATATTCAGTAAATATTTGTGGAATAAATGAACCTTATTTTGATTATAACAAATGAGAGCAATTATTGTTGAAGGCTTGTTGATCTGCTGTGTGCAGATCCTGTGCTAAGAGTTTTTAATGTATTATCCCATTGATTCATCCCAACAAGCTATGAGTTGAACTTTTACTTTCCTTGTTTTACTGATGAAGCAGCTGAGGATCACAGAGGTTAATAAATTTGCTCAAGGTCACACAGCTCATAAATGATTGAGTCAGGATTAGAACTCAGGCCCATCTGGCTCCAATTCCTGACTTTTAACCACCAAGATTGTTGCCTTGCATTTGAGGAAACTGAGGCCTGGGAGCAATGACCTGCCTTGGTCTGAACTGGCAAAGTCTTGGCCCCACTCATGGGTGGTCAGGAGAATAGGAGTGGAGTGAAATGCCTTGTTCACTATAAAGCCTCACTCTTGGGGGGAGGGTGGGTGGGCACAGTGGCATACCCAAGGATTGGGGCAGAGTCCTACGCAGAGAGCATGGACCCTGTGCAGGACTGGAGGAAGGCTCAGGAGCCCTTACCAGCTCCCAGCCCCGGTTTTCTCACCTGTGGAATGGGGCGGTGCCTTCCTGCCTTTGGGAGTGACAGGGTGCCCTCTGCCTCCGCAGACGGTGGGCGAGTCCCTGCTGTACATGCTGGAGAAGTGCCTGGGCCCTGCTTTCACACCGGCCGTGAGGACCGCCTGGAGCCAGCTCTACGGGGCCGTGGTACAGGCCATGAGTCGAGGTTGGGATGGCGAGTAAGAGGCAGCCCGGCCCTGCGGACCCCCACCTGTCAGTGTTTCTGTCTGTTGATCTGTGTCTGTTGTAGCCTGACTCCCCCAAGCCTCCCTGCATGTCTGTCCTTGTTCCCTTGGGCATCTGAGAGGTGATGGAGCAGGCTGGGGGCATCAGTCCTCACCCCCCATGCCCCTGCCAACTGCAGACAGGGGTGACTTCCTTCAGGAAGGGGCTTCTGGATTTCCTTTCTCCCCCACTAGCCTCTTCTCTGCCTGCCTTCTTTCCCCTCTAGCACTCCCTCTTTCTCAGGAGTTTTGGGGGGAGGTGGCACCAGGCCAGGAAGGTGTGGGGCTTTTAGACAATGGGGCTCTTCGGTCTGCTCACCTCCTCAGGTGAGCTTGGGCCAAGTGGGGAAATGGAAGCTGAGCTGCAGGCCCTTTCCCCATCTTGCCTGCCTGTGCCTTTTAGTGCTTTCCTATCCTACAGGAATTTGCCTTTCAGAAATAAAAAGAAGGAACAGCTTTAGCCTTAATGGTGGACGCGCAGGCAGTGGGAGCAGGTCGTCAGGAGAACTAAGGAAGGGGGTGTCACCTGGAGCCATGATTAGGTCTCAGGGGCTACTCAGATGCCACCTGAGTTGCCATTGTTATTTTTTTTGCTTTTGCAGTATTTCCCTTTCTCTCCTGAGCCCTCCTGATGGAAGCTCCCTCACTGTTGCTCTGTAGACCCCCAGCTAGCCAGCAAAGGGTGGGGTGGGTCTGGGGAAGGACAACGAGGGAGGGGTGAGGTTCATTCCATGGAGATCTGAGTTTCCAGTGGGCAGGGTTTCATCTCCCCACCCTCCTTCCTGCCTCTTTCCCCAACAACTGTCAGTCCACTGCCCCCCATGTTTAATACCCTGTGTGTGCTTGAACTTAGGTGGATGGGTGGGAGAGAAAGCAGCAGGAGATGCCCTTTGCCTCCCCTCAGGTCGCCTGCACTTTTTTCTTTTGCTCTGTGCTGTGGATGTATAAACTCATGAGGAATAAACCTGTTCTGTGTGCCTCTCTGACTGTCTGGGAGTAATTTCTTGGGTATGAACTTGTGCCAGAAGAAGCTGCAGTTGCAGGTAGCGGGGTGGGGCAGGGTGGGGCAGGGTTGGGGAGACACAGGTCAGGAGGACCAAAGCTGGAGTGGGTGGAATAGAAGGGGGAGGCCTGGGGAAGGCCAGAGGCCACTGGCGATGATAGAGCTAGGGGTCTGCAGTGGCAGCTGGCTGGCAGGTCACAAAGCCCAGCTCCTTGGTCTACTGGTGCACAGCTGGACTACATTTCCCAGCCTCCCTTGCAGTTAGGTGGGGCATGTGACCGAGTTCTGGCCAATGGGATGTGCGTGCTGCTTGCCTGCCTGATCCCAAACACTGGGGCATGCTCCTCCATGCTGTCATCCTTTCTGGCATGAGCAGACCTCCCAGTGGCCTTGAGGGCCATGTGTTCAATGTGGTAGGGCCTGGGTCCCAGAATCACTGCTTGGAGGGGAGTGTCCACTGATCTCCTTGCCCATTTTGAGCTTTACATGAAAGAGACATAAATTCCATTGTATTTGTGCCATTATTCTTTTTTGGGTTGTTTGTTACAGCCTCTGGCTTCACCCCACTAATCCAGAGTCTGTTGAGGGGTTTGGGAGCCCTCAGGCCGGTGGAAAAGGTGGGACCGGGAATCAGGGATGAGCCAGATGCCAGGACAGCAGTAAAAGGTGCCAATGGCTTGTGGTAGCTCCCAGGAAAGCATCTAGATCCTCCTTGGAAGGGCAGGCACCAATCCCAGCGGGTGCCTTTTAGGGAGAAATTAGATGGGTTACTGCAGGGTGCACCTGGGAGCTGATGAGCAGATGTGAGTCTGTGGCGGGAGGGGGGGCAGGAGGAGTGGGCCAACCCGAGTAGAGAAACAGCCAGGGGGGTGGGGAGGTAGAGATGCATTAGCAGGTGCCTTCATCTGAGCAGCCTCGTGGTTAACCTTTCCCGTGCTCCTGGCTTCCAAGATGTGGGGCCCTGGAGCTGGGCTGTGCATGGCTGGAGGGGCTGCACCTGGGCCGGCTGCCCTCACCCCGAGGCTGCAGTGTTCTCAGCTGTGAAGACATATTGGGGCCAGCAGGGCCTTGCTTAGCTCCCAGCTGGGACCTCATTTTGTTAAGCTCAGACGGCCAGCCTGCCAGGCTCTGTGATGGCAGAACTTGGGCCTAGAGCACATGAGAAATGCTTTTCCTACTGTGGCATCAAAAACATTTTCTTGGGAGTCACAGGCTCCAGTTGAGAGAGGGCCTCACCTACCGGCGACCTAATGACAGCTGTGACTCAGGGTCAGTGCCTGCCACGGCCACCAGGGTTTGACGCCCACTCTGGTGATGGGGTGACCTTGCTTTGGAAAGGTCACACACCCTTCTCTGACCCACATCATGGGCCAGACCAAGCACAGGTAGTTTTCAGTCCCTTCCACTTGAGCACAATGTGTGTGTGTGTGGTGGAGGGGCTTCCTAGCTCCATCCTCCCTCTAGTCAAGGTAATCTGACAAGGCACTGTAATCTGCCCTGTCTCTCCTGTATCCCTTCTTGTTCCACCAGCCCACAAACCTGCTGCTTCAGCCCCCAACTTACACAAAGCAACCCCTCCTTCAACCCCTGGCCTCTCCAGCTACCCGTTTCTTTACTTCCCTTGATAGCAAGAAGTCTTCAAAAGAATAGTCTTTACTCGCTGTTTTCATCTCCCCACTTCCCATTGGAGAATGGGAACCCTTTCGTCCCCTCCCCTAATCTGCTGTCGTCAAGGTCACCAACAACTTCCATCTCGTCAAATCCAAGAGTCGCTTCTTAGTTCTCATCTTGCTCTTCTGGTCAGCAACATGTGAAGTACTTGATCATCTCTTCCTTTATTTTTAAACTCCTTATTATGGAAAAAATTTAACACACAAAATCAAGAGATGATTACAGTGAATCTCGATGTACCCCTTATCCCACATCAACAATTAGCAACTCAAGGTCCCCCTCCCCTCTTTCTTGCCAGAGAATTTTAAAGCAAACCCAAGACTTCATGTCCTTTCACCTTTAAATGCTTCTGCATGCATTTCTAGCTGATATATTAAACCATGCCCTCCTCAAAAAAGATTAACAGCATCTCCTGAACATCACTTAATGCCCGTTCCATATTCAAATTTCTCCCATGTCTCAGAGGTGTCTTTCTACAGCTGGTTTGTTCCAATCAGGCTGCACATAAGGTCCATACATTGCATTTGGTTGTGTCTATTAAATCTTTTATTCTGTACCAGTCCCTGCCCTGCCTTTTCCCCCATGCCATCCATCTGTGGGAGAAACTGGGCCATTTGTCTAGGGCATGCCCAGCCTTCTGGACGTGGTTGATGCTTCTTCGTGGCGTCTTTTAACTTACTCCCCTATGCCCTGTGTTTACTGTAAGGTGTGGTTAGAACCAGGGTTCCCGCCTTCCTTTTTGAGTCCCTTTCTTCTCTTGGCTTCCAGGGCACCAGACTCCTGGTTTTCCTCCTACTTCACTGGCTCCTTCTCCATCTCTCTTGCAGATTCTTATCACCAGCTGTTTGCATTGGTGAAGGGAAGAGAGGTTTATAGGCCTGTGGCTCTGCAACAGGCCTCCTCGAGGAGAGAGATCAGCTTTCCCCCATCCGAGGGCATGTTGTGCCTGAGGGTTCGATTGTTTTCCTTTCTCCTCTGCACTAGAATCACTGTTTATAAAAAAAGAGGTGCCCTGACCGCACCCTACAAATTTTGGTTTAAATGTTCAGGGATGGGGCCTGGATGTGCGATTGTTTAACAGCTCCCAGGAGATTCCTATTTGCAGCCCGGATTCCAGGCTTGAGGGATGCTGGGTTGCTGGTTGTCAAGATGGAGGGACCCTCCAAAGATCACCTAATAGCTTTTTTTGAGAAAACCTGCCAAGTATCTTCTCATAAACCAGGCTACTGCCCCTGGGCCTTTCACAGGGGGGAACTCAGAAATCAGCAGTCTGGTTCCTCCAGGAAAGACCCGAGCTGCCTCCAGCTTCAGAGAGTGGCTGCGAGCCTGCCCCAGAAGTGCCTTGGGAGCCCGGGGCCTCCTGCTTCCTCCCGAGCCCTGCTGCACCCGGCTCAGCCCATGTCAGATGCTCGTTTGGAGAGAGCCCAGCTGAGCTGGTACCCTGGGCCACCCGGGCACCAAGGCCTCACTCTTGGCCTGTCCCCCAGTCCCTCCCCAGCCCAGGCATATCCACCTTCTAGGCCTCCAGCTCTTGCCTGAAGTCCTTCTGGTTTCCCGAGTACAGACTGGGCTGACCAACCCCATCCTTCCCGAGGCCTCATCCTTGGGGCTAAACTCCTCTGGCTCCTTTCTCTTTCTCTTTGTTTGTTTCTTTCCTAGCAACGTCCCCTGAAATGTCTACTGAACGAAGGCCTTGTCCCGGGTCCCTGAGGGGCAGCTGTCGTGGCAGTTCACAGGTCCTCTGACAAGGCCATCTTCACCCTGTTCCTAGGCAGCGGCCACAGCCCCTCCCACCAAACAGGGTGTTCATTATCCCTGTCTCCTCTGAAGCAGTCCTTTGTGGGGTTCATCGGCCTTTACAATGAACCATTGTTCCGAGGGGATGGGGTCAGGAGAATAGCCCTGTCCCCCTGGCCAGGCGTCCTCTTACACAGCTCGGAGCCTCAGTCACCTCAACTCCACTGCCCTCTTCAGAGATGCCTTAGGAAGACTGCTGGAGCCTCAGTTTCCCCCTCTGGAAAGGGCGTAATACACCAAGACTTCCCCTTGGAGTTGAGGCGAGCTGGTTCAAGGCTAAGGGAAAGGCCTCTCACCTGGGGCTTGGGGAGGGTTGGGGAGAAGATGGAGGAGGGTCTGGAGCTGAGGCAGCCTCTGGCCTGGAGGGTGACTTCTTGGGCCTGAACCCAGCTGAGAAGGCAAGGAGGATGAGGTGCCGTGCCGCCTGGGGTTGGGGTCACTTTCTCTTCCCCCCTTGGTCCTAACCACCCGGGCAGGGCTAGGGACCCCATTTTCAGGGCAGCCCCTGGCATGTCGGGGAAGCCTTTTGACTGAGCGCCCGGCCTAGAGAGGGCCAGGCTTCTGCTCCCACCTCTGGGAGGGGGACAAGGAAGGGGAGGGGTGGGGGTGGGTTGGGGGGTTGGTGGTGAAGGAAGGTAGGGGGGCAGCAACACCTGCTTACTCTGTTCGCACTCAGATCCTGCAACTCCTGGGAGGCCTGGCCCCTCCTGCCCTCTCCGGCTGTCGCACCTGGAACCCCTGGCTCCAGGGAGCAAGGAGGCCCCCAGGCATGCTTCGTGGAATCAGAGGAGGACTGGAAGGCCTGGCGACTCTGCCTGCAGTGCCTCTTGTCTCAGTCCATGTGTTTGGGGCCCACCTTCCAGAGTTCAGGCCGTCCTGCCTTCATTCTTGAACCTTCTGCAATCTGCTTTCCACGGAGCAGCCACGCGGGCTAACCTGCACACGTGATCACACCATCCCCCAACCTCCCCCTTCCAGTGGCTCTCCATTGTTGGGGTCAAATCCAAACTCCTGAGCCTGGCCTGCTTCCCACGTGTCCTCTGAGGCCAGGCCGATGCCCAGCCCAGGCTCACTCAGGGTCTGAGACATACCTGGGCCTGATTGCATTCCAGGGTGCCTGGAACAGATGCAGTTTGCAGATGGCCCTTCTCCTCCCTGGGAAGCCCCGGCTGTGGGCAGATGCAGGCGTGCAGACCAACCCTCACCTCCAAGGCTGGAGCTTCTGCAGTGTCCTTCCTCAGACACCCGGCTTGGCCCTCCCCACCCACCTCCCCCCACGGGCACAGCCCTGTTGCCTCAGCTTCTTGGGGGCAGGTTTCCTGAGGCGGGGCTCTGGGCATCCACAGTGGGGCTCCCGATGGGCTCAGAGGCTCTGCTGCAACACCCTGGCATGTACTGAGACGCCGCTCCACTCACACCCCTCCCCTCTGTACACCCCACTCCCCACCTGAATCCCCTCTATTCAGCCATAATGCACAGCGGTCAACCTTGCATCTCCCACCCCAACTTTCCAGATGAGGGCCCGAGGTGACCAGCCCAGGGTCGTCCAGCTGGAACAAGGAAGGGCCAGAGCACAGGACTCCTGACCCAGGGCAAGGAATATTTCTATTCCTATTTGCCAAAGCCCAGCACCCCGGGGGCAGCAGAGACATAACTGTGCAGGCCTGAGATGTGTCTGCCCCTCTCTCAGGAGCCTCCATCTGAAACCTGCATCTTTTCAAGTCCAACCACTAATCTAGGCCAAAGGCCCACTCACAGGCCTCCTGCTACCCAGAGGAGGCTGCCCCAATGGCTTCCTGGGCAACTCAGAGACCAAAAAGTTCTCACACTGCTCCAGGGTCTCTCAGAGCACCCACAGCAGAAAAGAATGAGACAGATTTTCTTCCTTCCCTCCTGTCAATCAAATCAGGCCTTCCCCATGGGGCCAGGGGCCAGGGAAGGCCTTGGAGGTGGTGAGGGGATGCCAGAAGGGGCAGCTCTGGCTGCAGGGGCAGAGGTTATGGAATAAGGTGGGGAGCTCCAGGCCAGTGACCTCGGGGAGGTTCATCGCTGAGCAGCTCCACATGCTCTGGCCCCTTCCAGGCAGAGGGAGGGCCCTGCCCAGCCAGTCCGGATGCAGAGGCACAGGCCAGAGAGGCTGGGAGGACTTGTTTATTCAAGGCACAGTCATAGCTTTGATAACAAGAAGGTTCGGCATTCTGGCACATTCCTTTAGTGGCGATGGCGAAGGGAAGTCCAAACCCCCAGGGGGCCCTCAGAGAATGCAACACTGCTTTAGGCACTTTGCTTCCAAAGGCAGCTGAGGGACAGGCAGGCAGGCGAGGGGGGCTGCTCCAGGCCTGGGGAGGGGGTGTCTGGCAGGCCCTTGAGGGAGCTAGTCGTCTTGGAAGCCAGGAGGCAGCTCCCTCCAGAGAGGGTCAAATTGGGGTGGGGGGTATCTTCAATGAGCTGATTGGGAGGGGGCAATGAGCTGAGAAGTGGGGCTGGTGGGGCTGGGGTTCGAGAGGTGAACTTGGATGGCAGGAGGGGGAGGCCTGTGGGTAAGATGGATGTGGGCTGTGGGCAAGTCAGAGGGGAAGGGTGCCTGGGGAGGGCCTGGATGTGTGTGTGTGTGTGGATGTGTGTGTGTGTGTGTGTGTGTGTGTGTGTGTATGTGGTGTGTGTGTGTAGCTAAAGGGTGGGTAGTGCCCGGGGGAAGGGTGCCTGGGGAGGGCCTGGATGTGTGTGTGTGTGGATGTGTGTGTGTGTGTGTGTGTATGTGGTGTGTGTGTGTAGCTAAAGGGTGGGTAGTGCCCGGGGAAGTTGACCCTGGCTGGGACAGCGACTCGCCAGTTACTCTGGGTCTCCAGGAACAGTAGAGAAGTGAGTGGTCTCGAACTGTCCCAACATTCACACCACCTTCTGTCAGAACCAGACTGCATTGGACCCAGATTCAGAAGGGGACGGCCCAGCACTGCTGCCCTGCAGTCTGCCTGGACCCCTTTCCTATCCAGCATCCACAGGCTGGAGGGGAGGCAGGGGGAGGGGGAGGAAAAGCTCCCCGAGCAGCAGGGGCTACAGAACCTGGGGGCAGGCACCAGCAGGCGGTGCCAGGGAAGGAGAGCTCCCAGGAGAGCTCCTGGCAGCCCCTCCTGCCCCCACCAAATACACACTACGATGTGCAGGCAGAGCCTGGAGCTGGCCATCCCCCCCCTGGCGGGCAGAGCTCCCTGCTGAGGCCCTGACCACTCGGCTTTGGAAAGGAGACTTTGCCTTTGCTGGTTGGTGAAATTGGGGCCTGGGTTTGTCAGGGCCTGGCTGGCTATAATTTCTTCCTTATTCCTAGCTGGACAAAGAGTGGGAAAGGGTGCCTCCTCCCCAGCTGCCCACGCTTTCTGGAAAGCTCTCCCATGTCAAAGTGTAGGTCAAGTACCAGGATACAGCCTTGTCTGCCCCTTGATCACTATTTCTAGGCAGAGTGAAGCCTGCAGCTTCTGGGTCAGGACGTGGGCAAATACGGAGCTGGGATGAGGCCCAGGTAATCTGAGTTCAGATCACCTGTGTGCCTGGGACCCGGGAGAGAAATGCCCAGATGAGGTGAGCCGGGAGTGGGGAGCAGTGGAGGGTGTGGGAGGTGGCGAGGTGGGGCCCGCCTTTAGCAGGTTGGCTGCAGGGACCCAGACCTTTGGAGGAGGGAGCTGGAGAGAGCTCTGGAGCTCGCACATCCCATTCCACCTGGCTCAGTCTGGCTTCCTGAGGCTTGGCTGGCTCTTCTCCAAGTCCTCCTGGCTGGGTTGCCTGGTGGTCTGTTGGGTGCCTGAGCCAAGAGGCAGGGGCCTGTACACTCCGGGCTGTGGCACAGGTTTAGGATTTGGCTCTGCAGGCTGGGAGGGCAGCCTCACTTTGCCAGAAAGGGCTTCTCCAGGGAGGACACAGTTCCCCACTCCCACCCCATAGCAGGGCTTGTGGTCAAGTGTCGGAGCCAGGGGCCTTGCTGCAGGCCACTTGAGTTGCCTTCAGTCCTGGGGACAGGGTAGCCTCAAGAGAGGACAGGTCCTACCTGGGGAGCACAGAATGGCCAGTGCCTTCAGTTAGAAGCAAGGCTCCCTACCCTAAACTGCGGCCCACCTCAGCCAAGCTGGGAGCCAAGGCACTCAGAGGGGTGAGGCAGGAGAAGCTCAGTGGCCTTGAGGGTCCTCTCATCAGAGCAAGACAGCCAGGCCCTGGGGCTTGGGGGAGGCCTATCTGGTTTCCCACTACCCAGAGCTTGGGGAGAAGACCCCCTCCAAGAATTTTGCCTCTGCCTCTCCCCACCTTATATTAACCAGCAGGAGCTAGCAGAGATTTTCTTCTTCAAAACATACAGGCCCCGTTTAATGAGACCCTGGGTGACAAGGGTCCAGCTACTCTTGCAAGAATAGAAATCTGACAAGGGGCAGCGGGATAGGAAGGGGCTCTGTCACCAGCTCTCAGGTCCACGGTCTCAGCTGCCCCTTGCTCCGGGTGGGTGGGGGAGCATTCTCCTTACAGATCCTCATGCCGGGAAATTTGTGTCGAGGCAGTGGTCTGTCCTTCCACTCTCTGCAGATGAGGTCAGTGCACGTACCTTTGTAGCCTCCTCAGACTGCAGGGGGGGCAGGGGGCAGGGGGTGGGGAGAGGAGCAGTGGTAGAACCTCCTTGGAAGGGCAGCTGGTGGAGCGGAGCAAGAAGCCCGGGAGAGCCTCTGGAAGGCTGCTTCTTTCTGGCTTCTTCCTGACACACACCTTCTCCATCTTGACCCCAAGAAGGGGCCCCAGTGTTCAGTCTCTGCACCCAGGGCTTCTGCCGCCTCTGCCAGGACGTGGTGGTTGCCTGTGTCCTCTATCCATCGTGAGGTCCATCGGCACTGCCCAGCGCCTCCCATTGTAGCTTCTACGTGGCCCATGGCCAGGATGGCAGACATCTCCGTCGGGGGCTTCCCAAAGTCAGCAGGCCTCAGTGGGGAGATTCCGGCTGCCCTCCCGCTTCCCCCGCCAGGCCCTCCCCCTGGCCGCAGTTCCTGCCTCGGGTAGCCAGGTGGAGGCCTCGTGTGCTGGTCAGTGGTACTGGCTCTGGCCCTCCAGTTCCAGCCCTTCTTGGAACTGGTCGGCGTTCAGCTCCCTTGCAAAGCCCCTCAGGCCACTCTCCTCTTCTCCCTCCTCTGGCTGGCTGTTCATGGTGCCGTAGGTGTGCCGGCCTGGGGAGGTGGCTGGGGTCAGGTTCATCTCCGGCTCTTGCAGCACAGTGGCCACATACAGCTGCTCGGGACAGAAGGGAGATGGGGGCAAGGTCACACGCCCTATCCCCTCACCTCTGCCCCCTCCAAGCCATGGAGGCTGCCTTCCTCCCCAGCAGACTGAGTCCCACCCATCCCACCTGCCCAGGAGCTCTGGGTCATTTACTGAGCAGCTACAAGCTCCCGGGGCTAGGGGCAAGTCTCCTGGCTCCTAAACCATTGTTTTTTGAGAACATGTTCTATTCATTCTTGGTTCAAAGTCACGCTGAACCCAGGGGGAGATGACATCAGGCTCCCTAAGCTGGGGTCTCAGCGACCCCATCCCTGAGCTAGCACCTTTCTAATACAGCTCCAGAAGCACGCCCAGAACTCCCTCAGGGGGTGTCATTGGTTTGCCTGTGAATCAGGATTCATATGTGGTCTTGGCCATAGGCCTGGTAAATGCAGGGATGCCTGGGAGGGCACCAAGGTGGAAAAAAACACAGGAATTACTAGAGAAAGAACTATTTGTCACCCTTTGACGTGATTTTTAAACCAACTCCTTACTTGGAAGATAAGTAATTAAGAGATAGAATTAAACATTTCTGGTAAGAATTTATTTCGGTGAAACCCAGCAACCCCAGTTGACAAGGGAGCTATTTTTGTTACAGAAGGATGCCAGAGAACTGCACAATGGCATGACGCCAAGGTGAAGTCCATGGGTGGCTTTTTGGTCCTAAGAGGAACAGTGGAAGAATCCAGCTGCCACCGAGGACCCCAATCCAGGGGAGACTTTGGACATTCTGTATCTCCCAGCACAAGGCACAGCACTCCTGGAACGCATGCTAGCCCCAGTGCTGAACTTGAATCTATCAAGCCTTTGGATCTAACTTCTGTTTTCCAGGAAGTACAGGAGATAGTGGAACCTGCTACAAGTCATCATGAGGAAACAGTCAGAAAAGTCCAGAAGGCAAGACATTCGGCAGGACTACTGGTTTGGTCTTTTCAACATGTCATAAAAAAGGGCCTGTGCTAGCACAGAAGGGACATAAGAACCAGGTGGACTGGACTGATCCAGCCCAGCTACCAGACTGGGTCTTGGTTTGGACGAGCCGTAAAAAGATAGTTCTGGAACAATTAGGGAAATTTGAATATGGGTTGGGTATTAGAAAAGACGATAATTTACATATATGGAGAGATGGAGATGAACTAAAAAAGCAAGTTATAGAACAGTAGATATAGTATTTCATTAGAGCAAAAATTATATATAAATTATTAAAATTATATATAATATAAAATAAAATATTTGTCAAATTATATGTATAATATAATCTATATGGAAGAATATACACTGAGTTATCAGTGTTCATCTTTGGGTTGTGGGAAGATGGACATTTTATTTCCTTATTTTTGCTTAATTGCTTTTTCTATGATTTTCTGCAATGTTCATAGTACCATTTTTATAATCATAAAAGTTTTAAACAGTCCTAGTAAAGAAAAACTTTTTTTTTAACACAGGCTTTAGGATCAGGCAGTCCTGGTTCAAACTTCCCTCTGCCACTCCTTGCTTAGCGCCCTGTGGTCTCAATTAATTAACCTCTTTTGAGCCTCAATTTCCTTCTCTATAATGTGGGGATTAAAAAAAAAAACTCCTGCCTTTTGGGTTTATCATAAAGATTAAAAGCCAGAGTGGTGAAGCATCAGCTCCTAAGGAGATTTTGGTAACTGATTGCTAACCTTCTTGGCGGGTCCTGTTGGAAGCGCCCCAGGGGAGTTGCTAAGTGACTCCTGTAGTCTCCACATTGCCCCAGCTGCCTCTCCCGTACCACCCGCTACAGACAATCTGTCCCTACCCGCAGGGTTTTCTCGAAGTGAGGCAAGCTCCTGGTTCTGATCGTGCCCCGTCCATGCACCACGGGCACTGATTATGCTTTTGACATTTTGACTAAACTCTGTCCCCGACCACAGCCTCGCTCCTCCCAGGCCCTGTCCCCCACTCTGCATTTCCACTACAGGGATTGCCCAAATGCTCCAGATTCTTCCGGGCCTTTGCACGGGCTGGGCAGCCCCTACTCCCCTTCTTGGACTCAGACTAGATGATCCCTTCTCTGGAAGCCTTCCCTGGGCGCCCAGGCTGCCTGGCGCCCTTCTGTGCTCCCGGGGACACCTCGGGATCAGGCACAGCCCTCCTAGCCCTGCAGCCATCCGCGCTTGCGGCCTGGATTCAGGAAGCGCGGATGCGGGGAGGCGCTCCCGCACGCACCTCCAGTGGCTCCCTGCAGCCCGGTCTGCGCCGCTCTGCCAGGTACCTGTGCCCTGCGTCTACACGACTGAGGTCGGTGAGGCCTTGTTCACCCTGGGCGAACTCTTCCTCTCTGAGTTACTTCCAGGCCTTCTAGGGTATCTCGCGTTAAGTGGTCGATCTTCCGGACGGCCCTTCAGCCAGACCCACGGCAGCATATGGACCTGGGCCAAGTCCTGCTGCGTCAGAGGAGGGGGCCCGGGGGGCCCCGTCCCCTCCCCAGTGCCCAGGGCGGGCACTAAGTCCCCGCGCCCCACAGTGCCGCTGGAGTGGCCCGTCCCCATGGGCAGTCCCCCACCTGACCTGTCCCCCATGGTGAAGGCAGCGGTGACTCACAAGGGAGGTGGGCGTGGAGGAAGTGCTGCTCGGCTCCATGTCGAACACCGTCTGGATCTCCTCCTCGGGCTGCAGTGGGGAGAGAGGTGGGGGTCACAGGAGGGAGGGGCGCGTCTGCCCCTGGCCCCTGGCCCACATGTAGGGGAGCTGGGACCCCTTCACCTGAGCCTTTCACCACCCAGGAACACAAGTCATCTTCTGTCTTTCCGGACCTTCTGCCCAGTGGGCAGGGCTGAGGCCCAGAAGGACAGGGACGGGCGTGAAAAGCCAGGGAGTCCCTTCTCAAGTTCCACTTCCAAGGACCATAATGGGGGAGGCAGGCAGTTAGGACTGGGGTTCAAAGGCAGGCCTGTTTCGATGCCAGGAAGAGCCTTGTCTTCAGCGCTGTCTTCTTTCCTCCTGGGACTCCCCCTCTGTTTTAGGGTGTGTTCCCTGGCCTGGGCCCCTGCCATTTTCCTTCTCTAGGTGGGCACTTGAGCATCCAGATCACCAGATGCTGTCGTATTCGGGAGATGGAGCCGGAGGCTTCATTCGCTCTGGTCCCTTTGCTAGCGTGGCGCTCAGGCCAGGCCATGAGGGATGAGGGCCAGGCGAAGAGGGCAACGGGCACCTGGGCCCAGGGTCCCGGACGTGGAGACACTGGAAACAGGGGCCTCCCACCTGCCTGTCCTTCCCGTATCACATCCCGTCACATCTGTGGGATACCAGTACTTTAAATCAACTGACTTCTTTTACTTTATATAAATTCATTTAAACAAGACAATTCACTATCGTAAACAGAAAACCTGTGTCAGTTGCCTTAAGCAGCAGGTTAATTAGAAAAGTAAGTATATAACCATTAAAGAAAAAAAAGATGTTGTTTTGGTTCACTGGAAATTATTCTGGTTTCGCAGTACAGACACCCCTCGTGGCGAAATGCTGATGTGGAACACACAGTGGTGTCGGGGCCACTCCGAGTGGGCGTGGGCTGGCTCCCTTCTCCCGGGTGGCTCATGATTAGCCCGGGCCCCAGTGCAGGCCCCACTTCCAAACAGGACAGCCTCACAAGGGCAATAGCCTGGGATTCCTAAAGGTAAGAAAAGGACTACCCCCGTCCCCAGGTCAGTGTCACCTACTTCCCCTCCTTTGCTCCAGCCTCTCTCAAGCCCTCGGAATGAAGCTCCTGGCTCAGTGGCTGACGGGGCCGACACCAGAGGAGGGCTGAGTCCCAGCTGCTGTTTGCAGGAGGTGTCGGAGGGGAGGAGAGGAGAGGAGAGGAGAGCTGTCTGCTGGGTTTTCCCACCCTGTGAGGGGTGGTTCTGGGGCCAGAGCCCGGGCTAGTGCAAGGCTACACACATGCACGCACGCGTGCAGTGAGCTCACATGCCCCATAGTCAGAAAAAGGTGTTTCCTCTCTGGCACTATGGTTGGTGGGGGTGGGGGTGGGGGTATCCAGGAACTGTGCTCCCTGGGCCGGGGACAACCAGCAGAGGAAAGACAGGCCAGCAACTTACCTCATAGGCGGACACCCTCCGAAACTTCCCCAGAAAAGTGCCAAAAAGGGCAATCACCACGGAGAGGACCAGGATGGAGAAGGAAAAGAAGGTGATGCTGTGGAATGAACCTGCAAAGGAGAATGAAAGGCTGTGAGTCTGGTGCTCGAGGGCGGCCGGCTGGAATGCCAGCCTGGCTCAGAGGCGCCCAGGCACCACCTCGGCACCTGCGGAGGGCTCCGAGCCCGGAGCAGAGACCCTTGTCAGTTCTCCTCCCAGCTCTGGAACATCCATGAGCTGAGGCAACGACTTCACCTCTCTGTTCTCTTTGACCAGTTTAGAATTGGGCATCTTGTGGATTCCATGGAAAAAAGACTTTACATTGACCTCCATACCCACTTAAGTGCCCACTAAACCCAGCCTTCACAGCCTGTCAGTTACCTCCAACACCACAGTCCTTGGGAAGTACCTTTGGGTTATCCATTTATGCCACTGCCCGCTGCCCCCAAACATAGTCAGTGCCCCCCACCTTTCCCGGCAAGCCCTTTCAAAGTGAGAATGCTCAGTTATCTGTGTTAATGGCACTGAAAGCAAAACAGAATGAAAAAGTCATTTACATTTCATTTGGGTATATGTGGTCACTTTTTTTATGGCAGCAGTTTTGTAAAATATTAAAATCAGTCTTTGCAGTCAAAGATGACTGTGTAATGATGTGTATTGCAGTGTTTTTATAATAGCAAATACCTCAAAATCCTACAATGGAGAAGTGACCAAAACTGACAAAATTTAATGCAGCCATTAAAAGGCCTGTGCTCAAATCACATTTTAATAACATAGGAGATTGCTCAGCGCATAAGGTGCAGTGACAGAGCTCAGAATACAAGACCGGATGTCATAAAATGGATGCTCATAGTTTTGTAAAGTAATAATAAACCAACAAACTCCCTCCTGCTTTCCCTGCTCCCCCAAACATCTGCACAGGATAAAGACTGGAAGCCATATATATACCAAGCTCTGGATGGGATTAGGGCCAATGGAAACTGTTGTCTTTATATTTTTTCTATTTTTGATAATCAACATGGAGTCCTTTATATATTTAGAAAAAAAATATTATGAAAAAAATCTGTTAGGTGGCAAGGAAAGGCTAGAGGGTTAAGAAATTGGGGGTGACAACAAATAGATAATCTAGATAGAGTTGACTGTTTACAGATACCTATGTGACAGGGAGAGTTGTCAAGAAAAAAGAAAAAATACAGATTTTCCTTTCTCCACTCCACTGAGTTTAAGGTTAAGTGACCCTGAAGGAAAGGCGGTGGAGGAGGGGAAGGCCGGGGCTTCTGAAGTGTGAGCTTCTAAGACTGGGGAGGGGCTGACTTGGTGGCATGGGTGCCTCAGAGGAGAGAGAGCTCAGGGACGCCTGGTCTGTGGCCAGCAGGGGCCACCTCTGCGGCGTGTCTCTGAGCTGTCCTGGACAGCACTGCCCGAGGCCCCAGTGGCAGGGACACCAGCTTTGTGTAGCCCAAGAGCAAGGGCCAAGCTGGTCACCAATGCAGACTCAAGATTCCTCCTCCAGGCTTTTGGCAACCCACATGACCAGGAATCTTGTAGGATCCCAGAGGGGATGTCATGGGAACTGAGCCCCCCGCATAGCTAATATTTTATTTCCTGCCAGCCTTGAGTTAGAATGAGGGAATATGATATATCCCATACCTGGAATATTATAACCAAAATCCATTCAATTTGGACCATTTTGGTTGGTCCAAGCCCCTTTTCCCTTGTCTCAATGCCCTTGATGTGTCCTGGAGGTCTAGAGAGGTCCCTGGGCCTGGCAAGGCTCTGATGAGAACATCTTCCTCTTCGTGGGCTTTCCTACTCTAACAGAGTTGGCATTGAGGGATTCTCAAAGCAGCAGGGGATGAGTGGCAGTGGGTTTGTAGGGCGGGCTTGGTACCTACCTAGTCGGAGGACAGAGAAGAAGAGCATCCAGAAGATCCCCAAGATCGGGGCAAAGATGGCCTGGTAGATGGCGGCCATGTGGATCTGCTCGTTGAGCTTGGTGGGCGCATAGGAGTAGTACATGTTATAGCGGTCCGTTAAGTGCTTCATGCACAGGTAGAGCAGCCCTGGGGAGCCAGAAGACAGGGTCACACTCAGCAGCTGCTTCGACGGTCAGGACCCACGCTGCCCAAGGTCCCCAAAGGCCTAAAAAGCCAGACTCAAGGCTTCTAGAGTAGCAAGAGCCAAGGACAGGCTGTGGGAGCCCCATGGAGGTGACCTCTGGGGCCAGCAACTGCCCTGGAGCCCCCAGAACCTATTCTGCTATCTTGGTGAAGAGTCATTCATTCATGCATTAAGTCAACATACATTTTATACAATCAGCCATCCAACTGCAGCCCCTCCTCCCCACTTCCTGGCCTTGGACTTGACACCTCCCCACCCTACTGCATAGGTTGTTCCAGGTCTTCTTGTGTTCCAGGAGGAGGCCTGATGCATTGGGGCTCAATTCCCCCTCCCAATCTGAGGCTGTGCAGCCTAACTGGGTGTGCCTTGGGGATGACTCACCAAAAGGGACAATGACAGGGCACGTGATGCTGTATGCCATCACCACGCTGAAGACATTCAACATCCAGGCGTACTCTCGCCCAAACTGGAAGTCTACAGCCTGGCTCTGGGGCACAAGGCAGGAAGTCACCACTCTGAGGTTGCTTCCGTGGCTCCTTGTCGGGCCCCTGGGAGCTGGAGGCAGCCTCCCTCCAACCCTGGAGCCTGAGAAACACCACGCCACGACCCCAGATGCCCTGGTGCTTCCCGTGAGCTCTGCCCCAGGCCTGACCCCCCTCCCAAGAGGAATTGCATGCTGTGCCCGGGAAGGGCCTGGTCCTCACCTTTCTGATGTGGACTCTCTCTGGCTCCGACGTGGAGAAGAACAGGCGGGTGCAATACAGGAATAGTGACCCTATACGCATCAGCTCCATGCCTGTGCCAAGCAAAGCTGCTGTGATCACATAGTTGACGAAGAAGGCGCCATTGTCTGGCAGGAACACACATCTGGGCAGTGGGGCCAAGGTAGAGAGTGGAAAGCAGCAATGGAAGCAAGGAGGATAGGGAAAGGAGAGAGATGTTGGAAGGGAGAGGAGAGAAAAAAAGAAAAAGAAAGGAGGGAGTGGGGATGTGAGGCGGAGGTGGGGGGAGAAGACAGAGATGAGGAGTATGAAGTTATATGTGCCCCCGACCCAACTTAAGTGAAGAAGTGTCTCCTTTGAGCAGGGATGGGGATGTTCTACTACACAAGGTGTCAGTGTTTTAGGAAACACATGCACTGGCTTGAGCTAAAGAAGGAGTGTTTGACCTGGATCTACAGACTCTGGGGGGTCCTTGGGTAGAATTCTGGGGATCCAGGACCTTGGATAGGGAAAAAAAAATTACATCTTTATTTTCGTCAACTTCTAACTGAAATTCAGCATTTCCTTCTAGTAAGAATGTGGGGAACGAGGGACATGACTCCCAGGAATGAGCCTGGCCCTGGCAGCGAGGGATTGAAAATGCCTACTTAACCAAAAGGGGAAAAAAGAAAGGTAACAAGCTGAGGTCACAGCGGCTGAGAGATCCCAAATAGAGTCGAGAGGCTATCCTGGAGGTTTCTCTTACGCAAGCTCCAGCTACACATCCCAGATGGCCACAGTATGCTGTGCTCTTACCAAAAGTAGTCCCCAAATACCTACGTCCCTACCTGAGATTCTATAAAAGATTCACTCACTAAGTTTCATCTCTCAGAAACTTAAATCCACCAGAGTGTCCCTAAACCAGACAAGTCCTAAAACCCAGATGCAGCCCCCTCCCCCATACCACTGACACCCCCTTTCAATATGAACAAGTTAGGGTGCTCACTGCCTAGATACCCCTGATGGTGGAGAAAGAGATTAAGTGAGAGGAAGGGGTAGCAACAAACAAGATAGGATTTAACAAAGGTCTATGAATACTAAAACTATATAAAATTATATATATATATATATATTTGGATGCTGGAATGTTGGAATGGCTGGAAGGAGGTAAATGACATGGTGGGACTGTAGCCTATAGCATCCTTTGGCATTTGCCCTATAGCTTGCTCATTGAATTGTGCTTTGAAGGTCTTTACCTTTCTGTATATACCTTGTATTGCATAATAGGGAAGGGACTGAGACTGTGGCACTGTAACCCATTAACAGGTTTTGAAATTACTTATATAACTGCTTGTTGAGCTGTACATTGAGAGTTGA
Organism: Choloepus didactylus; assembly: GCF_015220235.1. Lineage (NCBI taxonomy): Eukaryota > Metazoa > Chordata > Mammalia > Pilosa > Megalonychidae > Choloepus > Choloepus didactylus. Next base: position 32,684,843 of record NC_051310.1, read on the forward strand.
CACCTTTCTGTATGTATGTTAATATTTTACAATAATGGAAATGGCTGAAGTTGTGGAACTGTGACCCATGATATTCTTGGAAATTTGCTCTCTAACACCTTGTGAAATTGTACTTTGAAAGTTATCACTGTTATGGATATATGTTAAAGTTCACAATTAAAAAAAGAGTAATAAATCAGTGTTTACTTGGGGGAAAAAAAAAGAATGTGGGCAACAGTCTTGACCAAAAGAGGGAAAAGAAATGAAACAACATAAAGTTTCAGTGGCTGAGAGATTTCAAACAGAGTCGAGAGGTCACTCTGGAGGTTGTTCTTATGCATTATACAGATATTCCTTTTTAGTTTTTAGTGTATTAGAATAGTTAGTAGGAAATATCTGAATCTGTTGAACAGTAATCCAGTAGACTTGATTCTTGTGTAACTATACAGCTTTTATCGTGTGACTGTGGAATAGTGAAAACCTGGTGACTGACACTCCCTTTAACCAGTGTATGGGCAGATGAGTAATAAAATAATGACAAAAAATATATAAATAATAGGGGGGAGAAGGGATATGAGATGGTTAGGTGCTCTAATTTTATTTTTTTTTAATAAATTTTTTCTTTATTTTGGAGTAATGAAAATGCTTAAAAATTGATTTTGGCGATGAATGCACAACAATATGATGATACTGTGTGCCACTGAATGTATACTTCGGATGGATTATATGGTATGTGAGAATATCTCAATAAAATTGCATTTAAGAAAAAAGAATGTGGGCAACAAACCACAGCAAGGCTAGCCATAGCCGTCATGATGTCACCAATAGAAATCAGCTATCGACGCCATGCTACAGTTATTGCCGATACCTTACAATATCACTTGTACTCGTCACTACTTCAAAATTATGGTTGTTAGTAGACCTGCAGCTAGGTTACACATGATTAAAATTTTCAATTTCAATTGAGTTTCTCAGCTGCCTCTTTGATGTCGCAAGCCAGCTTCAAAAAGGAGTTGGTCGTTCGGCCACCAAACGGCCAAGCTGCCCGCTCTCACAGTGGTGATGCAGGTATCTCCATTGTGTTCCAATGTCCCCTCACTAGATAAGAGAGTTCTGTGAGAACTGCACAGATTTTGGAACTCCAGCAAAAACAATTCCTTCTTTGATGGCACCAAAATTAAGTCAGGGATTCACAATCCTTTTCTTTTGGATAAAACTGTATTAAAGATACTGACCCAGCCAAAGATGGACTTGTTGATCTTAGAACAAATTACAATTTAACTATAATTAGAATTTAACTGCAGAAACCCCAGAGAATGCCACTCTTGGCTTTACAGAGACCACCGTGGAAGCTTGCATGTCACTTGCAACATTTTATCTTTGAAAATTGGGATTTTCAACACATGCAGCATTAAAAACAAAAAATTAAAATTGACTAGGTCCAACATGATCTGCCTGCATGGTGCCTTCTTACCCCCTCAAATTTGATGTTCTTATTCAAGCTAAGTAACATCAGCTTTCACATCGATGTCTTTAAAAATCATAAAATTTAACAGATTTACCTATATTTAAAATGATCTGTGTTGTTATTAAATGTTAAGATTATGTTACAAATCTGCTTTTTATAATATCTCAGTAAAACTGTATTTTAGTATAATTGGTTTCCTTTGTAATCCATATACTTTGTGCATTTAAAAACATTAGTAAACAGAGCCAGAATGTAGAATTTAGGTTACCAGGGGACAGGGTGGGGATAGCTAAGGCTTAAAAGTTAAGCCTATGAATGTATTTCAATAAAACTGAATTTAATTAAAAAAAAAAAAGTAAAGCGTATGAGAAGTTAAGGCTTAAAATATACAGGGTTCCAATTAGGAATGATGGAAGTGTTTTGGTAATGGATGGTGGTGGTGATAGCACAATGCTGTGAGCGTAATTAAACACTGAAATATATATCTGAATGTGATTAAAAGGAGAAATGTTAGATTTTGTATATGATAATAGAATAAAAGTTTTTTAAAAATCCATGGAACTACGTTACACAAGCAGTGAACCCTAAGTTAAACCACAGACTATGGTCAATAGAACAATTATAAAAATGTGCTATCATCATTGTAATGAATGTTCCCCACCAATGTAAAGTATTAATAATAGGGTAGTATATGGGAACCCTGTATTTTATGCATGGCTGTTCTGTAAATGCACAACTTCTCTAACAAAGAAAAAAAATAAGATCCTATGGGCAAATAAGTAAAAACAAAACACTGGAGTGCATGTAAAACAGTGAAATCTGAATAGGGTCTGAGGATCGCACCGATGTCCATTTCCTGGTTGTGATATTGTGCAGTCGCTATGACAGCTGTTACCCTTGGGGGTACACGGGCCTTCTTGTACATTTTTTGCAACTTCCTGTGAATTTATAACATCATTCAGAGAAGGGGGTTTCTGGCTTTACTAGATGGCCAAAAGGGGTCCATGGCTCAGGAAAGTTTACAGAGGCCGCCTAATGGGAGCGTTCACCACATTCCCCTACAGATCTGTGAGCGAAACACGAGCGGTGGACTCCAGGAGGGGTCTGCATATCCACCCCGGGGGAACCCACAGAAGCCCCGGTCCCCCTGGGAGCACGCCCGGAACGTGGCCCTCCTACTCACTGGAACCTGATGGACGCAGACTCCAGGTAGTAGATGTCAAACAGCCAACGGAAAAATACATCCAAACTAAGAGCCAAGAACAAAACAGGCCCTTTAGTTGACAACTCTATGCATGAGGGAAAGGCCTAGAGTTTCAACTCCTCTTTGCCCGCGTTCCCTCCCTCCCTCCGTCCTCCCCCTGCCCCATCTCCAAAGGCTGCCATCTCAATCTGCCAGCCAGCCAGTCTGCATCGTCCTTCCTCCTTCTCAGCGCGGAGCCATGCCGGCCCCCAACCCTTCCAACTTTCAGCTCAACTCCACCTCCTCCAGCAAACTTGCACCAGCCATTTTTTCCCCACAGTGCTCTCTCCCTCCTCTGCCTTTCTACCGCATGGTTGCTGCGGGCTGTCAGCTGGCAGGCATGCCCCATCTTCCCCGCTGGATGATGACCTCCTTGGTGGCCACATTCACGGCTGACACATTAGTTACATGTGGTTCAGGCCAGGCCCTGGGCTGTCATTGGAGGAACAGATTTGCAGCAACCACAGATATTCCAGGCCTATCACCGTTGAGAGAGGCACGGGGGAGAGTGCACCTAACTGACAGAGGAGAGGTTGGTGGAGGTAAGGTACCTGGTCAGTCCCATGGAGGGCAGAATGACCACCATGAACACTAGGAAGATGTAACACTTGTGCACTATGACCAGATTCTGAGCCGATCTGGAAAGCAACAAAGAGAGATACTGATCAGTAAGAGAGGCGTGGGAAAAACCAAAGGTCCAACCTCATACTGCAGAGAGCGAGCGAGCGATCTTACTAGAAAATTGGTTTAACCGTGCATGCCTACTTGATGTCGATGGAGCACTGTGAACTGAGCTGCGTCTGGGCGCTGCAGGAAAGAACAGCATGCTCGACTAGTGATGTCTGCTCTGAGCACTGGGAGGGGAGGGAGGGCACACATGTACAGGGACATTGCCAATGATACGCAAAGTCATTAGGATGTTGATTATTATATACGTGATCCAGAATCAGTTCCAATAATCAACACAAGCCTTGTTCTTACTCAGAGGAAAGACCAGTAAGGATCTCTGTTGGGGACAAACCTTCTGGCTTACTGCCAGGGAGGATGGTAGGAACTTTTGGTGCAGGAAATAACTTTGAGACCTGCGCAGTCTCCAGACCAAAGGAGCCCCATCTGCTGCCAAGATATGGCTCTCTACACAATCAACTAGCACTGTGAAACTATTAGGGCCAACCAAAAGGACGTCTCCCGAGTGTTTAAAATGTGGGCTCTGTGCGGGCTGAATGATCTGCAGCCAGGCTGAACTCATGGCCCCCCTGCCCTGGCCATTCCAGCCTACTTGACATTCCCAAACAAGTGTAGCTCTGTCCTCCCGTGCGCTCTGCCTGGAATACCCCCCAGCACAGCTCATGCCTGCAGCTTCATCCTCTCAGTGTGTCATGGCAGGGGGCCGTAGGAGCAGAGGCTCAGGCTACAGTGCAGCCCAAGGAGGGCTTGGTTTTGGCCCATGTCCCTTAAAGGGTGGCCCCATCTCAGCTTCCCTGAGGCCAGAGTCAGCCCAGCTCCTGAGAAAATGCTCTGTGGGTTTTGGGGGATGGCTTTGGGTATGAGAACATCCCACCTCAATTCTACTCCTTAGGCCGAGCTGGTGGCCCGAGCACCAGGCTGATGTGGGGCGATGGGGGGAGAAGCTGGGGAAAAGGGCGGGCTGGGGGCGGAAGCCCTGCTCACCTGGTCCAGTGGGCCTCGAGGAAGGCAGAGAAGTAGACGATCAGAGGCAGGATCACTGTAAAGAACCATAGCATCAGGGAGGGGAAGAACTGGGTCACAATCGGGCTCTGTGGGGGAGAAGGGGGAGGAGAGGGGACAGGAGAGATGTCAATGCGAGAAGAGGCCCTCCCTTCCAGGCTGTCCTGCGGTCCCTTTCCCCAGGCCGCTTCTCCTCCAGCCCAAGTCTGGAGCAGGCCTGGCCTTTCTCAAGGGCCTTCCTGAAGGGTCCCCAAGGGGCAGAGGCCCCTGAAGGGGCAGCCTGGGCACCATGTCTTCCAGCACAGCCTGAGCCTGCTGCTGTCTCCCAGGTCTCACAGATCACAGAATGACTCTGTCCCTTACTGCGATGTCACCCTTGCCGTCCCATCCCAGCAAGCCTGCTGCCTAGGGCCGATTGTGAAGGGGAGGTGGACAAAGGGGACAAAACAGAGCAGAAGTGCTGTGGCTTCAGCTGTGTGTGTGTGTGTGGTGTGTTATGTTTGTGTGGTACATGATGTGTGTGTGTGGTGCTATGCGTGATGTGTGTGGGTGATGTGTCGGTGAGTGTGTATGGGTTGTGTGTGTGGTGTGTATGTGTTGTGTTGTGTGTGGTGTATGGTGTGTGTGTTATGTGTGTGCTGTGTGTGTTGTGTATATATGTGGCGTGTGGCATATGTGTGTGTGTGTATGTGTGCGGTGTGCGTGTGTGATATGTGCGTGGTGTATGTGTAGTTTGTAGGTGTGTGTGTGGTATATGTATGTATGTGTGTTGTGTGTGTGATGTGCCTTGTGTTTATGGTGTGTGTAGGTTGTGTGTGCATGGTGCGTATGTGTGTGGTGTTTTGTGTGTGATGTATGTGAGTGTTGTGTGTGTGGTGTGTTGGGAATAGGGATGGGGATAATATGGAAGGAGGGGACTTCTAGCCTTGAGGCTACAGAATTTTAAAAAAATTATTGTGATAACATAGGTAGCACAAAATTAGCCATTTTAACCATCTTAAATGTATACTTCAGTGGCATTAATTATATTTACAATATTCTGTTGCCATCACCCATATGTAACTGAAACTCTTTCATCACCCCAGACAGAAACCCTGGATGCTACAATATCTGGAAATGGTCAGCAGAAGACAGCCTCTGAATTCAGAGATGGGCCCAACAGGGCTGAGGGCTCCCCGCCTGCAGTGGGGGTGTCTGGCGATGAGGGAAGGGGAGACGAGGCTGGGGATTTGCTGCTCTCGGGTGGCTGTGTTGGAGCCCACTTCACCCTTCCCCACCCTCGACCTGCCCCTCAAACAGGGGACACCCCACCCCAGAGAACTCGGGGAGAAAAACATTCACTCTGGCCTCACCCCCAGCTGCACGCTCTGCCCAGCTTGGTGCCCCCACCTCTAGCTGGTCCGGGGTCCTCCCAGACCCCCCAACTCACCCAAGAAGCCACCACAGCTCCCCCACCCTCCCTTTCCTCTCCAGCTCAAGTCCCCATGATGGGGAACAACCCAGCCTCATCCCCTCGATAGCAGAGGAAGGGCTGCCCACCACTGACAAGGTCAGCGTGGGGAGGGGGCTCTGCAGCCTCGTCCCAGGTTGCCCATCTGTCCTGCCTCAGTTCTTCCCTCACCCCCTGGGGCCCCCGGGCCTGCCCTGTGGGGGAGTCACCTGCAGATTCTCGATGGGGCGGGTGACGTTGTACATGTCGATGGTGTTCATGATGATGGCGGGCGTGGTGAGGAAGAAGAAGAGGATGAAGAGGAAGGTGTTGATCAAGATAAAGCGGGCCCACCAAAAGAAGCGGTGGACGGACAGATGTTTCCTGGGGAGGGATGGAAGAGGGAGGTGCACTAAGGACCCTGGATCCCAGCCCTCACAGAAAGCCCGTGTGCAGGCCCATTCCCTGCAAGCAGCTGCCTCCCCCTCCCCGGGGCTCCCCTGGTCTGACTCGGTGCTCTGGGTCTGGACCTGCGAAGGGGCAGAGGGCCCTTGCACCTTCCCCCAAGGGCACCCTGTCCATGGGATCCGAATACATTCCATAGAGAGGAAAAAACCATCTGAGATCTTTCTGCAGGAAAGACCTTTTCCCCGAGGGTTGGGCGCCTTCTATGCCTGCAGGGAGGGTGAGTTGGGAGCTAGGCTGAGCCGCGGAGCCGGGGCACACAGCCCTCGTGGGACCCAGAGGGGGCTGTGTTTAGACAGCACTGGACTTAGTCCCCATGGAGCCAGTGAAGTGGGCAGAGAAGGCCCCTATTCTGTCCCCTAACCTGTTGCCTTCTTCAGGCTCGGAGGCACTCAAAAGAGAGGGGAGGGCAGAGGGGGCTTACCAAATAATGTCTTTGGGGTGTGGGGCAAGGGTGACCCTCCAGCGGTAGGATTTGACAATCGTGGTCACCGAGGATTGATACGGTCGCACAGCACACTGAACGTACTTGTAATCCTCCAGGATGCTGCAGGAATGGGAGAGCAGGAGGACAGAGTAGTCTGGGGGTGAGGACGGGGCTAAGGAGGGTCATGTCTGGGTACCAGGCCACTATGGCTGTCCCACAGGTGAAGGCTTGTACGCTTCCTGGGGACCCCTAAAACCTTGGATATGTCTCCCAGTACCTGAGTGAGGGGCAGCTGGAGGAAAGGGGGCACTAGGAGGTGTCCAGACTGCCCAGGAAGGCGGGGGGGGGGTACCACATGGTTCTTAGCTAGTGCATTTTCCCTTATCCAGCAGTGACAACATGTGGACAACATGCTCTTTCAATGACCCCTTGAGGTCCAAAGGAAGGTACTAATTTAGCCTTCTCTTAATATCAATAGCTACCAATTATTGAGTTCTTTCTGAGTGCCTGGCACTGTGCTAATTGGTGATTAATAAAATCCCAATAGCACAGATTACTAAATTGAGGTGCCCAAAGATGCAACCAAACAGGTGCAAGGTGCTGGCACGACAGCTGCATCTTTGCCTCCTAACTCACACATCTGATATAGTCGACCTCGGTCTTGGAAAATGAACAGCACTGTCTTACGTAGGTGTATTGCTGGATGTAACACACACTAAAGAGAGCGCATATCACTTTTTAACCCTCTGGGAGGTGGAAAGGGCAGGTATCAGTAACCAAAAGACAGATAAGAAGTTTGAGAGTATAAGTGACTTGCAGAACTGCTCACAATTGTGACTAAAATCTAGGTTGCCCCACTCTTCCTTTGTAGGATTGGGGTGGGCAAGGACTAAGTGTTAGGAAGGGTCGGGCTCCCCAAGAGAGAGAACCCTACCCCCCACCATCTTCAAGAGACTGATTCTGGTGCTCCCATCTATTTGATGCAATCCTAAGGAACTTCCAGAACATTCCAGAGTAGACCCAATGCCCTCCCTGCCAAGGTGGGGCTGCCGGAGCCTGGGACAGAAGGAAGAGGAGGCGTAAGGCTGTGAATTAGGGGAGACCCGCAGCAAGAAAGAAGAAAGGGCCGTCGGGGCTTCTCCACGCTGATTCTGACACTTGAGTGAGAAGAGGGAGTGTGGGTGTGCAGTGAGGGAGGAGATGGACATTGTCTTGTCAAGGACCTGGGGAGTAACTAAAAGGTCAAAGGCTACGCTGACCAACCCCCCTGTGCTGAGGCAAGGACATAAGGAAATGGGGAGCCCAGGGCCAAGGCATCCCTGGAAATAAGCTGAGTCCTGAGAGTTGGGGGAAACAGTAACAGCTATGCTGTAGAAAGCAAGATGGTGGCTGTCGGTGACTACCATGGAGGGGTTGAAGGGAGAAGTCTCTATCTCTGCCTCCCTTGGCTGGAATGGGGGTGAAAGAGGAGGGGGTCAGAGAAGCAGAAGCCCACCCTTGGGGCTGGGCTGGGCACGGCCAGCCACCAGCCCTGGCACTCACTGCTTTGCCATCCTGGCATCCTGGAAGGTGACAAAGATCAGGTCCAGACGCTTCAGCCGAACGCGGTTGAGCTCGGCGTTAAACTCATCCGTCAGCTGCTCCTCCAGCTCACTATAATACTGCTCTGCATCTACCTAGGGCGAGACATGGCCCTCAGAGCTGGAGAGGACAGACCCTCTGAAGGCCTCACCTGGACACAGAGCCCCTCCACTCAGCAGCCCAGGAGGCCTCTGGCCCTTCCCTGGGTCCCTTGGCTGCCTGGCAAAGAGCTCAGGATCCCACGTGGGATCTGAGGTCCCAACTCTAAAACAGAAAAAGCCCATGGCTCTGCAACTAACTCCCTGCTGTTATATCTGGGGAAAGTAAGGCATGGCTGGGGGGAAGAGGGTGTTTTCGGACTTGGGGTAGACCAAGACAGAATGTGTTTGCAGCATTTTCAGGAAAGGGGGATGACTTTTTCTGCACTGGACAGAATTCAAGTCTTGAGGCCTCTTCTAGTCACAGGGGTTGGTTGGGTGATACGATGTAGCCTGTTGCCTTCGAACATTCCCATCCTATCTCTGCAAGCCCGAGGTCTGGCAGCCTGTTGCAGCCTGTTGTGTTCTCTCTGGTCTTCCCATTCAGCACCAGAAGGGGGCAAGAGCAAGCACCTCCCCTGACTCCTCTGGGGGTCCCCCCAAACAAGGCTTTAGTGCCTGTACATCCTTGGAGGCAGAATGGGATGGAGGGGAAAGGAGGGGAGCCGGGGGCCGCAGCAGGGCTGGGCGGGCAGGCCTGGGTCCTGAGGGTGCAGACAAGGGGCGTCACCCAGAGCCCTGGACAGAGCCGAGAGCCCCAGTGACGCAGCCCCTCCTTTGCTGCCTCCCCCCATGCCCATGCCAGTTACCTTCTTAAAGCAGGTCCAGCACTCGCAGAAGCACAGGCGGGAGCAGGGGTGAGTCTTGATCATCACTTTCCCATTCTTCTTAGCCTTGGCGGTGTAGTAGAGCCGGCCGCGCATTGCGTGGCGCCTGTCGGTGGCGGGCAGCCCTGTGAAGGCTCCTCCTTCCGGTCATGGGCCGGCAGAGCCACACACACCCTTCTCCCCCCACCCAGGCCCCGCTGTGGCCTCACCTCTGGTCGTCCAATTCGATCAGGGTCCTTACGTCATAGCAGAAGTGGACTCTGGTCACTTCGCACCCTGGATAGGCCTCACTGCAGCCACAAACACGGATGCTGAGCCAGCCTGTGGGCTGCAGAGTGCTCCAGCCCCACAGGTGGCTGCTCCGCTGTCTGGGGTCCCTGGTTCTCGGGATGGGAGAATCCACCCCTTGCTCCTAAGGCCAAACTTCAGGGGTTGATCCCTGATGACTGGAGAGTTGTTACATCCTTCCCAGGTGACCCAGAACAGGGCCAGGGGGCACAGCTCAGACCACGGGGGACCGAGGTAAGAACGGCTCATGGAAAGATAATTGGCTCAGTGAAGGGTGTCCCTGGAGCTTGGACCTTGGGGTCACAGCAGATGTCTCAAGATGACCTGTTCTAGGGTTAGCTGTGGTCCAGGGGCTCCCCAGGGTCAGCAGTTGGACTGATGAGGGAAAGGAGAATTAGCCTCACCCACATCACACCCATGCAGTGCAGATAACCCCTGACTTCAGAAGCCCTGCCCCATCCCCAACATTCTTCCTCATTCTGGAAGGCTGATCCTGAGCTGAGTCCAGGGAGGGCCACCACCTGGGGCCTCTCCAGTCCCACCATCTTGGGCCAACTCACAACCCACACAAGAATCCAGGAGGCAACACAGGCCTTAGCCCACCCCAACCCCACTTACTGGAAGTGTCTACTGATGATTTCTGGATCTTGGATATCCTTGGGGACATAGGTGATCATCAGTGTCCGTGTGACCTAGGTGGGGAGGGCAAATGGAGAAAGACTGAGCAAGGCTGGGTCTATCGAGCAGGACGGCTACGGCGCAGGTGGCTGGCGGCCCAGAGCCCCTCGGCAGCAGGCCTTCCACTCACACCAGGCTGCCTGGCACCTGTGGCCTCCTCGCTGAGTCAGCCGAGTGCCAGCTTCCCTGGCCTGTGGCATTGCGGCCGAGCCAGGTAGCCCGGAGGTCGGCAGGCTGGGGGAACCTGCAGGCTGGGAAACTGTGCCTGTGCGTGTTCTGTGCTCCAGCTGTGGGCCTCCAGCTGTGAACAGCTCCGGGCAAGCAGGAAGAGTCAGAGGCTGCAGACAGGGCCGGGCTGGAGGGTCAAAGCTCCATGGCTAGAAAGAGCTGCCTTCTTGCTACCCACTGAGCCCCATAAATAATTCCTGGTCTCCCTGCAACTTTTAAGGGCAGCTCCCTCTGCTCCAGTGCAAAGCCCCACATCACTAGGGAAATCCCTAACATTTGACTGGGGGTGGGGGTGGGGTTGGAAAGGTGAGCAGGACTCTGGGGAGGGGGTGGGGCAGCCTCCCTAAAATTCATATTTTATTCCGTGAGGGGGAAATGTCTTCCTGAGCCATCACCTTCAGGGTGACCATCAGGAAAACTGCTTGCAGGAGATGGGGATTCCTGGCAGAAGCTTCTGGTGACAATAAGGAAGGCTGAAGTAGCCAAGTCCAGACTGGCCAAAGAGGCCCAAGCCACTGTGCCTGGCAGTCCAAAGCATTTGGGGGTACTTCTCGGGGTATGTGGATCTGCGTTCTGGGGTGATTTGAAGTGAGTCAGTCCTTTTGGAAGGACAGCCTCCAAGGGAGCTGAGCCCACCCTACTGATCCTTTGAGAAGCTGAGGACTGGCCAAGGATGGCGAGCCCCTTGTCCTGAGCCCTGCACAGTCCGGGCAGGCAGCAGGCTATGGCTGCCCACCCATGCCCCCCAGCACTGCCTATCCACACCCAAGGCTGCTGCTCAGTTCCAGCCACTGGGACTCACCCCAAGTGCTTTCCCTTGGCTCTAGGAGCAAACGCAACCTGTGTGCAGAGCAAGCCAAAAGTGGCAAAGAGTCAAAGCCCCTAAAAGCCTCAACCAACAATGGACAGGGAGTTCATGGGAAAATACCCCCGAAAATTCTAGGTTGCATGTTCTGCACTGACATGGAGAGTTCCCCAGTGGGATGGGGCTCCAGCTGCCTCTGTGGCAAGTTGCTTGTTAAATCTCACTACCCTATTGGTCTTTTCTGGGATCACCTCCCCGATAAACTTAATTTTACTCAAATTCTGGTCTCCGGGACTGTTTTGGGGGGAACCCAAATCAAGACAATGGGGATATGCGAGGGACAGGGCATGGGGTCTCTGCCCTCAGAGAGACGGTGGGAGAGTGACACGGCTGCTGGGGCCTGGGCAGAGCGGGCTGGGCAGGGCTAAGACATAGGCTGGCCCAGAGTGTTCCCCAGCAGTTCAGCAGGGGGCACTGACCCATTGGGGTGAGTGCCTGGAGGTCCCAGCTGGACCAGTGTTGGTTAACCCTTTAGTTTCTGGATAGTGGGGAGGTCCAGGGGTCCTTGGAGAGAGGCTGGGGGCAGGAAGGGTACAGCGGTGGGGGCACCTTGGCAGCAGGTATTTACCAGCCAGTTTGGAAGTGTTTCACTAGTTTAACAACTGGGACAGCTGTGCCAGGGTGTGCCAGATGACGACTCACCAGGGCTAAGGGCAGGAAGCTTGCCTGGCTCAGGTGAGACCCCCCCACCTCTCCCCAGGTGTGCAGGAATGTGCCAAGCTGGGATGTCTCTGAAGGATGGAAGTGGACCAGCCCAGCTGGAGAGGGGCTCCCACGGGGAGGGAGTAGCTACGACAGCTCTTTTCACTTACTCACCTTTTGGTTTGTCTTGGGTACAAACCCCAAGCAGTGATGAGCCATGAAGAGGAGGTTGGTGATGAAGTAGATGAAGCAGAAGCAGTTGTATAGCCACAGGACCTTGCTCCTCCTGGGGAAGAGAAGCAGGGGCGAGTCAGTCTCTGCTGTGGTTCTCAGGGTCCATAGAGCCCACCCTCTGGGAGTGCAGACACTCAGGCACCTTGGAAGGGGATGGCCGTGGTGAGAAGGGGCGTCCTGTCTGGTTAACGAAGACTAACATTTACTGAGTGCTTACTGAGTGCCAGACACCCAGCAGGGAACTAAGCACTTTACAAGCATTTTCCCATGAGACTTGCAGAACCATGTGGAGGTGGTACTTGGATTATTTTCATTTTATCCACAAGGCACTGAGGGCCAGAGTTGGGAGGTGACCTGACCAATGTCACTCCTAGCAGTGGCAGGGCTGGGAGGTGAAGCTGGGGGCTGCCAAAGCACTTAGATTGTTCACCCCTGTGTCACATGCGGGCCCGGCAGGGAGGTGGCCCGGCTGATGAGCAATGCCTCGTCTAGGGTGAGAAGCATTGTACCACCCATGCCATGCTTGTTAGCCCTGCTTTCGGCTCACACAATGTCACCCCGAGGCTGGCTAGGATTTCTGTTCAGAGATGGAGCCCTCACATTACTTGGTGTGGTTTGGGAAGAGGAAATCCACCTTGCTTTAAAATGTCTCCACCACCCCTTGTCCCAGAGCCTGACATTTCACATCTAGCTAGAGGTCTTGATCCTCAGTTTTCTGAAGGGGCAAGACTACATGGTAGTCTCTAAGGAATTTTCCAGCTCTTGGCTAGTATGGATTTACAGATATTGAAGTGTTTTTTTTTTTTGTTTTTTTTTTTTTGCTGCTGTATTAGAATTTGCTTCTTGTGGGAAGATGTAGGCACCTTAAACCAGTGACCAAAGCCTGGGGAGAAGCTGAGAGCTCTGCTCTGGTGTTGGCAGCACCACAGAGAGGGGGAAGTTGGCTGAAAGGGGGTGGGGATTGGGAGGACACCATGGACCCATTCTGCTGATTTTAGAATTTTGGCCAAGAACAGCATTTCCCAAGTATGGATGACAAGGAAGCGGGGGGCAGAAGGGCTGGGGGTGGGGAGAGGAAAGGTAGAGCAGGAGTATATGAGCCTCTACCTGCTGGGGATCACTTCTGCTTAGTCAGGAAGTCAACCCACCCTGGCCAAGACCCTTAGTGGGTCTGTGCTCTCACAGTAGGACCACATTTTGCTCAGTATAAATTGACTTGGTCACTAATCAGGTTGGCTACTTGATGCTCAATTCCACAGGCTCCTGGACAGTGAGAGCTGGAAGGGGCTTAGAGAGCATGTCCAACAGTCCCCCAAATCCCCAATAGATAGGGATTAAGCTCAGAGAGGGCCAGTTAATGGCAGAGGTGAGGCATAAACTCAAGTCCTGTGACTCCTCAGACCTTCTGCTATGGGAATCAAAGGGGGAGGATTGGGAGGTTCATTTTTCACTAAATCATACGAAGGGTGACTTGAACCTATTGATGGGTAGAGAAACAATACATTAAACCTCTATTTGGTACAGGCTCCTGGTCTCTCAGAAGCTGGATATACTAAGCAAATAGAACCATCTCTCCAAGTCCCCAGGAGTGGCCAGTTTGGGTAATTCTGCCCATTACAGAGACAGGTACACGGAGGCAACAAGAGTCCTGCCCCACCAAGCTGACACAACTCCGGCATCCCGCTCAGGTTCTAGATTCCTAGGACACCAGACCTTTCTTATCAGAAAAGCATTAAGAACAGACACATTAGGGACCAGAACATTGGTCCATCTCCCCCCACCAGTGCTCCCCGCCAGCAGAGTGGGAGGTAAGAAGACCAGGTACCTACTCTGTGGAGACATTGACAATGGTGGTCCGACCAAAGTGACTATTCTGGTCTGAAAGAGAAGAAAGTTGACGAGTTTGAGCCTGGCTCCTTGGTAGCTGTGGGCACCAGAATTCAAGGTTCCTGAATTCCTGGGGTCTAGAGACGCTTATCTACATCCTGCTCTTCCTTCTAGTTCCCCAGGGCTTATCCCCAGTTTCCAACAAAAATAGCAGAGGCCTCTTCTTCTGCCTGGAACTACTGGCTGGGGCTCCTTGGCTGTAAAGCTAGTCTTCGTGTGGCATCCCCAGTGCGTGACTGTCACAGAGCAGACGCCTGGTGGGTCTCTAAACCAGCAGCGGAATGATGAAATTAGCAACATTGTTACCCCTGGCAATGGTCACAAGAACTCAAAACTCCAGAAAATGTGGTGCTGGTTCATTCAAACTCTGTAACTGCTTCTGGCTAAGTATTTTAGTTTGTTGGTTTAGACATCCCCAGGTTTGCTGAAATGTGTCTAAAAATCCTGCATTATATTTCCATTGCCAATACACTAGCTCTTGAGAGGAGAATCTGGAAACACAGGACTCAAAAGTTATTTACTCTGGCTGTGAAATTTGGTGCCCAGGCATTTAATACACTATGTTGAATTAATTAAAGTTTACCTCTGGCGTAAGAGGAACAGAGAGGAAGCAGGTATCTCTGTAGAGCTGGGTGCCACCTGTGTGATTCAGATGCTCTCCTACACAACTGTATTGCCCAGTCTTCACACAGCTCTGTCTTCATAATTCTATTTGAAATGCTGGCTGCAATTCACTGGGCACTTACTATGTCAGGTGCTGTGCTAGGCACTCGACATGCATTATTTCCCAATCCCCATGACAGCCGAGGAAAGTGAGGCTTTGCAAGCTCAAATTGCAGAGTATAAGATTAAATCATTTGCTCAACTGGACAAAAGTGTTTACTGGGGAGCAGATGTGGGCAAAAGTTGTGGAGCCAAGATTCATAGCCTGATTTTTCTGTCTTTGAAGCCCATGCCCTCATCCATGATGTTATTTTGTCAAAAGGATTTTTATCCGTGATAATGAATGTGGGTAGAAGTCCTCGGAGACAAAGTCTGCCCTGTATCCAGTGGTGTGGATTTGGGGGAAT
This sequence comes from Choloepus didactylus, assembly GCF_015220235.1. Classification (NCBI taxonomy): domain Eukaryota; kingdom Metazoa; phylum Chordata; class Mammalia; order Pilosa; family Megalonychidae; genus Choloepus; species Choloepus didactylus. The sequence continues at coordinate 32,699,881 of NC_051310.1, forward strand.
TAAGGTTTAGAGGTCTTTGCAGTGGGCCACATGTCACACAAGACCCTCCATGAACACCTGGCCAGGTACAGGTGTGGACTTGAATAAACATCCACCTTCACACTGAATGAATACTTTATGCCTGCAATGTGCCAGGCCCTGGGTCAAGCATCTTCAACCATGTGACAAATAGGTATCATCTCCAGTGAAAGAACTGAAGCATGGCTTGCTGGAGGTCACATGATTACTATCAGAGGTGGATTAAAATCCAGAGTTCTAGATTCCCAAGACCTAAGCTCTGACCCCCCTACCAGGCTGCCCCTTAGATCTAGTGGTCTGAGGTCCCCTATAGAGCTCTGCTTACCCAGAACAGTTCCAATGTAGTTGATGGGCAAGACGATGCCCAAGGAGGGGATGCAGAGGATGAGGATAAAGATGATGAGATGGTACTGGAACATCATGTAGATGCGAGCATCATCTCCACACTTGTCAATCAACTCTTCATTCCTGGAAGAGATGCACAAGAAAGGCTACTTCTCAGCAGTTGGTGTGGCCACAGGTTAAGTTGGAGGGAGGGAGATAGACAAAAGGTAGGGGAGATTACCATTCTTCCCAAAGTTATTTTTTTTAAATCAGAATTTTTAAAAATGAGAATTAATTTTTAGAATGTAGAATTATCACTCTTCTTCTCAAGGTCTCTTCTTCTTCTCAAGGTCTCTTATGCCTGAAACATATTTAACTAAACTCCACAGGCATATCAAAGATAGAGGTTCTGTTACAATTAAACACTTAGCAAGCCAGAAGCACTCTTACAATCAAGCATTCATTCTTTCTTTTATTACTTCTTCAAACATTTTTTTCAGTGCTTGCTATGGTGCAGGCACCAGGCAAAGCACTAGTGATACCAAGATTCATTCTATCTCCCCTGCAAAAAAAAAGTTGTTTCTTTAAATTCTTAAACTAAAAAGGAATACCTGAAAACCACAATGATATCTCACTCCACACTGCCAGATTGTCTAAAGCTAAAAACTCGGTCCATACCAGGTGTCTCAAGTGTGTGGGGCATTGGGAGCTCTCCTACAATCCTTGGTGTGTACACTCACACAGCCACTTTGGATAACAACTGGTATTATATACTGAAATTGGATCTATGCACAGCCTATGACCCAGCAATTCACTCCTAGGTTTATACTAACAGAAATACATGCACGTATGCATCAAGAGACACAAGTACATCACTTTGGATCTTTGGATAACTGTATGGTATGTGAACAATCTCAATAAAAAAAAAGAGAGACATGTACATAGATGTGTTATTTGTAATAGCCTCAAACTAGAAAGAACCTATCAACAGTAGAATGGACATATAAACTGTGATATCTGTATCTAGCTAGCTACCTATCATCCACCTATCAACCTATCATTTATCTCTCTCACTCTCTATATAGATGGATATAGATAAAGATGATAGAACACTACACACTGATAAAAATGAAGGACCCATAGCTGAACCTCACAAAAACAATTTGAGTTAAAGACACCAGGTGCAAAACAACACATATTGTATGATTCTATATATAAAATTAAAAAATAGGCGATACCAAACTATAGAGTTAGAAGTCAGGATACTGATTACCCGTGGGAACAGAAGAGGGAATAGGGATTTGGAGGAAGCCAGAGGAGGGCTTCTGGAGTGCTGGCAAATGTTCCAATTCTCAATCTGAATGGTATGTGCATAAGTTTTCTTTTTGATAATTGAGCCTTATATTTACTTTTATGAGCTTTTCTGTATGTGCATTATACTTCAATAAGAAATTTTAAAGCAACATATGCTTGTTTATAGTAACTTTGGAAAATACAAAAGAGTAGAAAATAATTCACCTACAATTCTCATCAAACCTAAGGCAATGACAATTAAGGTTAATTTCCTTTATTTCTTGTTCTAATTTTACTTAGGGACATCAAATGTATTGCTTTCTTTTTTACTAAGTAATTTATTTTTTAATAGGAAGATGCAATTTACAGAAAAATCACGCAAAAAATACAGAGTTCCCATATACCCCTCCTATTATTAACACTTTACAACTGAAGCAATGATTATAGTTACACTGTTGATCATAGCCCATAGTTTACATTTGAGTTCACTATTTGTGTTGTACAGTCCTATGGGTTTTTTAAATTTTTTTATTCTAGTAACATATATACAGCCTAAAATTTCCTTTTAATCACATTCAAACATATCATTCAGTAGCGTTAACTACATTCTCAATGTTGTGCTATCATCACCACCATCTATTACCAAACTTTTCCATCATCCCCAGTAGGAACTCTGTACCAATTAAGCATTAGCTCCTCATTCCCCACCCTCATCTTGGCCCTTGGCAGCCTGTATTCTAGTTTCTGGCTCTATGGATTTATTTATTCTAATTATTTCATATCAGTGAGATCGTACAGTATTTGTCCTTTCATGTCCGGCTTATTTCATTCAACATGATGTCTTCAAGGTTCACCATGTTGCTGCATGTTTCAGAACACCATTCCTTTCTCCAGCTGAATACTATTCCATTGTATGTATAGACCACATTTTGTTTATCCATTCATCTGTTGATGGGTTGCTTTCACCTTTTAGTAACAGTGACTAATACCACTATGAACATTGGTGTGCAAATCTCCTTTCGAGTCGCTGCTTTCAGTTATTTGGGGTGTATACCTAAAAGTAGGTTTCCCGGGTCATATGGTAATTCTGTACTTAACTTTCTGAAATACCACTAAACTGTTTTCCATTCTGGCTGCACTATTTTACATTCCCACCCACAAAACACCTGGGTTCCTATTTCTCCACATCCTCTCTAACACTTGCTATTTTCAGTTTTAAAAATAGTAGCCATTCTAGTGGGTGTGAAACTGTATCTCATCATGGCTGGATTTGTATTTCCCTAATAGTTGGTGATGTTGAGCATCTTTTCATATGTTTATTTGGAGAAATGTCTATTCCAGTCTTTGCCCATTTTTAAATTGAGTTGTTGGTCTTTTTGTTCCTGAGTTGAAGGATTTCCTTATACATTTTGGATATTAAACCCTTTTAAACTTTTACTGGATATATGGTTTCCTAATATTTTCTCCCATTTTGTAGGTTGACTTATTTCTTTCATGATGAAGTCCTTCATCACAGAAGTTTTTAATTTTGATGAAGTCCCATTTACCTATATTTTCTTTTGTTGCTCATGCTTTTGGTGTAAAGTCTAAAAAGCCATTGACTAACCCAAGGACCTGAATATGCTTCCCTATGTTTTCTTCCAGGAATTTTATAGCTTTGGTTATTATATTGAGCTCTTTAATCTATTTTGAGTTTTCAGTTTTGTATATGGTTTGAGGTAGGGGTTCACCTTCATTCTTTTGCATATGGATATCTAGTTTTCCCAGCACCATTTGTTGAAGAGACTATTCTTTCCCCCATTGAGTGGACTTGGCACCTTTGTCAAAAATCAATTGGCTGTTGGGGTGAGAGTTTATTTCTGAACTCTCAATTAGATTCCATTGGTCTATATGTCTGCCCTTGGGCCAGTACCATGCTGTTTTGATTATGATGGCTTTGTAATACATTTTAAAATTGGGAAGTGTGAGCCCTCCAATTTTGTTCTTTCTCAAGATGGGTTTTTCTATTCAGGGTCCTTTACCAACTTCCATACAAATTTGATGTTTGGCATTAACATTTCTGTGAAGAAGGCTGTTGGAATTTGATTGGCATTTGTTGAACCTGTAAATTGCTTTGGGTGGAACTGACATCTTAAAAATATTTAGTCTTCCAGTCCATGAACACGGAATGTCCTTCCATTTATTTAGGTTTCCTTTGACTTCTTTTAGTAATGTTTTGTAGTTTTCTGCATACTAGTTCTCTACATCATCAGATTTATTCCTAGATATTTGACTCTTTTAATTGCTATTGTAGATGGATTTTTTTCTTGATTTCCTCTTCAGATTGTTCATTACTAAGTGTATAGAAACACTACTGATTTTTTGCATATTGACTTCATACCCTGCCACTTTGCAGAATTCATTTATTAGCTCTAGAAGCTTTGTTGTGGATTTTTCAGAATTTTTTATATATAGGATCATATCATCTGCAAATAGGGAAAGTTTTGTTTCTTCCTTTCCAATTTACATGCCTTTTATTTATTTTCCTTGCCTTATTGCTTGGGCTGGAAATTCCAGTACAATGTTGAATAACCGTGGCAACAATGGGCATACTTGTTTTCCTCCTGCTCTTAGAGAGAAAGTGTTCAGTCTTTCACCATAGAATACCCGCAGATATGTTAGCTCTTAACCAATGAGTCACAGAAGAAATTAGGAAATATCTTGAGATGAATGAAAATGAAAACACAACATACCAAGAATTATGGGATGCAGCAAAGGCAGTGCTGAAAGGGAAATTGATAGCTCTAATGCTTACATTTAAAAAGAAGAAGGATCTCAAACCAAAGACCTAACTTTACAACCGGACAATTTAGAAAAAAGCACAAACTAAGCCCAGAGTGAGCAGAACAAAGGAAGTACATATTAAAGTGGCCATAACATGGTTAGATGTTAGCTGTGGGTTCTTCATATATGCCCTTTATCATGTTGAGAAAATTTTTTCTATTTCTAATTTTCTAAGTATTTTTATCAAGCAGAGGCACTGTATTTTGTCAAATGCCTTTTCTGCAGCAATTGAGATGATCATGTGGTTTTCCCCCATTCATTCTATTAATGTGGTGTATTGCATTGATTTATTTTCTTATTTTGAACAACACTTGCATGCCTGGGACAAATCCCAATTGATCATGGTGTACAATTCATTTAAGGTGCTGTTGGATTCAGTTTGCTAGTATTTTGTTGAGGGTTTTTGCACCTATATTCATTAGGAATATTGGCCTGTAATGTACTTTCCTTGTTGTATCTTTATCTGGCTTTGGTATTAGGGTGATGTTGCCCTCATAGAATGAATTAGGGAGTGTTCCTTGCTCTTCAACTTTTAGAAGAGTTTGAGCGGGATTGGTGGTAATTCTTCTTGGAATGTTTAGTAAAATTTACCAGTGAAACCATCTGGCCCTGGACTTTTCTTTGTTGGGAGGTTTTGACCACTGGTTCAATCTTGTTATTGATCTGTTGAGAATTCCTATTTCTTCTTGAGTCAGTGTAGGCTGTATGTTTCTAAGAATTTGTCCATTTTATCTAAATCATCTAATTTGTTGGTATACAGTTGTTCACAGCATCTGCTTTAATCCTTTTCATTTCTGTGATGTTGTTGGTAATGTTCCCTCTTTCATTTCTGATTTTAGTTATTTGTATCCTCTTTCTTTTTTTCTTTGTCAGTCTAGCCAAAGGTTGGTTGACTTTACTGATGTCTTCAAAGAACCTACTTTTGGTTTCATTGATTCTCTATTTTCTTTTAATTCTCTATTTCATTTATTGCCACTCTAACATGTACTTCCTTCATTCTGCTCACTTTGGGCTTAGTTTGTGCTTCTTTTTTTCTAAATTGTCCAGTTGTAAAGTTAGGTCTCTGATTTGAGATCTTTCTTCTTTTTTAATGTAAGCATTAGAGCTATCAATTTCTCTCTCAGCATTGCCTTTGCTGCATCCCATAATTCTTGGTATGCTGTGTTTTCATTTTCATTTGTCACAAGAAATTTCCTAATTTCTTCTTTGACTCATTGTTTGTTTAAGGGTGTGTTGTTTAATTTCCACACATTTGTGAGTTTTCCAGTTCTCCATATGCTGTTGATTTCTGGCTTCATTCATGGTGGTCAGGGCAGATACATTGTATGAGTTCAATATTTTTTTCATTTATAGAGATTAGCTTTGTAACCTAACTTATGCTCTATCCTGGAGAATGACCCATATGCACTAGAGAATAATGTTCCTTTCACTGTTCTTGGGTGAAGTGTTCTATACATGTCTGCTAAGTCTAGTTAGTTTACAGTATTATTTAAGTCTCCCATTTTCTTGTTGATCTTCTGGCTAGATATTCTATCCATTATTGAATGTGTTGTATTGAAGTCTCCTACTATTAATGTAGAACCATCTACTTCTCCCTTCAAATCTGTCAGTATTTGCTTCGTACATTTTGGGGCTGTTCTGTTAGGTGCATATATATTTATATTTGTTATGTGTTCTTGTTGAATTGACCCTTTTATCAGTAAATAGTGACCTTCCTTGTCCTTCATTAGTTTTTTGACTTAAAGTCTATTTTATCTGATAGTATAGCACCCCAGCTCTCTTTTGGTTGCTTTTTGCATGGTATATTTTTTCCATCCATTCACTTTCAACCTACTGGTGTTTTTAAATTTAAGGCAAGTCTCTTGAAAATAGCATATGGTTGGGTCAGACTTTTTAAATCCATTCTGCCAATATCTGCCTTTTGAATGGAGTGTGTAATCCATTTACATTTAAAGTAAATACTGGTAATGCAGGACTTTCTTCTGTTATTTTGCTTTTTGGTCTTTGTAAGTCTTATACCTTTTTCCCCCTCAATTCTTCCATTAATGCCTACTTTCATATTATTTTATTTTTTGTGGTGTACCATTTTGAGTCCCTTCTCACTTCCTTCTGTATATATATTTCACATATTTTCTTTGTGATTACCATGGGACTTAAATATAACATCCAAAATCTATAACAATTATATTTGATTTGATACCAACTTAACTTTAATAGCACACACAAAAACTGTTCTATACCCCCGTCCCCTTTTTTGTACTTGACACAAATCATATCTTTATACATTATATATCCCAAACCATGCATTCATCATTACTTTTTATAAAATTGCATTTTAGAACCTGTAAGAAAGTAAAAAGTGGAGTTGCATAGCAAAATATACAATACAATAGTACTTGCATTTATAATTACCCATATGGTTACCTTTACCAGAGGTTTTATATTTCTTTATGCCACTTTGATCCACTGTCTGGTTTCCTTTCGTTTCACTCTGAAGAATTGCTTTTAGCATTACTTGTAGGACAGGTCTAGGAGCGACTCCCTCAGCTTTTTGTTTATCTAGGAATGTCTTAATTGCGCCCTCATTTTTGAAAGATAGTTTCACCAGATATAAAATTCTTGGTTGGCAATTGCTTTATTTCAGCACTTTAAATATTTTATACCACTGACTTCTTGCTCCCATGGTTTCTGATGAGAAATAAGTACTTAATCTTTTTTGGGACTCTCTTCTACATAGCACATTGTTTTACTGTTTCAGCTTTCAGAACTCTCTCCTTGTCCTTGGCATTTGATAGTTTGACTACTATGTGCTTCTGGGCATGGTTCTCTCAGAATTTATCCTGTTTGGGGTTCATTGGGCTTCTTGAATATGCAATCTCCTATCCTTCATTAACTGGGAAGTTTTCTGCCATTATTTCTTTCAATGCTTTATTTCCTGTTTCTTTGTTTGTTTTGTAATCTATTACTGCACACTGTACATTTTAATATTTTAATGTGTTAACTCTGGGATTTAGTCCCTGATCTATCTGTTCCTTAAGTTTGTATTCCCAACTAGTACTATGGCAGAGATTTCCTTAAGTTCCAGGAACTACCATAAATAACCCAAGGTAAAAAAAACACCTTTCACAGTCTTGGCAAATGGGATCTCCATTGGCTGATGCTCTCCTTCAGAGTTTAGCTCTCCTGTCAAGAAGATCAGCCAAGGCTAAAGTGAAGTGCAGGGTCCTTTCTATCTTTTCTGAGCCTGCGTCTTCTCATGGGTTTGTGTCCACTCACAGTCTTAGGAATTCCCCTGTTTACAGGAATCTGAACATCCCCTCTACTTCCTAGAAATAGACTCCCCCACCCTCCCAGGTGCTCTCTTGCATGTCTTAAATCTGGTAATCCTTTGCCTCAGGTTGCTTTGACTTATTTCTCACACTGCTTTAGCTGTCCAAAAGCTGCTTTTACCTGCAGGGCAAGTTCTGGGAGGGTGAGCCAGAGTCATATTTCCTGGTTCAGTGTTTCAGGCTGCCATATGATAGATTGCCACTGACATACAACCACTCCGGTATGCACATAGGGACTCAAATGGGAGAATAGGTGGGCCCCAATTGTGCTGGGAAGGAGCCAGAAAAGGTGCCACCAGCTTCTACTGTTTTTAAAACTGTATTTTCTTGATTTGCCACTCACTCAGTTACTACCGCCTGTTAGCTGTTTTCTGGATTTTGAGGAAGATGGCTCTGCCAGTTTTTGCTAATTGTTTTGAAAGACTCTGTGGGGGAATGGCACCCTGAAGTGATTCACATTGCCATTTTGGTCAACTGGAAGTCAAATGTATTGCTCTTTTGCTTAGCATTTAATCTTAAGCCTTTTCTGGTATAGTTTTACATTTTATTTAAATGTTTTCACGGTTGTGCAAAAATAATAGTGTCAGTGGAGCACTGGTTCATGGCTGGCCCCATGCTGGCCTCATCTCTCCATGGGTGGATGGACCATAGAATACCCACCCATGTCCCTCTGGTCAGACTTGTAGGTTACATGCAACTTCTAGCATCCAGTCCAGGGTCCAGATTTTATGTACTTATTTATTTATTAAACTTCTTTGGAAATAATTTCAAACTTACAGGACAGTTGCAAAAATAATACAAAACCTATAAAGGAACTCCAACAGCCCGTCTCCCCTGGATCCATTGATTTTAACATTTTGCCACATTTGCCATATCATTCCATCCACCTACCTATTATCCATAGATCTGTCTCTCTATCCACTTATCTATTTTCTAAACAGTTATGAGTAGGCTGTATATATTATGTTGCTCAAACACATAATACTTCCATATATCTTTCCTAAGGACAGGGATATTCACTGTGTAACCACCTTAAGAACAGTTATGAAGTTCAAGAATTTTAACACTGACATAAAACTTAAAGTCAAGCTTCCTTTTTTTCATATGTCCTAATAATGTCCTTTTGAGCCTTTTCTCCTCCTTTATTAGATCCAGTCCAGAATCATGTATTGCATTTAATTGTCATTGTCTCTTTAGTTGTTTTTTTTAAAAAAATTGTAGAAATGTACATACAACATAAACTCTCTCATCTCAACCACCCCCAAACATACCATTCAGTGTGATTAATTGCATTCACAATATTGCACTACCCTCACCAATACCCCTTGCCTTCACCCCAAACAGAAGCCCGAAACCTCTAGATCCAGATTCATTTTTGAAAAATACTACAAAGAACACATCCTCAAGGTTTTCAATGTCCCCATCAATAGAATTATTCAGAGCTCTGAAATTTTTAACTGTAAACAGCTAAAATACTTCCTGCCCTGAACTTGAGAATTACACCCCAGAAATGGATTAGATAGTCAGTCAAGAGGGCTGACTATTGGAGAGGGAGAAGAGGGGCATGTCTTACACTCTGGAGGCCAGGATCTGGTCACATGACAGAAAGATCATGCCTGAGGCATGGTGAAGTCTGTGCAAGTGCAGAGAGCAGAAGGCTGGATGGGACAAAGAACACGAGAATTTTCTTCCTGGGTCAGGCAATTCGTGCTTCCACCACTGGGGCCATTGCTCCCACCTCCACTGGAGGCCCTGACTCCAGTCAGCAGCCAAACCTCACAGTTCCAAGTGAAGCCTATATTTTGAGTCTGTCTATATCCTTCAACCCAATTCTTTCTTCTCCCTGCCATTCTTTAACCTGCCCTCCACCATGACCTTCCAGCCAGTCACCCTTTCTTTTGCTCACAATTCCTTTCTTTGCTCTAGTCTCTTCCCCTTCCTTTACCTCTTTCTGGAGACTTGCAACACCTCAAGTCAACTTTAACATATCCCCCCTCTCTGCACCCATCATACTTGTTTCCCTTAAACTACAGCCAGGTGTAACTGCTCCTTACTCTAAAACAAAACAAGAAACTTAACTTCCACTCCCTGACTTGTTTCCCCTTAAGTTCCACACAATATCTTTACTTCCCTCCTGCCACCCACTTCTTGGAAAGGTGACTTTCTTTCTTGGGGGATACCTTCTTGGAATGACCCTTCCAAAGGAAACCACATCACCAAAGTCAATGTCCTCCTCTCAGCTCTCATTCTACTCAATCTCTAGCACTGGAGGATGCTGGCTGCACCCTCCTTGGAGCCTCAACCTTCCTTGCCCTTGACAGTGAGGGTACCTCTTCCTCCCCTGCCTCAACAAGCCTCTCCCTTGGGTCTTTCTGCTCTTACCTCCTTGGGTGATTCATCTGCTCACATGACTTCAACTATGACCTCTAAACACCAGCCTCCCAAGTCTAAATCTTTAGCCCTCACCTTTCTCCTAAGTGTCAGTCTTGGTTTTCAACAGCTTGCTGGTCAACCTACATGCTTGCCTCCACCATATCTCTTCATTTTCTGCTCCTTCTCCCAACTGGTGAAGTTACTGTCCTCCCCAGAAACCAGATCTCAAGTTCTCTTTTTTTCTGTTTGAAACCTTTTATTTTGAAATAGTTTCAAATTTGCAGGACAGTTACAAAAATAATTTAAACCTCTTACAGAGAACTCCAATATACCTACACCCCCAGTACCCAGATCTCCCTCTTTCTTAATCCAGGTGGAAGCCAGGTGGAACCCACAACCCACTGACTGTAGCTCCATAACCCCCCTCCTGTGGGACACTTCCCGTTGTTTCCCTGGTCACTGCCCCAGTTCAGGTAGCCACTACATCTCACCTGGACCATTGGCAGAGCCTCCTGAATGGCTCAGCTTGTCTCTGGTCCTTCTCAGCTTCCATTCACCCCCATACTCCTCCCTGCAAACAAACATTCTGCATTTCCTGCTCAAAAACAGTCACTGGCTCGCTACTGCCTCTACATCAAAGCCCCAAATCCCCAGAGTAGCAGTCAAGATCCCAGCTGGTCCTTCCAGCCCAATCTTTTACCACCCCTCTTGTCATGCACCCTTGCTTCTAACCACACCAGAAGATTTACTGTTCCTGAAGCCCCCTCCCCCTGTCTGCCCCATACCTTTACTAACACAATCCTTTACTTCTGTGCTTTCCTCATCACACCTGCCAAAATTCTTTCCATCCTTAAAGGCCCAGATCAAAACCACACGTTTCCTGAATCCTCCAGCTGGAATTAATTTCTTTCTCTCCCAAATGCCCTTCCCATAGCAATTCTAATATCCGAATTATTATTTCTATGGCGTGGGTCTTGTTAACCTTTGTTTCTCCAGCTAGACTGCATGGGCTTTGTACACTGGGGGCCTGGGTCACTTGCACTGCTCAACAAATGTATTAATCTGCCTTCTATGGCAAAGGGAGCTGGAGGCACAGTGTAACACAGCTCTCCGCCTTCCCCTGATGAAGTGTTCCTGATGGAAGGGCCTTCACCACTAGGAGCCCTTGAGTGGGGAGGACACACACACACACACACACACAGCAGTGTACACCAACCTCTCACTGACACGAGCAGGTCTAGGTGTGCACACAGAGACTCAGACCAACAGCAACCTGGATCTTTCATTTCATGCTCACACGCACATCACAGGGACACAAGGATACCTACCACATGGGGTTTTGTTATCTGTTTTGCATGTACCTTACTTCCCCCGAAACAGGCACTTTCTTTCCTGCCCTGTGTATACCCACTGGCCCATCAGCAGGTAGTGGCAAAAATCCAGAAAGTCAGTCCCAAACTACCCCCAAGGGATTCCTTTCCGCATGACCTGAGGATGTGGTCAGCTCAGGCAGAGCCACTCACCCCAGTTTTCCTTCCCTCTTGCCCATGCAAGGGGCAGGCTAAATTGGTCATCACCCAACTGCCTATCATTCATGAACTTGGCTAACCCAAGGAAGCTATGTATAGCCTGTACCACCTCCCAGGGTAACAAGCTCCAAATGCTCATACACATTATTGGTTTAATGCTTGTTGATAAGTAAAAAGCATAATTCCTTTGCAACTGTTGACAGGGATCACCTCCGAGGAGGGGTGTCATGGGGAGGGGAGTGAGAGGCTAGAGGACTTTTACGTGCCTCTTGATGAACATGTATTTCTGTTAGCTTTTGCATGTTTAAAAAATTAACAAAGCAAAACTAGAGAAGCATTAAGAAATAAAGTCTCCCCGAACCACACACAAACTGGCTGCATCTCTTCCCCGAGCTCTGGACCACGATCAAAGAGGCTGGGGCCCAGGCCATGGAGGGGTTCTCATCTGTTGGGTTGGGGATCAAACATCAGAGGTCCTAAGCCCAGCTTGGGACTCCCAAGGCCCAGTCAGAGTGCCCTTTGCCCCCAGGTGGTCCAGAGCCCTTCAGCAGGCCTAGGGGAGCAGAGGTGCCCGCAAGGGGCTCATGGGAGTGGAGTAAGGTCTTGTTACAAGGTATGAAGCTTCCTGCAAAGCCCTCGAGGAGCGAACCATGGAATGGTGGGCACAGAGGCACCCGAGGGAAGGAGTTCTAAAGCCTTTCAAACAAGCAAATCAGCAGCCCAGTCAGGCCCCCAGTGCATCTGGGCTCTGAGGAGCAGTGAGGAAGCCCCCAAGAGCAGGCACCAATAGGCAAGGGAGGAGCCCGTGCAGGATGAACAGGGATGTTCAGAAGAGCTCAGGAACATACGGGGCTCTGAGGTGGAGGCAGAGCTATGTGTGTGTGTGTGTGCAAGAGTGTGCCTGTGTGCATGTGTATATGTGTGAGTGCACACAGAGTGAGGGGATAAAGCTCTGAGAAGTGTCTGCTCAGCTGAAGCATCTGGCTGGTGTGGGGGAATCAGAAGAAAACAGGTGACAAGGGGTCTGTTTCCTCCCCAGCCAGGTCTGGGCACTAAAGAGATCCAGAAGGAGAGGTGGGCAAGGGCTCCATCTCTCTATAAGCCGGGGCTGAAGCTGAGTGAGGAAGCCTGAACTTCTGCCCAGTATTACTGTCCCATCTTGAGAAATAGGATTCATGATGTTTGCAGGAATAAAGCAAATAGCGCTGCAGAAAGAATTTTTTTTTTCCTGGTGTGGAGTTCACGAAAGTGTTTTTTTAATCACATGAGTAAAAGCGGTCCTTCCACGATTGTATAACTATGTAGCTTATATGGTGTGACTGTGTGATTGTGAAAACCTTGTGGCTCACACTCCCTTTATCCAGTGTATAGACAGATGAGTAGAGAAATCAAATGAAAAAATAGGGTGGGATGGGGGAATGGAATGCTTTAGATGTTCTTTTTTAGCTTTATTTTTTAGTGTTCTTTTTACTTTTATTTTTATTCTTATTTTCATTTTGTTTTTTTTTTTTGGAGTAATGAAAATGTTCAAAAATTGGTGGTGGTGATGAATGCACAAATACATGATGGTATAGTGAACAATTGATTGTAAACTGTAGATGACTGTATGGTATGTGACTATATCCCAATAAAACTGAGTTTTTTTTAAAAAAAGTGGTTCTTTCAGCAGGGCACCACAAAGAGGTAAAAGTATCTTAAGAAAGAAAAATGAAGTGGGAGGTCTCACACTACCTGACTTCAAAGTGTATTACAAAGCTGCAGTGGTCTGAACAGAATGGTACTGGCATAAAGATAGATGTGATGGATTGAGTGTTGAGAGGTGGAGCCCGTCATCGACTTACAATTGATCTTTGATAAGGCAGTCAAGTCAACTCAACTGGGACAGAGCAGCCTCTTCAACAAACGGTTCTTGGAGAACTTGTTATACATATCCAAAAGAATGAAAGAGGACCCCTGTCTCACACCTTATACATAAATCAACTCAAAAGGGATCAAAGACTTAAACATTAGAGCTAAGACCATAAACTTTTAGAAGAAAATGTAGGGAAATATCTTAAGGATCTTGTGATATGAGTTGATTTCCTAGACCTTACATGAGCAATGAAAGAAGCATGAGCAATGAAAGAAGAAACGGATAAATGGAATCTCCTCAAAACTGAACCCTTTTGCACATCAAAGGACTTGTCAGGAGAGTGAAAAGGCAGCCTATGCAACGGGAGACAATAGGGTTTAATAACAAGAATATATAAAGAGTGAAAAAAAAAAGAATATATAAAGAGATTCTACAACTCAACAACAAAAAGACAAACAATGCACTTGAAAAAATGGGCAAAAAAAAGAAAGAAAAAAAAAGTGGTCCTTCCCTGCGGGCTGTGGCAGAAATAAGATGGACTGTAGACTGTATCTTTGTCCGGTCTCCATTTCACCAGCTGTAACCCAATCTATGCTTTCCCCTTCCACCCAGGAAACCATCCTCTGCCTGGGCCAGGCCCAAGGTGGGGGCTTCAGAGCTCAGGCCAAATCCAGGTCATCCGGCGCTGGCAAGCTGCTAATTCTTGCAGGAGATCCCCAACCCTCACCTCCTAAGGCAAAGCATCACCAAAACTCAGAAAGCTCAGGCACTTACCTCATGCTTAGGCTGTGGAAAAAACCAGGAATAAAGCCCTGGGAAGAAAAGAAGAGAAATGATGAGAGCATCCAGGCCCCAAGCTTCCCGTGGGAACCCAGGCTGCCCACAGGTCATCTCAGATAGCCTGAAGCAGTGTCACAGGAGGATTCCTTCCCAGCTGAGAGACAGCGAGAGAGAGTCTGGGTCTGGAAAGCAGCCTCAGGCATCAGCGGCAATGCTGAGGGCAGTGTCTCCCCCTGAAGACATCCTGCTACAGGAAATGGGGGTTAGAAGTTGGGCCTGGGACTGCAGGAGAGACGGGACTCCTAGTGAGGACATTTGTTACTTTTCAGTCTGCCCCTCAATTCTTCCTTTGGGGATGTGCCCCTCCCCTGATGCACATGCCTGGTGGGCTGTCCAGCAAGTGTGGTCTGCCTCCAGCGATTGGTTAGCCATGGGAACATGGCCCAGTGTGGCCAAGCAAAATTCTATTAAGACGACTGATATGGGTGTTGAAGAGACAGTGTCTATCTCCTTCTGGGGTCCTGCCGGTCAGTGAAGCCTGGAGTGGACAGGAGCCATCCTTGGTGCCACATGCAGAGAGCTTGTCTGAGAAAAGCCAGCTCAGATCAGAGAGAGGGGGTTGCTAGTGACTTTGCCGGACTTCCTGGATCTAGCTATGCCTGAAGCAGCCCCTTTTCTTGATTTCCCCACAATTGAGCCCCCAATTGTCCCTTTTGTTATAAAAACTATTCTGAGCTATTTTGAGCTGTGTTTCTTCTCTTTGCATTTGAGAGTCCTTTGGAATAGGTCCTTTCTATTGGGGTCTTGCTGTATGGAGTTTTTGGGTGGATGGAAAAGGTGGCCTCTGAGTGAGTCAGCTTGGGAAGATCTGCAGTGGATTAAATTATCCTGGTGCTCACTTCCTTGTGGACCCCAGGGGGTTCAGCAAAACCTTGGAAAAGGTTGCAACCCTTGATTTGCCCTATTTGGGTCACGTGCTCATCAGCAAACCAGAGACAGGCCATCTTGACTGAGTTCCCCAGAAGCACATGGGTTGGAGAAGAGTATTTCCCAAAAGGAAGCAAAGAGGAGCAGACAAAAAGGAACAGCAGGAATTCCCTTGCTCCTTTCAGCACAAGGCTCACCTTCTAAGCCCCGTACCCTGTGTTGGGTTGACTGGCAGGGGGAATGTCCACACACTTCAGGGAACTAAAAGAAGGACAGGTCCCCGGTGGGAGTCAGAGCACTGAAGGGGAAGGGTATGGTGGCAGCATCGGTAGGGGAAGCCCCCAGGGAGGGGGGTGACTCCCTAGATGAGAGTTGGGCTGAGAGATCCAGCTCCCCCTCCCTGTGAGGAGAGCTCTTCTCCGCTGCCTGCCTTTGAGCAAACAGGAGTGCAGTTTAGTAAGTTTCCTGATGGCCCTTTGTAGTCATACACAGTGCAGGACACATCTTTATAGAAATGTATTTTTGCCCCCTTCCACTGGTAGGTACACAAGTGTCTACAACACACCGGAACATACACAGCACAAGATCCCATGTGCACAGCTCTTTGAACAAAGGTTATATCCATAAAAGGGTAGAAAAAAAGAGTAGAAGCTGTGGCTCATGTTCTCACGAGAAGTGCATAGGCAGAGCTGTGTGAGCCAGCAAGCCTGGATCTGCCTCTCTCTTACACAAACACATGCACACACTATTCTCTGCACAGACATCATAGCTCTGAAAGGCCCTTTGAGAAAACTCAACTGCTGACCAGCAGGTCTGAGACAGGTACCATCTCCTGTCTTCTCCTCATCCCTGCAGGAAATGGCCACAGGTTCCCAGGAGCCAGCTTAGCTGACAAGACCACAGGATGGAGGCCAGTTCACTGCACCTGCCTTGCTCCCCCCGTCTCCCCCACCCCTGCCATATGGGGGTCACAGTACTGCCCTGAGTTGCTCATGGGGCACTGTGGTGGGACCGTTGGCTTCACCCCCACACCCAGCCCTGGTTGAGGTCCCACCACCCCAGCAGGACCACTTCAGGGACCACCTCCCAGCACTCTCCCCTCATCTCATTCCCACCCTCTTCAGTTTGACCTTCCTACCACTTGCTGAAGTAATTTTTCTTCTTAAACATTTTAAAAATAAAATGATCTTTTTGTCATTGTAAAAAAACCAAACCAACAAAGTGATGTTTCTAAAACTAAAGCTGAGAACAACTTTGCAAAGTAGGTGTTACTGTCCTCATTCTCCCAGTGAAGGCTCCAAGAGAGTCAGTGACAGGCCCGAGGCTCCACACTTTTTAAAGAGAGATAGAGACCCAGTCTCTTGGAGGGATGAAGATGGAAGGGATATGGTTCTACTCACTCAGTGCACCCAATAAAATATTTATCAGATGCTAATTATGTGGCTGGCTGTACTAGGAGCTGGAATACAGCGATGAACGAAAGCAAGGTCAGCACCTGCTCTGCCTAGGGGAAGCAGACATTACTAGACTGATCATGCAGATGAGAGGTCATTACAGGGAGTTGATTCTCTTCAAAGAGTTAAGATCTTTGAAGAGAAGGAATGAGTTTTCCACGAACATAGAACAAAAGATCTAAACCCAGATGGTGTGGTCAGGGCTTCCTGAGGAAGGGGGGCTTGAGGTGTGGTGAGTGTCTTAGCTGGGGGAAAGGTCCTTGCGGAAAGAGAAGAGCGAGGAGCAGGTGAAGGGTCCCAGGGTGGGGGGAAGGAGATGGCACTCTTGAGGATCTAAAAGCTGGCCCAAGTTTGCCTGGTGGGGGGTGGGAGGGGAGATGAGGCTGGGCAGGTGGGCTAGAGGCCAAACCACCAGGCCATGGCAAGGCATCTGCAATTTATTCCAAGAGCATTAGGAGGCCCTTGAAGGTCTACAGAAGGGGATGAGCTGTCTTCCTTTATGAGGATTGCTCTGGGGAGGGGGCAGGTGTGGATATAATGAGATCAGTTAGAAGCTACTGCAGTCAAGCGAGACTGTTGGAGGCCTGGACTGGGTGATGGTGAGAGAGATGGAGAGAAACCAAACTGGGGTGGTAAAAGCAACAGGACTTGGTAATGGACCGGCTAAGCTCAGGGGCCTGAGCAAGAGCAAGGGAGGTACATTTCGGAGGGTGGTGGAGAGAGTCTGAGACAAGGGATCTAGGAATGGGTTGGGGTGAGGGGATATCATGGCAGATTTTGGACATACTGAGTGGGAAATGCCTTTACAATATCCATGTAAAGATCTGTTGAAGGCCAATGGATTAATAGGGCTGGAGCCCAGAGGAAGGTTTAGCTGGAGATACACATTTAGGAGGTATCAGCATAGGGAAAGCGTACTGAGTGAGAGGGGAAGGGGGTTTGGGACTGAGCTGTGGGAAATTCTAGGTCTGGAGGAGGAGCCTGCAAAGGAGACTGAGGAGGAAGCAGACAAAGAGGTAGAAGAAAAATCCAGAGAGCGTGACATCATAGAAGCAACCAACAGCGCCTGTTCAAGAAGGAAGAATGGTCTACAGGGTCCCACATTTCTGAGAATTCAAGATGAGAACTGAAGACTGTCCGTTGGATACAGGGGCATGGGACCAATGACGACCCTGGGGGCTATCTGGATGGAGTGATGGGGTGGAAGCCACATTAGGATGTGTTGAGGGGAGGAAATGGAAATAGCAAGTACAGACAACTTTTTCAGGAGCTTGGCTAGGATGGGGCAGAGGGAGATAGGCAGCTGCTGGGGATGTGGTGGGGGAAGGGAAGTTCCCATGGCTCCCTCTCTCGCTGCGTTCAGGTCCCCACCCAAATGTCATCGTATGCCCAAGGCCATCCCTGACCACCATCTATCAAGTGGCTCTTTCCATCACAGTTGAGTGCCTTCCTTGCCCCCTTTTCCTTTATGCACCTGTCACCATCTCACATGCATCTGTCTGTCTCCCTACCCTGGAAGAAGGCACCGTGAGGCAGGATGTGGTCTTTTATTTTTGTTCACTGCCCAGTCGCCAGACCAGTTACCAGCACAGGACAGATCCTTCTTAGTGAACGGGTGAGGAGATGAGCGAGCTCAGGTGGGAGGGATTCGCCTTCGACAGGAGAAGAGAAGGAAGTAGGGAGGACTGTGTTCCATTGGGCAGGTTTGGGCAGCAGGAGATTGAGGGAATCCCTTTCCAATGACTTGAAACTTCTATGTGAGGTGGGAGGTAAGTCTATGGCTCAAAGTGATGGGGAGGCAGGACTGGAACTGTGAGGAAGGATGGAGATTTGAGGAGAATCAAAAATTTAAAACTCCTTCTAAGGTATTGTAACTAGCTCACACTTACTTGGCACCCTGAGAGGGAAGGTAGGTACAAATAATGTCTCCATCTTTCAGATGGGGGAATTGAGGCTTGACGAGGCTGAGTAATTTGTCCAAGGATGCCTTGCCAGAAATGGTTGAGTCTTCCTGACTGCAGAGCCCCTGCTTATGGGCCATATTCCTTCCAGTTCACCCCAGAACTGCCTGCCCACAGCCAGGACCCCCACCTGGCCCAGGCCCCCCCAGCACTCACCTTGTCCTTGTGCTCCATCTCCAGGGAAATGTCCGAGGGAGATGTCTTCTCACTCTGCTCCCCGAAGATCAGCGAGGTCAGGCTGTGAGAGGCGGTGGGGGATGGAAAAGGAGAGGAGCTCAGATGCCTGCC
Organism: Choloepus didactylus; assembly: GCF_015220235.1. Taxonomy (NCBI): domain Eukaryota; kingdom Metazoa; phylum Chordata; class Mammalia; order Pilosa; family Megalonychidae; genus Choloepus; species Choloepus didactylus. Next base: position 32,718,832 of record NC_051310.1, read on the forward strand.
TGGCTCTCTGCCCCTGAGAGCTGCAGGGCCCCCCACCATGCACACCCAGTAGCAGGCATGCCTCAGCTCATTTGCTGAGCACACAGTTCTGGGTACAGATGGTAATCCCTCCTGTTGCCATCTTGGCATGATGCATCTTGGGATCCAGAAAGTCTGAGACTTGAGGAAAAAAGTGGCCTTGAGCCCAGAGATGGCTGCCCCCCAAGTCCCCTTCCAGCAGGGAGGGCCAGAACAAGGGCAAGGGTTGGGCAAAAGACGGCACCTGCAGATGAGATGCCTGCTGCGTTTTGGGCACCAGTTAGGGCTGTGCCCTGGGTGTGGTCGCAGCCTCACATCCGCCCAGGGAGCAGCTCACCTGTCTTGGCCTCCCAGCCCCTCCTCACCTGTCATTGTGCATCAGCAGAGCCAGGCGCCCATAGTCCCATGCGGCTTTCCGGAGGAAGGAGTAAAGCAAAATGATGATCTACAGGCCAGGAAAAGCGATTCAGGGCTGGAGAGTATATGGATGCCTTTCCCTCAGCCAGAACCCTGTACGCCCAATGGGGAGACCCTATCCCTGAGGCTCCCTGGGGCACTCTGGGTCTCCTCCTCTAGATGGTGAGCTCTGTCAGGGTACGGGCCATGCTGTTTCCATTGCCATATCCCCAGTGCCCAGCAGCATCCTGGCACAGAGAGGATGCTCGGAGTTTGTCGGATGGAGGAGCCAGTGGAATATTTAGATTTATTGGACAAGAACTCCCCTTTAAGATGTCAGCAAAGGGAGAGAGAAGGGAGGCCCAAGGGATTAGCCATATGGACATTTGGACAATGGCACGTGGAATATAATCCCACAGATTCTGACTGTTCCTCTGGCCCCTCTCTCCCCAAGGCTCACCCATCCAGGGTGCCCTGGGCAGGACCGACATTCAGCTCATTTGCAGCACTACAGCTGGAGCCCATTTGGACCACTGGGCCCCTGTTGTATCACTTGTGAAAAGTAACCCTCCACCCCACTGAGACCACTGCAGTGCCCAGGACTCACCACCCACAAGAATATGTTGATGAACAGCACGGTGGGGATACCCCCAAAGGGCTGGCCCTGGAGGACGGTGCTCTGAGATTGGAAGCATTCATCTGTTGACAGGTTCTGTGCCTTTTCCATCCCAGTCAGTTTGTCTAGCAAGACAGTCATCTTGGGAGGCTCCTTGGTGAACAGATGGGTCTCGGATTAGATATGAGAGCTCATTGTCACTTTGCAACACACAGACGCTGGGGAGTTGGGGAAAATGGCACTTGAATGTAGCGACCAGACTGGGTCTGGATCACCATGCCAGGCTTGGATGTGTTTGGAGAATGCAGGAAGGTGACAGCCCATGAGATGGCATGTAGCCCTACCCTATAAGAGAACAGGCTCCTCAAACCCAGGGGCATGATGACAGAGCAGCTCAGATTCCCCAGGATAGTTCTTTTTATTATTATTTTAAATTCAGTTTTATTGAGATACAGTCACATATGATACAATCACCCACGGTGTACAAATAGCTGTTCACAGTACCATCATACAGTTTTGCATTCATCACCACAATCAATTTTTGAACATTTTCCTTACTCCAAAAAGAATAAAAATAAAAGTAAAAAAGAACACCCAAAGCATTCCATACCACCTAATCCCACCCTATTTTTCATTTAGTTTTTGTCCCCATTTTTCTACTCATCTGTCCATACACTGGATAAAGGCAGTGTGAGCCACAAGGTTTTCACAATCATGTAGTCACACCATGTAAGCTACATAGTTATACAGTCGTCTTCAAGAATCAAGGCTACTGGGTTGCAGTTTGACAGTGTCAGGTATTTCTTTCTAGCTATTCCAATACACTAAAAACTTAAAAAGGATATCTATATAGTGCATATTAATACCCTCCAGAGTGACCTCTCAACTCCATTTGAAATCTCTCAGCCACTGAAACTTTATTTTGTTTAATTTTTCTTCCTCCTTTTGGTCAAGAAGATTTTCTCAATCCCATGATGCTGGGTCCAGGCTCATCCCCAGGAGTCATGTCCCGCATTGCCAGGGAGATTTACACCCCTGGGAGGGCAATGAGTTCACCGGCCAACTTGGCTTAGAGAGTGAGGTCACCTCTGAGCAACAGATGAGGTTTTCTGGGGGAGACTCTTAGGCCCAATTATAAGAAGGCTTAACCTCCTCTTGGCAGTAACAAGCTTCATAAGGGCAAGCCCCAAGATTGAGGACTCGGCCTACTAAATTGTTAGTCCTCAAGTTTGTAAGAATATCAGTAAAAATCCTAGGATAGTTCTTGTTTTATACTATGTGATCCCTTTAAAAAAAAGATTTGTAAATGCACATCTGGATGAGTCTTCCTATTTGTACCTTGTGAAGCTTTTCTTAAATATAAATTAAGCAACCTCAAAAGGTGGGTCAGACCACAGAGTGGAAATATTCCTGTTGGAAGACACAAGCAGTGCATTCATGGGACACCCATGCAGACAAGACTCAATGACCATCATCTCTAACATTCTACAATTCTCTGACCCAGTTCCCAGCAAAGGCAATAAATCTGAAGATTGAATTAGGTAAGGATGTAGAGTGCCTGGCACACAGCAGTGACTCAGTAGCATCACTCTCTTACCTCATTTGAACCAGAGAGATGAGCACCTGCCCAGGGGCCTGAGACAATCCACCAAGACAGAGCATCTTAGTGAGACCCAAATGCAGAACTTACGGACATTACTATGAATATTCCTCAGGCAAGGGTAAGAGTGGAAAGTTGGGGGTGGGTGGGTGGTGAGAACTGGACGGGAGTGGGAGCAGCTCAAACAACTGCAAAGTTGCTCTGTCCCAAAAGATCATTCCTGTTGGCCCCAGACATCACCTCACTCTAGAAACTCTTCAATCCCATTTTTTTTTAGGTTGGCTCATTCCATTCATTCTTTCATTCAATGACTATTTGGTGAGCAACTACTTTGTACCAGACAGATGCCGGTGATGTATCAGTGAACAAGACCACTAAAAGTCTCTCTCTTGTGGTGCTTCCATCCTAGTGGGGAGAAACAAAGCTGAGATGAAGGTGAGGTTAGAACTGTAAATAAGCAATTAGGGAAGACCTCCCCAAGAAGGCAGCATTTGCACAGAGACTTGAAGAGAGGGAACAAAGCACACAGTTAAGGGACAAAAGTGCATGTCAGACAGAGGAAAAGGCCCTGTGGTGGAAACTTGCCCAGAGCATTTTGAGGAAGAACAAATAGGTAAGTAAGGTGGAGTGGACAGAGTGAAGGCACAGGAGGTGGCGATGGGGAAAGCTGAGCCAAGGGGAGACATGAAATGATTTATGTTTTCAGGGATCACTTTGGCTCTTGTACTGAGAATAGACAGGGGGTCAGCAAGAAGAGGAGCAGAGAAAAAGCAGAGGGGTCATTTAGGAGGAAATTGTAGCAGTCCAGGCAAGAGGTAATAGCAGCCCAGACCAGGATGGAAGGAGTGGAGGTGGAGAGAGTTGGTCAGATTTTGGAAATATTTTGAAAGTGCCGCCAACAAGATTTGCTGACAGATTGGATGGAGGGTGTGAGAGAAAGAAAGGTGTCAAGGATGATTTTAAGGTTTTGGCATGAGCAACTGGAAAAATGGAATTGTTATTCATTGGATGGGAACACAAACACTTCTCACACTCCAACGCTCCCGACTGGCTTCCAACCTGAGCAGGCAGCCTCTTGCCTGACATTTCCCTACTTTCTGCTCCCCTCTCTGCCTAGACATCCAAAGTTTTGGTGCTTCTACCCCAGGTTGCTAGTTCATTCATTTATACTAACCTGTCAATGGCTTACAATAGTTTAATTTAACACAGTATATTTTAACAGAAAGCCTTCTGCCAGAGGATCAGAGCAAAGACATTTCTGTCTCTTGGTGGATGGGCACACACTTTAGCTACCTGGGTCTCCAGGTCAGCTATGGCAGGAAGCTGCAGCTCTGCTGACGGTCCCTGGGGGAGCCGGTGCTAAGGAAGCAGGTCTGGGAACAGGTGGGAAGGTAAATCTGCCCTGAGGCTTCCTACCTGAGCTAGTCCTCCAGCCAGCGTCCAAGTCAGGCCTGGAAGCTCCACTCAGCTATGCGCATCTGCAGAAAGAACAAATGCAGTGAGGACCACAAGACTTAGGGACAAAGGACCCTCTTCACTGGCCCTGTCACCACTTGGGCCTCCTTTCCTCATTTATATTTTCAGGATACACATCCTTTATCAGATATGTGCTTTGCAAATAGCTTCTCCCAGTATGTTGCTTGTCTTTTCGTTTTCTTAATGGTGTCTTTTGAAGCACAGAAGTTTGAACTTCGATGAAATCCAATTTAACATTTTTTTATTTTATGAACTGTGCTTTTGTTGATGTGTCTAGGAAATCTTGGCCTAACTCAAAGTCTTAAAGTTTTCTCCTAGTTTTCTTTTTTAAAATTATAGCTTTAACTCTTATATGTAAGTCAATGATCCATTTTCAGTTAAATTTTGTGTATGGTGTAAGGTAAGGTTCTATGTTCATGTCTTTGCATGTGGATATCTAGTTGTCCCAGCACCATTTGTTGAATCCTCATGTTTAAAATGAGGGAAACATCTACTAACCCCCTCTCAGGGTTTCTGGGGATTCAAACCAGACTAGGATGTGAAAGGGCTTGTGATTATTGAGTTAAGAACTACACATAATGAGGGAAAGGGCAGTCCTGGGCTGTGCAGGGCTCTGGGCTGCCATCTGGGTTGGGCCCTGGATCTTGTCCTTTTCCACTCCTCAGCTCCTGCTCCCTCATTCTCTCTCATTCTAAGCATTTCTCCCCTCCCAATCCCTCCCTTCTCCCTCTGTCCCCCTTCCTTCCTTCCTTCCTCCCTCCCTCCCTACCTCCCTTCCTTCCATCCTTCCACAAACAAGAATTGGGTAGGGACCATGTGCCAGGCATCATGCAAGGCTCTAGGCACCTGACAGACGTTTTCCCCCCTGCATGAGGCTCCAAGCCTCACTACGGAGCCATGAAACTACCCAAGGCACATGCTGCACACCATGGTAACCTGAATAAAGGGAACCACAGGGAAGGCCTACACAGACTTGGGTAGTCAGGATAGTCTTCTGCGAAGATGTGAACTCCAAGCTGAGACATGAAGGAGGTGGAGGGATTCACATGGTATGGTGGGAAAGTGTGCTTGGGCAGAGGGTACCATGTTGGCAAATACCCAGAGGAGAGACCATGCATAGCTTTCTGGGGAAGTGAGAATGAATAGCTATGGCTAGAATGTAAAATGGCTCAGTTTTTTTCATTCATTCATTCATTCATTCATTCCTCTCGACAAGAATTCACTGAGTATCTACTTTTGCCAAGCCCTGTGCATCAACCGGGCTGACCAGCCCCCAGGGGAGGAGAGGAAGGGAAAGGAAGGAGATCCTCACCCTCTCCCACCTCGGCACCCTCCTCATATTTCTCAACCAGCAGCAATAAGGGAGTCTGTTGCTGTGAAAATTTAGAGCAATGTCATGCCTTTCCTCCTCAACCTTCGCCATGCCTGGCCCTCCCATCTTTCTGGAGAGCTAGCTCTTGGGTGTGAAGAGAGGGGCTTTCAGGAGAGCAATGCAAACAAGCCCTGGAAAGAATAAAGCTTGGCATATGGGGATGTTATAGGAACACACAGCAGGTGCACTGTCTGGCCTAGAGTGGGGGCATCAGGGAACTCATCTCTTTAGGCATTAATTTTCACAGGAGAGCAAAGAGAGACCATTCAGGGCAGCAGTGAGGAGTGTGCACTCTGGAGTCAGATCTGGGCTTGAGCCCCGCATCTATCCTTCCTAGTGGTATGCCCATGGACAGTACATTCCTCTCCGAACCTCAGTTCCCATATCTGGAAAATGGGGATAATTATACCCATGCATTCCAGGATTACGGTGAAGATTAAATAAGATAATCCACATAAAGTCCTTCTCGCAGTGCTAAGTAAACAGTAACTGTTCAGTATTAGCCAGTCATTATTATCATTGGCTTATTTGTGAAATCACAGTGAGAGGCTCAGACTGGATCACTCCTAGGCTCCTTCCACCTACTCGTTCTGGGACAGGCAAGAGGAGAGACTTGGGCGATGGAAGGACTGCCTGCTGCCCCTCAACGTGCAGCCTGTAAGTGGCCACAGCCTCTGCTCTTCCCATGCAGGAAAAGCAAACAGCCTTGCTCTTTGGACCAAGGAGGGGCAGGCAGTGATGGCTGGAGGGTCAGGACTCCCGGGTCCTGCTCGTCGTCTCTGATAGGATTGTATATGGTCTCCCTCTTCTCCCATCTCTCCCACATCCCGGATTCCTGTGTTTGACCCTAGGACTGGGCAAAACATTCATTGGAAACGAGGCAAAAACTTCAGAAAGAGCCACCTTCAACTTTCTCACTCCTCCATCTCCTCACCCCCACTCTCATGCTTTCAGACCTGGCCAGCTTTCATGTGCTCCCCACTTCTTCTTCCAGCTGAGTTGGATATATACAAGCCAAGTCCTTTGCAGGGGGACCCCATATCTCAGGGATGACCCCAGAGTTAGGGTGGGACAGGAGGCCATGGGGCAGGGCCAATCTTAGTAATAGTTAACATTTATTGAGTATTTACTATAGGCTAAGTACTTTCCATTTAAGTACTAGCTCATTTAATCCTCCCTCTGCTAGGAAGTCAGCACTAGAATTGTTCTTACTGTAACAAGAAGAGAAAACTAAGGCCCAGAGAGATTAAATAACTTGCCCAAGGTCACAGTGTTAGTAAGAGCCAGAACTGGCTCTTGAACATAGGTAGTTTGTAACCATCTGCTCTGCTGCCTCCTGGGCCTTTGAACCTCTGAAGGGCTGGCAGTGCTGGGCCGTGGGCAGATGAATGGACTGATGGCCATCAACCCCTAGTTCAGGGCTCCAACCTTCCCCAGTCCTTCAGGGTGGTGCAGTGGAAAGTTCTGTGGACTGAGAGTTCCCAGAAGCACTGGCTCTGGTCCACCTGGGTGGCCTTGGGCAGGTGCCCTCCCTTTGGTAGCCACAGCCTCCTCATCTGTAAGAAACAGGGTCTCAGTGGGAGGTGTCTGAGGGCCAGGCTGGACGTAGGATTCCAGGTGTCTCAGAGTTACAGTCTGCAGCCACCCTGCCTCATTTCCTGGCACTGCCCAGAGCCCAGTCTGCTCCACCCTCCCCTGGTGTTCTCAGGAACTGGTCCACAGGGCCTGCATTTTGGTTTGGATGAGAGAGTCACTGTAGTCATAAGCCACATCCTAAGAGAAGATCTGTGGATGGGGAGCCACTCCCGCCTCCTCCCCTCAACCCTGCTCCCCACAGTGTACATAAAGTTACAGCTCCTGCCCTGCCCCCCTTTGCCATCTGGCCTTTGTAGACTCTTCAATAATTCATCACCATTTTGTCAACAACAGAAACAATTATCTCCCATGGTTCCGGACCTTAAATAAACTAACCATGGGCATGGGCTACCCCTCCCCTTCCTCTCTGGGTCCCTCCTCAATGCCCCTGCCATGCCCTAAATTCTGTGATCTCCCCCCATTTCCAGGCAGTGAGATAAGTGGCTTAGGTTCACTCTCTCATCACTGCTAGGGGTCAGGTATGCTTTGGAGGAGGGGGAGGAGGGAAATGAGAGGGAAGGGATGTATTGGAATGAGGGGTTTTGGTTAAGCCATCCCACTCCTGTCAGCTGACCTTACAGTATCTGTAAGTATCAGTAAGTTCTTCCTCGCCTTAAACTGCTCTTTTGTCCTCAGTCTCCTCCTATCTTCATGACAAAGGATGGTTTGCTCCACTTCACATACAAAGAGACTGAGTCACCTGATTTGCCGAAGGCTGGGGAAAGTGGTGGATTTGGAATCAGAGCTTGGGTTTTCCCGCTCCTGATTCAGGGCTCGTAGATCAGTGACTCCTCACTGCCCAGCACTATCCTCTCAGTTTTCCATGTACATAAGCAGCCAGTCCCCCAATAAGTAAGTAAGTCTGCAGGCTCCCTGGTGGCAGGGACCATGTCTTTTTCTTCTACTTTCCTTGGTTCCCCCACAACAACCAGCATGCAGGAGGCCTCAATCAAGGTTAGATAGTCTTTTACTCAGGGTCACACTCACGGGCAGGAAAGAATGAAACATGGGTGATTTGCACACATTTGTATAATGTGCAGAGGTCACCTGAGTCCCTCACTTTTGCCTCCCCATAGCACATCCTTGACTAACAAGTTTCCCTCCCTAAGTCTCATACTGGTGGGATGGAGGGGTTTTGTGTCAGGAGACAGAGTGTGGTTCTATTCTTTATTGACTCCTTCATAACATCTTGGGGCTTTCTTTTCTCTTCTACAAAATGGATACCATTATGACTGTCCTGCCTGCCCCAGGGTGATTGTAAGGATTAGTTAAAGAAGATAGTGCATGGAGACTTTTTGGTAAACTATGAGTGCCACAAGGGTTGGTTGTTGCCGTTGCTATCCTTTTCCTAGAATTGAGGCCAGCCTTTCCTCAGAAGCCCCCCAGGTTTAGATGGCCTCTCCTTGGTCACCCTTGAAGCCCAGTGTGGCGTGAGTGGATTGGGGATCAACCCTGTAAATGGGCCCACTATGCAAACAGGGTATTAAGAATAAGGCAGAAATGTCTTTCAGCACCACGGAGAGCAGCACACAGAGGGGAGAATTTCTGCTCTTTCTGCTGGGGCTCTGTGGACAGGGCGGGGCAGTGCTCACTGGTGCCCCTGGCTCAATAATAAGACTAAGACTGAGTTTGTTAATGTATCAGCCGGGTTAACAAATCTATTAGGTTGCATGTTGGATATAGTTGCAGAAGCTAGAAAGCTAAAAGGTACATTTCTTAAAGTCCTTTGCAGCTGGGGTTCTCAATGCAGATTAGGTTTCCTTGAGTAGATGCACTTGAGATGGATTTACAAGGTGGAAGGAGGAGAATGCCATCTTCCTGTGCTTTAACTATATTCTGTTGACAAGCAAGGTTGAGGAGAGGAAAGAGTTCTCTGAAACAGATTCAAGTGCCCAGTCTCTGATTGCTGGGTGAGGGGGGGGATAAGAGGCAATAATGGCAAAGGCAGCAACTGCTTTTTGATCCTGAGAGTGCACGGGTGGGGTGGAGGTGTGACCTTGAACTCTGTGACTCTAGTAGTAGTGTTCCTGACCGTGGCAAAGGAGCCATTTCTCTGGCGAGCCAGTGCTGTTATTTGGCAGGCCCAGATTCTAAGCCTTCCCATGCCTTTTTAAGCATCTAATTCCCTATATTAAATACCATTTTTCTTTGAATTCTTAGAGTGGTTTTTGTATCCTGTACACAGAACAGGTAGGTTCTATTACCATCTCCATCTTTTGGAGGAGGAAGCTGAGGCACAGAGAGATTAAGTGACACGCCCCACATCAGGCAGCTAGTAAGCAGTAGAACTGGGACTTGGACCCAGGATGTCTGGCTCCACACCACTTTTCTACTCACTTTGCTATGTGCCATCCCCAAAGCAGAGAACCATGATTCCAACAGGCAGGAATGAAGCCCCCAGGCTGAAGACAGAAGCTACATGGAGAAAATTAAATGCAGACAGGGAATACTGGGAACACATTTCCAGCTCCAGTGGGTGCAGCCCCTGCGAAGGCCTCAGAAGGAAGGGTTAGGAGAGGGACATTGACATGTGTGAAATGCCAGGTATTGCTCTGGGTACTTCTTGTTGGCTAGCCCACTGAATGCCATTTACTGCTCCCATGCAACCTGAGGTAGCCACCCAAGAGGTAGGTGCCAGTATCCCATTTTACAGGTACAGAAAGTGAGGCTCAAAGAGGTTAAGTAACTGGTCTAAAGTCACATAGCTGGAGAGAGACAGGCAAGATTGGAATCTAAGCATCTGGCTCCACTACATCATGTGGCCTCTGAAGGTCCAAACCAAGAGGGCTGTATTTCTGGGGCACAGGAAGATGGGGCTCCCAGATCTACACCACCTCTAAGGGATGCTCAACCAGAGGGAAGGAAAGGCTGAAGGTGGCAGAGGGAGCCGAAGTGCAGCAAGGGGAGAAGGTGGCCAAGTGTGTTGGCTTCCTGCCTCTCCCTCCCCACCTCATACCACCTCTGGGACCTCTACAGGGCCTCTCCTCTTACTGGGAAATTTCCTTCCCTTTCTTTCCAGACCCTGCACCCCACCCAGGGGCCCAAGCCTTTCTGCCATGGTCTTAAGTCTGTGAGCAGCCACGATAGCACTCAGAGCTAGGAGCAGGAGGCAGAGGCAGCTGTGGGGACATCGCTGATGGCCCAGGCCCTTGGAACCCGGTGGTGACTCAGAGAGATAAGGGGGTGGGGGTGGGGCAAGGAAGGGTGACTCCATGTTTGTGCTAAAAACACAAAACAGTAAGTGAAAATCAGCAGGATAAAAAGCTGTTAAATTAGATGATCTCAATTCTAAAAAAAAAAGGAAAGGAAAGGAAAAAAAAAAAGAAAATTATACCTGTAGAAAAGACCAGTTATCTTTTCACAGTTGTCTCTGGGTGGTGGGACCATGTTCTTGTTTTAAAAAATTTTCTCAATTTAAAAAACTATTTAATATGAGCATGTATTTTTTTTATAATTATAAAAATCATGTTTAAAAAGGCTCGATAATTCCAGGCATATATACAATCAGCTTTCATTCTTCTTTCTTCACCAAGTCCTCTCCCTCCCTTCCTCAAGTACCCTCATTTCAACCAGCTCCCACCCACATAAACTTGTCAACAGGGTGGAGGGGGTGGGGCTCTGGGTCCCAACAGCTTCCCCTGCCGGCTGCCACCAGGTCCCTGGGTGGGTGGGGGGGTGGGGTGGGTAGGGTGGTCTGCCCGGAAGCAGTAGCCTCCCCCTACTCTCCCCCATCGGTAACTCCTCCTAGCCGCTAGCCGTGGTGCTGATCGCAGCATCCACGCACAGGGGCGACGGTCAGGAAGGGGCTGGGTGGCCTCCCCGGAACAGCACTCACCCTGCCTACCCCATTGCTTCCTCCCCACCCCTCCCCACTCCATCAGGTGGTCCAAATCTAGACCTGTGGGCAGAGGCGGGGGAGGGCTGCTTGGTCACAGGGCTCCCTCCAACCCCACCCCTCATCTCCCTACAAGAAGCCTCAGCTCTAGCAGCTGGATGGCTCCTTGCCATCTCAAAGGCCATGGCTTTCTCTACTCCTTCCATTCCTCCCTGGTGGAAGGGCCTCCTGACTTCCCCTAAGAAGAACACTGCTGTTCTTGAGGCCCAGTCCCACTCTGCTTCCTCCAGGCAGACTTCCCCACTACCCCCAGCCTCAGAGATCTCATCCTCCTCTCTACTCCTATGGCCCTCACTTTTTCTTGTCTGAATTCTCTACTGGGTAGTGAAGGGGGGCCCTGCCTTCACCAACCTCATTCTACAAGGGTAGTGAGAAGGCCTTGGCTAAGGGGCAATTATAACACGTGCTGTAAGAGAAGGGCCTCTGTAGCAGAGCAGCAGGGCTCACAGACCAGGGGCACCCCCACCCAATCTGGAGGGTCCAGGGAGGCTTCTCAAAGCATCTTGAGAGGCAGACATGGTGTAGCATTTATGTGTAGGTCTCCAGAGCTTGACTAGCTGGGTTCAAATACTGCCCCTGTTATTGCCTAGCTCCAGGTCTTTGTGCAAATATCTTAATTTTCCTTGTCTCAGCTTCCTTATCTGTAAAATGGAGATGTTAATTAACAGCATCTACCTTATTGGGTGGACGTGAGGATTTAAGTGAACCAAGTCACGTGGCTCACTTAGACCAGTGCCTAGCACATAGAAATAGCTCAAAATATTTTAGGTATTATTTTCCTTGTTAGTGCCTAGCACATTTGATGTCTATCTGTGGAATGACATGGCAAATGGCTGACCATCTCCCCCACCCCCCCAACAGCTGGTAGAAAGCTCTTTGATAACAAAGCCTAAGGCTGAATTGACTCATTATTTTCTCTGCTGCACTGGGTAGAGCTGAGTGCGTTAAAGAGATTTGTTGAAGAAAAGAACGATTGGCAGTGGGTCTCATTTGGCCCGTTGAATCTCAAACCTGGAGTCTTTTGGCTAGAGGGGCTTTATAAATCCTCAAAGCCTCTTCTCCTACAGGCAAACAAAGGGAGCTGATTGCTAACATTTCCCGGGGCTTCCAAGCCTCCCAGGGTCTGCGCAGCCCCTGCCTACCTCTGTTTCCCTGCCAGGGTATTGCCTGCAGCCTACTGAGCCAGGGCACATGGAAATCTCGGACAGAGGCATCCGATTCTGTCTTCATTCAGAAAAAATTGTGGCACGTAGCTGAGCTTTGCAGAGAAATGTATTCCTACCACCACTGGGGTGAAGCTGCAGACTCTGGCTCGACGCAGAGTTATTGCTGTAATTCCCATCTCTGTGGTAACAGGTCCGACCAAGATCTCAGCCGGCAAAGGCTGGGCAATGGGCTCGTCATCAGCAGGCCCCCCTGGGCTAAGATGCCAACGGTGTTGCTCACTCCCCAGTCTCTCCCCTGACTGATTTCTCTGTAGGAGTCCCGAGTGGGCAGACAGGAGACAGGGAAGGAGAGGGACGGAGAGGCAGGATGTGGCAGTGGCAGGGGCCCAAATCCCAGAGTCAGCCCCCTAGAGCTGGGATGAAGGTGGCCAGCAGTGGGGTGCAGTAGCAGGAGGAAATGCAGGGTGCTGTTGGGGGCATCCCACCCCACCCCTCTCTGCTGCCAGGATGGGTTCTTAGTTGGTAGTGCAACACAGAAAGGCCTCACATAGCAGGAGATAGAGTGACCTAAGCTCTGAAAGCAGCCCCAGTCAGTAGCTGTTGATGATTCATTGATGTCCAGATAGAACCAACCTTAACTGGCCAGGCTCTGGGCTAGGAACCGAGGAGGCAAGGAAAACCCAGAGCCTGCCCTCAGTGAATGCATTCAGGCAAGGGTGGGGGGTGGGGTGGGGGGTCGGGGGTGGGACAGACAGAGCAACGTGAAATAATCACAGTTAAGAGGAAAAGGCAAAATACATGCAGCCCATGGAGAATGTGTGTGTGCTGCCCATGGCTAGATTTTCTCTGGAAAGATACCCAAGAAACCACAGACAGGTTTCCTTCTGGAAGGAGCACCAGGTAGAGGCTGAGGCAGGGTGAGGAAGACTGACTTTTGAATTTTGTACTATTATGCATGCCTAACAGATCCAATCTAAGCAAAACAAAACAAAAACAAAAAGTAATACCACGTCAAAATGAGACAAAATAGTTTCAGTGGCTGAGAGATTTCAAATGGAGTCGAGAGGTCACTCTGGTGGACATTCTTATGTACTATATAGATAACACCTCTTAGGTTTTAATGTATTGGAATAGCTAGAAGTAAATACCTGAAACTACCAAACTCCAACCCAGCAGTCTGGACTCCTGAAGACAATTATATAATAATGTAGATTACAAGGGGTGACAGTGTGATTGTGAAGACCTTGTGGATCACACCCCCTTTATCTAGTGTATGGATGAGTAGAAAAATGGGGATAAAAACTAAAGGACAAATGGGGTGGGATGGGGGGATGATTTGGGTGTTCTTTTTTCACTTTTATTTTTTATTCTTGTTCTGGTTCTTTCTGATGTAAGGAAAATGTTCAGAGATAGATTGTGGTGATGAACACAAAACTATGTTATCATACTGTGGACAGTGGATTGTATACCATGGATGATTGTATGGTGTGTGAATGTATTTCAATAAAACTGAATTCAATAAAAAAAATACATTTTGAAAAAAAAAGAAAAAGTAATACCACGTGATAAATGCTATAATGCAGATGTGAATGCAGTTCTGGGGAGGAGCAGCCAGCTGGGATATTGAGGACTCCCCACTGTTCTCAGGAGATCAAGGTTCTCATTTATAAGGCATGTATGTGTGTGTGTGTGTGTGTGTGTGTGTGTGTGTGTGTGTGTGTGACAGACAGAGAGAGATTCTATCTTGTGTGTAGAGGATGTGTGGATCTATGCATTTATGTCTGTGTGTTTTAGAGTGCGTGTGTGTCAATATGTCCCATGTGTGTGCATATCTGTGTGTGTTTGGGGGATATTTGGGTGCTTAGGGACGTGTATCTATAATTTTGGTTTGGGGTGCATGTGTGTTTGGGGGTGCATGTTTGTTGACGAGCTCATAAGTGTGCATGTTGGGTTGTGTCTGTCCATGCATTTGTATGTGTTCATGCTTTTATATGTCTTGGGGTATGTGTTGTGTGTGCGTATGTGTACACAACCAAAGATCTTTTGGGTCTTTCTCAGCCCTAACACTCCAGGAGTCTTCCCTGGGACCCCCTGCTGCAGAGGGTGGCCTTGAGGGGCTGCTGGCTGACGGCAGCGCAATGGGTAGAATCAAGACCACGCCTGAAGCAGCACCCCCTCTGGCCTAGATCCACTTGGGAAAGGAGAGGTAACAATCCTGAATGGGGTTGTCCCTATTGCACCTGCCCTGTCAGTAAAAGGGTGTTAAGCTCAGGAGTGTGGGTCCAGCCAGACGCGGTACCCTGGGGGCCCAGCCTGAGGACCTTCTAGAAGGTGTCAGCAGAGACCTCAGAGAGAGATTCAATTGCACACCTCTTTGGGGTTAGTTGAAGGGAAAATGAGTCATTTGAGTTCTACTGAACCATTAGAGCAGCGGTTCTCAAACACTGGTGCCTGGGCACCACCGGGAGGCTTGCTACATCATGGAGGGCTGGGCTGGCCCCAGGGTTTCTCATTCAGGAAGTCTGGGGTGGAGTCTGGGAATCTGCCCCTCTAACAAGTTCCTGGCTGATATGATGCTGCTGGCCCAGGGATCCCACCTTGAGAATCAGTGCCTTGGACCATATAACAGGAGATGGAGGGGCCTCCCCAGCCCCCTCATCCTGCCCACAGCCCTCTTTGGGCATCATGGACAGACCTTGGAAAAATCAGGCCTGGGTGGCTCGAGCCTATTCTCTCAGTCTTGCAATCTCCTCATCGCAGCCCCTGTCTCTTGCTCAGAGTCGTTTATCCAGCAAATTATATTCCAGACTCTGTCCCCTGCACTCAGGGAGCCCACAACCTAGGCACAAGATTCTAGAGGGTACATAAATCCTGGAAAACACAACAGGATCACAGATGCATATACCAAAAGCCCGTAAAAGGGTGCCGGGAGCACAGGGGAGGAGCCTGCCCCAGCCTTGGCGAGGCCAGAAAGGCTGCGCGGAGAAGGTGCCAGCCAGGGCAGACCTTGCAAGATGGAGAGAGGCAGCCACTCACCTTAACCGAGGGCCTCCTACCTGCCAGGCACAGAGCTAAGACTCCTCCAGCACAAGCCGTTTAATCCTCACGACAACCCCAGACAAGAGCTATGATCCCTCAGTTGAGACTGGAGCCTAGACTTCAGCAGCAGGTTCCCAGCCACAACCCCATATAGGTTTCCCACCTGCAGAGGAGTTACCCAGGTGGAGGCCAGGAGCAGGGGCAGGGGCAGGGCTCTCCAGGTGGAGACCATGGCAGGCACACAAGTGGAGAGGGAGGTGGGGAGAGCACACAGGACAAGTCACAGGCCCAGATTGTCTCCATGCTTGCTCCTAGGGGTTCTGAGTCTCAAAGATGGAAATGCACACACACCTTCACCCCCCAGAAGCCAGAGAGGGAGGGAGACCCAGAATGGAGGCCTGACCTCTGGACTCTGGTCGCATCTGTGTAATTAGGGCAAGCCTTGGGCAGGAGCTGGAGAGAGGGGCGGAGGCAGGGGGCTCTCCGCGCACACCTGCTCGGCAGCGGGCAGGAGCCAGATGGCAGAGGTGGGAGACTAGCTCACGTGGCCTCACAGGGCCCAGGCAGCAGAGGCCCCGTGGTGGGCCCTCTATTTATGGATCTGCTTGTGATGAAGGTTTGCCCTGAAGGGAGGCCGAGCCAAGTGGCTGAGGATGACCAGCTAGCACAACCTTCATGACTTATGGAGGCCCCACACTGTAGCCCCCAGACAGTCTCTGCGAGGCCCTGGGGGTGGCTGTAACCAGAGGAGACCAGGGGCTGGCCTCATCCTGACCTGCACCAGCACCCTGGGGAAGGAGTTAGCAAAGTCACTCTGATCCATGCTGAATAACTTGACTAGCAACCCGAGTCCAAAGGATGGAACCAGAGGAACTGAGCTCCAGCTGCAGCCAAAGGATGCACCGGCCTAGGATGCTGGAGGGAGTAGATAGTTCTGTCTGTGATTGTCTGTCTGGGAAAAAATATGATGGCGATGTCTCTCTCCTTTTCCTTCACTGGCTCTTCCATGTTATCTCACCCTCGGTTCGGTTTCCTCTCTTCTTTCCTGTCCCAGTGTTGCTGGGGCCTTTGGGCTTGGGCAAACTTAATTCCAAAGGGGAAAGAGCCCCAGACCCTGCCCTCAGGATACCCCCAGCCTGGCAGGGGGATCAGGCAGTTCAGCCAAAGCCCAAGCTCGAGGCAGAGAAAGATCCACGTCACGAGAAAGCAACAAGCCAAGGTTGTGGGCTGAGACAACAGCCAGCTGGGGAGCAGGAGGCTTTGTGGGGGGTGGGGGTTGCATCTGGAGGGAAAGTGAGATTTCAATGTTGGAGGAATGAGTGCGACAGGGACCGTCCAGACAGAGGGGACAAATGGGTGGAGGAAGGAAGCAGAGGGTGGAATATTCTAGAAACGGCGGGCAGACTGTCTTGGTGGCGAGGTGGGGCAAGAAGGGTCTTGTGTGATCACAGGCAGGTTGGAGCTAGACCATGAGGCTCCAAATCCCAGGCACTTCCTTGTGTAGGTAGTGGGGAGCTATTCAAGGTTTTAAAACACAGGCATGCAATTATCTGGGCTGGGACTAGTGGGCTTCTAGATTTCGTTCCTATTCTAGAATCTTGTGAAAGGCGTGTAGTTCCGAGCCAACAGGCTTCTCAGGGGCTCCTGAGGTCACCTTTTTGGTGAGGCCTACCCCGATGATCCTATTTAATACCCCAGCTTCCCTGGCACTCCCGATACCCATTTCCTTCTGTCTTCTCCGCAACACTTATCACCTTCTAACACACTCCCTTCACGATTTATGTTTTTACACTCTGTCCCGTCCCTCCCCCATTAGAATGAAAGTCCCATGAGGACAGGATTTGCCCATAACACTTGCTGCTGTGAATCCTGAGTGCCCAGTACAGTCTTGGGAATCCCGGGCAGGCTCCCAGCAAGGTTTTGTTGAATGAATAAAAAGAAAATTACCAGCCTGTGCAAAGCAGGCTGGTCCGGTGTGTGGCCTCCCTGTCACTCCACCCCTTGCTCCCGGAGCTTGGCAGCATCCCTGAGCCTCCAAGCGGAAAATCTCTGGGAACACAAGACAGAGCTATGCTTCCTCCCTCCTGCTCCTCTCACCCTGCCAGGCGTCTGGGAAGGCTGGACTGCTCCCCCTCTCCTGCCCTGCCAAAAGCCTCCCTTCATCTTGGAGGGGAGACCAGGCAACAAAACGTCACCTAGGGAAACCAGGAGTTGGCAGGACAGAGGCAGTGCTAGCAGTGGTCTGATCAGAATAACTGGATGGTGCCAACCCCCTATGCAGACACCATGGTATTCCATGTTGGCCTCATACCAACCCTATGAAGTGGGCATGACCCTCCCTCCCCATTTCACAGATAGTAAAATAAAGGCTCAGAGAAGTCAGCTGATGTGCCCAAGGCCTCTCCACTAGGTGAGGGGTCTGGTTTTGAACACGAATCTGCCCTTCTCCAGTTCAGTGCTTATTTCTCCCTGGCACACAGCCTCTCTTCTGCTGGAGAAGTGACTGAGATGCAGCACGAGGGCCTGCTGAATGCTCTGTCCAGGGCACCAGGTCATGGGAGGCCTCTGCTGGCCTCAGGCTTCCCTCATGAGCCATGGGAGCTGTGGTTCTGGCCACCTCCCGGTGACGAATGAGGACAAGGTTGTCATGTCTGCTGTCTGGCCTGAGCTCACTGGAGAGCGTGCATCCTAACTGCTCGTCACTGCCTGGTTCTGGGCAATGGCCAGGTGTCCTCTCTTGACCTGATGTGTGCCAGGGCTGGGGACCAAAAGAGGGCTCGCTGCATTTGTTCCCCACAGGATCCAGGGGAAAGCAAACCTAGCCCTGGGTACAGATCCAGCACCCCATATCCAAGTCTGGTCCTGGCTGAGCTGCAGTTGGGGAGGCAAGAGAGTTTGGATCAAAACCCCAGCTGGGAGCTGGAGGTGGTTGCACTGCCATCCCTTAGGGACTCAGTTCACCCACCTCAATGAATATTATCGATTCCTGGTTATGCGTAAGATAAATGATACACAGTTCCCGCCTTCAGGGCCCTTAAAGGGCAGGTTAGAGCAAAGTCATTCAATAGGCAATGGGGAGCCATGGGTGATTTTAGAGCAGGGGAGTGAGATGGCTGCACTGTGCTTTAGGGAGGTGAATCAGGCAGCAGGGTGTGGTTGAGAGAGAACAGGCTTGCGTCAGGATCAGAGCTAATACGCATTCATTTAAGATGATAGATGCTGTTCTGAGCACTTTCCAGAAATTAACTCACTTAATCGTCATAGTAACCCTGGGGAACTATTGTTATCCCCATTTTATGGACAAAGAGTCTGAGGCACACAGAAATTACAAGCTAGCAGGTGGCCAAGCTGGGATTCGAACCCATCACTTCCAGAGCTGGGTTCTTACCTCTGCCTGATGCCTTTCACGGCAGGGAGCCGGGAGAAGGGTCTGGGGCAAGGCTGGGGCAGGCAGGGGCACAGCCGGAGGGACAAGAGTGAAGTGATGCCTGGGGTGAAGGCTCCTTGCCTTGAAGGGCTCTCCTAGAACAGGCCGGGCGATTGCAACTCACACATGACCACCAAGCCCTTCGGAGAGAAAAGCACTGTATCTAAGAGCACT
Source organism: Choloepus didactylus (assembly GCF_015220235.1). Classification (NCBI taxonomy): domain Eukaryota; kingdom Metazoa; phylum Chordata; class Mammalia; order Pilosa; family Megalonychidae; genus Choloepus; species Choloepus didactylus. Next base: position 32,737,646 of record NC_051310.1, read on the forward strand.
TTTACCACTAATAGCAAGCATCACAATGTTCTTGGCCAACAGCCCATACAGGATAACGTCTTCTTTCATGAGAAAGAGATTTTAGAGCTGCTCTCAAATAGAGAAATGCTATCACAGTCATAGCTTCTTCTCGAAAGCCTCCCCCACTTTCCTACCCTTTCTTGATTTTACTTCCTTACATCTCCCTCAGATGGTAGCCTCGTCCTCATGCCCTCTGGCTTCGAGGTCCAATCGCTGCCAATGCCCCTTTCACAAAGGATGTTGGGTTTATGGGAGTAACAAGGCAGGTGGGAGGAGGGGAAAGGGAGCCTGGGGCTGGGCAGGGAGGAGGCAGGTGAACTGGGTGGACCCAAGAAGGGCAGGCTGAAGCCAAAGGGCCGCCTGCACTATTTTGACAAGATAACGCCTGATTCCTCTGGGATGCTCGACTACATTTTCAATTACATACAGACATAATGCTTGAGAAGTAAGGAGTGAGGATGGAGGGTGATTATATCGCTAAGCTCCCTTTCCGCTCGAACATTCTATGCCGACACCATCTGTCTTAATCTGTTGCCGAGGATGTCAAGGGGCAGAGCTCTCTCGGGGGACCAGCTAGAACCCCAGGCTGGGGGCATTTCTGACCAAAGCCAGAGAGTCCCGGGCCCCCTTCCCAGGTCCCAGGAGCCAGGGTCCCCAGGGGCAGTGTCCCTTAGAGAGGCAACCAGGCCCACTCAGCCCCCTCCAGTCAGGATGTGGGTTTAGGAGGGAGGGCCTTGGCCCAAGCCTGAGCACAGAGCTCCAGGCCACAGGACGGCAGGGATGGCCACATTTCCCAGGCGAGACGGAGGATGGGTGGGATGGGGTAGGCCTACTTACCTAGAGCAGTGGTTGGGTGAGTTTTGGGGTCAGGGCAGATGGGTTGTCACAGGACCTTCCTCCTCCTGATCAGGCTTCAGGGAAAGGTGAGGGGCCCACCTGCGTCCCCACTGGAGTTCTGCCCACGCAGCCAGCTCCTCCGAGGCTCTGTGGCACAGGGAAAGGGAGCACTCTCAGTGCAGGCAGGGTGGATCCCTTTGCTCCCGGCCTCACTGTGGCTCCTCCCCCAGCCCAGAGGCCAGGCCTCTCCCGCCAGGGCCAAGACGCCAGTCAGCATCTTTCAACCAGGGCTGCTTGAGAACAGAGCTCTGGTGGGGTGAGGGGAACCCCAGACGCTCCCCTCCTCCAAATCCAGGCCAGCAAGCTGTCCACCCAGGTGTGGGTGAGCAGGGGTCCTGGGAAGCGGGGCTCGTGGAAGGGGCACTGCATCAAGGGTCCAAGCACCTAGGCCCAGTTTTGCCACTGTCCCCCCTGGTGAGCTGGAGCTCCCCACTTTCCCTCGCTGGGGTGGGGAGCCTCAGCCTAGACACACATAGACAAAGAACTAAAGGAAATCAGGAAAATGATAGGTGAACAGTAAGAGAACATGAACAGATAGATGGAAATTATGAAAAGGAGCCAAACAGAGTCAACGACCATGGTAACAGAAATTAAAAATTCCCTAAAGGGGTAAAACAGCAGATTTAGAGTCATATATGTCACCAGAAGGAAAATCAGAGGCCAAAGCATGGGAATGTGTGATACAGTAAATCTTGGGATGGATGAAGAAAGAATCAGAGAACTTGATGATAAGACAAGTGAAATCATCTATTCTGAGGAGAAAAGAGAAGACAGAATGAAGACAAGAGAACCAAGTCTGAGAACCTGTGGGACATCATCAAGTCTACCAATATAATCACTGTGGGAGTCCTAGAAGGAGAAGAAAGAGAGAAAATGGCAGAGAATATTCAAAGAAATAACAGCTGGCCACTTTCTAAATTTAGCAGAAAACATGAATATATACATCCAAGATGCTCAAAAACTCCAAACAGGATAAACCCAAATAGACCCATGCTGCGGCATATTATAATCAGACTATTGAAGGTTAAAGATAAGGACAGAATTCTGAAAGCTGCAAGAGAAGCAGCATGTCACATACAGGGGAGCCTCAACAAGATTAAGTGCTGATTTCTCATCAGAAATCAAGGAAGCAAGAAGGCAGTGGGAAGACATATTTAAAGTGTTAAAAGAAAAAACTGCCAACCATTATTCACAATTGCCAAAAGATGGAAACAACCCAAGTCTCCATCAACCAATGAATGGACAAACAAAATGTGGTATATACATATAATGGAATATTATTCAGCCAGAAAAGGAATGAAGTCCTGATGCACGCGGCACAGATAAACCTTGAGGACATTATGTTGAGTGAAAAAAGCCAGACACAAAAGGACAAAGATTGTATGATCTCACTAATATGAACTAAGTATAAAACGTAAATTCATAGGCACAGAATCTAGAACGTACGTTACCAGGAGATAGAATAAGGCTAGAGAATGGGGAGCAGCTGTTTAAGATGTGCAGAATTTTTAACTAGGTTGAATTTAATTTTGTGGAAACGGATGGAGGTGATGATAGCACATTATTGTAAGCATGATTAGCAGCGCTGAATGGCGTGTGAATGTAGCTGAAAGGGGAAGTTTAGAGTCATGTATGTCACCAGAAGGAAAGTCAGAGGCCAAAGCATGGGACTGGGTAACACAGTGAATCTTGTGGTGGACAACATCTGTGATTAACTGTACAAATATTAGAAATCCCTTTTATGAACTAGAACAAATGTACAAAACTATTATAAGGAGTTAATAATAGAGTGGCATATGGGGGAAAATGCACCTATTGCAAACTATGGACTCTAGCTAATAGTAATATCTTAATATTCTTTCATCAACATAACAAATGTACCATACCAATCCTAGGGGCCAATCATGGGGGGGATAAGGGGTATAAGATGTTTTGGGTTTTCTCTTATTACTTTTATTTTTTGTAGTAATAAAAATGTTCTAAAATTGAGGTAATAAATGCACAATGACATGATGATACTGTGAGCCACTGAATGTATACTTGGAATGGATTGTATGTTATGTGAATATAGCTCAATAAAATTGCACTAAAAAAAAACTGCCAACTAAGAATTCTTAAACAAAATCTGAGGGAGTTCTAGACCGACCCTTCAAGAGATGCTAGAGATTTCTGCAGGTCAAAAGCAAAAGACAAATAGACAATAGATTGAAGCTGCATGAAGAAATAACAAACACTAATCTCTGGTGAAATCAGTGTTTGTTATTCCACTTTTTACTTCCTGCAGGATCTAAAAGACAAATGCACAAAAATTAATGATAAACCAGTGGCTTGGGGTTCAACGTATGTAATTTTTGACAAGAACTACAGGGGATGGTTGTTTCAGTTTTAGTTTTAAGTTTAGTTTAGTTTAGTTTTAACCCCCATGGTAACCACAGAGAATATATTGGAGAATATGCAAGCTCACAGAGACAGAAATTAGAGCACAGGTTGCCAGGGGTGGGGAACAGGGGGAAGGGGGAGTTAATGCATAATAGGTATAGGGTTTCTGTTTGGGGAGAGGGGATAGTTCTAGTAATGGAAGGTGGTAAGGGCAACACATTGTGAATCTGCTGAATCCCACTGAATGGTATACTTGGGAGGGGTTGAGATGGGAAAGTTTAGGTTGTATATATGTCCCACAATTTTTTTTTTTTTTAAAGAGCAAAAATAAGAGTTAAAAATCGGGGATATATGTGGAAGTTTATCAAATGTCTTTTAGGCATTTTTAGCATTTATGGAGCTGTTCCTAAGATTTTTTTAGTCTATTGTGAACTATTAGTTTTTTAAATTATGTTAACAGTTTTCCTAACATTGAATCTATGTTTCTGGAATATCACCCCACTTACTGGTGATGTATTAATTTTTTTAACATAATGCTGCATGAATCTATTGCTATTCAATTTGTGACTTTTGCATCAATATTCATATGTAAGATTTTTCAGTTTTCTTTGGAGTGGGAGAGGATATGAGTTTTTCTTTTTTGTGCTGTATTTGTCAAGCTGGATCAGTATCACGCTGGCTTCATAGAATAATTTGTACTCTTCCCTTCTTTATAATGAGGTACAGTTAGTAGTGTTTAAATAACATTGGGATTATCTGTTAATTGGAGGTCTGATAGAAATTAGAAGTTGTCTAAACCTGAGATATTTTGGAGGGGAGTGGGATACCTTTATGAAAATTCAGTTTCTCCCATGATTATTGGTCTGTCGGGATTTTCTAGTTTTTCTGGGGTCAAACTAATGATTCCTATTTTCCCAGCACACTATCTGTTTCAGCCAGTTTTCAAATGAATGGGCATCTGGTTGAGCACAGTATCCTCTAGAATTCTATTTTTTCTGCATTGGTAGTATTTTCCCCATTTTAATTTTCAGTTTGATATATTTGGCTCATTCCTCCCCCACACCCCACTTGGTTATCTAGACTTTTAAAAAATGATCAATTTGTACATCATTTTATTTTCAGAATCCTGTTTTCTGTGTACACAGCCAAGGAATGGGGGGGCTGACATCGGGGAGCGGGATGGGGAAGGTGGCAGGGGAGGGAGCAGTTTGATAAATACAAGTCATTCAACAAGCATTTAAAAAGTGCCGGGCTTCTGGGGCCCGTGAAGAATCTGCCCCCAGATTCCCTGGCCCTGAACACCCGCCCCCTCCTTCTCCCAAGCCCCTCCCCCAGCTGGAGCAGCCGACGCCCACACTCACTCTCCCCTCCACACTCCCTCCTCTCGGAGCCTTCCCTGACCCCCGGGGAGAGGACAGAGCCTGTAAGCCTAGATCCCTTCTTTTTTTTTTTAATTTTGAAAGATTTTAAGCACAAAAAAGTTAAAAGAATACAACCAACATTAACATAATGTTAATATTATGTCATTCTTGTTTTGGATCTTTTTTGTTAAATAAAAGAAGTGTTACTGGAAGATTAGAAGCCCTTTCTTTTCCCCTTTTCGGTCTCATCTCCTGTTCCTCTCCAAAGAAAGCTCGATAGGGATTGCAACATGTTTGTATCCGTAAATCACAGGCAGTATTGTTTGGTGATTTCTATTAAAATTAAGATTTCATTAATGGTCTTATGCAATTGACTTTTTTTCAACATTGTTTTTAAATTTATCCATGTTAATAATACAGAATATATTATATTTATAAATATGTATCAGTTTTATTGAGGCATAATTTACATAAAATAAAGCCCTCAGTTATATATATCCTTAACTGCTGTGCATCTCTGCCCTAGATAACCTTGGAGCTGTCTCCTGTGCATATGTCTGCATTTCTCTAGGTAATTAAATGCCCAGATATGAAACTGTTGGTGATAAAGAATGCACATTTTCAGCTTTAAAACCAGCCATTGTCAAATGTCCCCTGGCGATTCGTCCTTGCCGGTGTGACAGCATTTCCCAGGCTGCTGTAATTCTTCCCTTCCTTGTCTACCTTCCCCTCCCCTCATGATACGTGTGTGACTGGCACTCAATGGACGCTTGATAAATGAAAAGATGAGCTCATTGTCTAGCAGCAGAGACAGACTCAAGGGTGACAAGTGCATGAAAGGCCTTAGAGATCTCTTCTGGCAGGGACCCCAGGAAGGCTGCATGGAGGAGGTGGCGTTTGGGTTGGACTTTGAAGGACAGGGAGACCCTGAACAGATGAGGGTGGGGATGAGGACAAGGACTGGGACAGGAAGAGGAGGTGGGACAGAGAGTCCAGGGCACGTTTCATTTGCCAGAATAACAGATCTTGGCTGAGCTGGGGCGAGGGGGGTGGGGGTACAGGTAGAAATGTTAGGTGTGTGTACTTCGTGAAAACCTCAAGACAATCTGAGACATCTTCCTCCCCACGCTTGGAGAGCCTCTGAGGGAGAGCACAGTATGCAGAAAGGGGGAAGTAGGAAGGCAAAGGAAAAGGACATTTGGGCTTAAAACAAGACGCGCCTTCCAAGGCAGCTTCTGGGGAGCCAATGAAAGTATTTGAGGTGAGGAGTGACAAGGCCAGAACTGGGCTAGACGATGATTCCTCTGATAAGTATTCGGGATAGCTAGCCCCAGCCCTGGGCATAAGGCCTAGGTGAGAAAGCCTGCTCCTCCCCACCTCTTTCCCTCCTCTGTCCTAGCTTCGGGGAAAGAGCAGGGCTTTTTCCTCTCCAGACCCCCAGGAGAGCACTGGGACTTGGGCTCCTTCCTGGCTCCTCCATCTGCATTTGGGCCAGAGGCCAGCACCCTGCCTCCCGGCCCCTCCATCCTGGCTGCACGTGCTGGGCCAGACCTGAGGAGCTGCCTGCCTCCAAGGAGCGTGGGCCCAGGCCCGGCTGCCCCGGATCTCCTTCCCGGACCCTTCGCGGTCTGGGCTCAGCCCCTCTGCTGTGTGTTCAGGCGCCGCGGGGTGGGGGCCGGGTGGGAATCCTATGCTTCTGTTTTTACTGCTCCCCTGTCAGGCGCTGTCCTTCAGCAGAACCCCGCTCCAGGCACCCTGCCCAGAGCGCAGGGGGAAGGGGAGCCACACACCACCTTCCCCGCCCAGGCCCTCCGTCTGAAGCAGCTTTGGCAAAACCACAGGCCGCAGAAGGATGCGTCAAGCGCTACAGGATGAGAGGACTGGGAATCAGAGCTCAGGGCAGGTCCTGCTACTGGTGTGTGTGTGTGTGTGTGTGTATGTGTGTGTGTGTGCGTGTGTGTGTGTGGTTATTTTCACCTCCCTGAGCCTCATCCCTGCTCTGCCTCTCTCTTGGGGGTGGAGAGGACTAAAAGCAATGACAAGGACTGTGAGGTCCCTCAGTGTCACCTGGGTCTCAGGACACAGGCACTGTGCAGGCTCTTGTTCCTCTGGTGCCTTAGAAGGTTTACAGGCAGGGTCACTAGAGACCCCAGCCCAAGAGGGGTCCCTAGCCCAGCAGCAGCTTGCACCATGTCCCAAAGGACACGCCACCCCTGGCACAAACACACAGACCCCCTGCCACACCCTCAGGGAACAGAAGCTGTTTTGAAGAGAACGACTCAGTCCCACAGTGCCTAGAGCACCGTCACAGGTGGTCAGCCAGCGCCACCCAAGCGTGTCTGGCCATCCCTGAGATCCCCAGACAGGTGGCCATGCAGCAGGAAAGGCAAGTAAAGCAGCAAGAAGGGAACTCACAGTCATGAAGCACCATGCCAGGCACCTTTCAGCACCCTCCCGTTCATCCTCCCAGGGGGCTATTTTCCCAGGTCACCCGTGGAAGACTCACAGAGGTGGAGGGGGTGGCTGATGAAGCAGGTTGGGAACGCAGAGGCAGGCTGTCCCTCTGCGGCATCTCTAGCCCATGGCCAGATCACTGCTACCCAGACACCCCGAGATGACGAGGCCTCAACACCAAAACCCCAGCAAACAGTCCTACCACCCCCAGCCCACTGGCCACCCATATTTCCAAAGACCCTAGGATCCCTTGCTCTTTTGCCAGGACCGTGTGGCCTGAGGCCAGTGTCCCTCTGGCAAGGCATGATCCTGAGAAGACTCAGCCCGAGTGAGAAGTCTCGTCTCCAGGGCCACCTTCCTTGGTGAGGTGGCTCAGTGATGGGAATGGGGAGGTGTGAGGGGGGGGCAGGGGGGGGCATGGCTTCCCGCTGGAGCTGGCCTGGCCGCTCTGATTCCCCAAGGAACCAGAACAAGAGCCTGCAGGCAAATGGCTGTGCCATAAGAACCCAGCCCGGCCCTTCCAATCCATCCGGAGGGGCTCCTGCAGAACAGCAGAGGGGGAGGCTGGGGAAAGCAGGGGGTGGGAGTCCAGGACTCTTGGATCCTAGTCCTGGGTTTTGAAGTGGGTTCATGCGACACCTTCCCCTTTGGGAACGTTGCTCTTGACTAGAGGAGATGACAACGGCGCTCCGCGCCCCTCTTGCCCAGCCTCTCTGCAGGCCTTGGTACCAGCCTCGGGGGGTTGGGGAAGAAACGTGGTGACTCAGTGCACACAATGCCCTAGAAACACAGGAGGCAGAGTTCTGACCACAGGGGCTCTTCTAAAGCGCTGCCTTCAGTTGGCCCTGAGCAATCCAGACACATCTAGAAGCAGGACACCCACGTTCCCATCTCAGCTGGTCCTTTAGCCCCATCTTGCATGCAAGGCACCAGCCAGCTCTCAGGCAAGAATGAGGAGGCCCCGTTCACCCCACCAATGCTAGTGCATGATAAGCCGCGAAAACCACTGCTCCCCCAGGAGAGGGGAGTGGAGAAAGCCCCGGGGCCCAACCTCAGGATAAACAGTGCACTAAAAGCTGATCTCACTGGAGGCCGGACACTTCCACTAAGCACTTTCACCACAGCCCTTCCCAGCGAGAGCCTGTCCAGGGCCCCGGGTTCCCAGCACTTCGGACACTGGGCAAAGAGCACCCGGCACTTTATGTCCATTATCTCTACGGTCCTTCTGCCAGCCCCTCCCCAGGAAAAACCAGAGGACAGAGGCTCTGGGATGAATGAGCCAGCAGAGAAGACAGAAGCCTGCAGTGAAGTTCACTGTGCCACCAGACCCTCTGCATTTTATGGGGTGCTAATCCTGTCAGCATAACCACCACAGGCAGCTGAGGAGGGGAAAGAAGTCCTCAAAGGCCAAACTGCAACTCGAGGTGGTTGGGGAGGCAGAGCCTGCCTTCCGAGCCCGGAAGGGGGCCCTGGGCTGGCCAGAGAGCAAGGGCCGCCTCTGAACAGGGAGCAACCATGTTTCCCCTCGAAGCAGGAGACAGACACCTCAATTCAGACCAGTCTTCAGGAATAACACTTCCTGTCTAATAAACGCTTGGCACGTTTCCAAAGCCCTTTCACCCACCTGGGGAAGGCTCGCTCATCCGCAGTTGTCAGGTAAGGAAACTGAGAGCAGAGTGCCAGCCAATAGGGGCTCTTGGTCCAGAACCAGGCTCTGTGCTCTACAAGTCTGGGTCTCCTTCCACGACATGAGACCTGGGCCTGCCTCTGCAAGCCCAGGGAGGGACGCACCCAGGATGGGGAGCCACCAGCCTTCCTCCTAGAGGGGCTAGAAGCAGATCCCAGAGGAGGCACTGACACACAGTGTCCTCTGGTATGGTGGGTCCTGTCCTGTCTCTGGCACTACACTGTATCCCGCATGCAGCTGGTTCCCATCTGGCTTACTGGACACTGCACCCCTTGCACTGGCTATTTGGGTGAAAACTGGTGCTTGTCATGCTGCCCTCAGCTTGCTGGGATCACCCAGTGGCCAGTTTCAGGGGCTCTGTGTTCCACAGGGCATGTCTGAAAAGCAGAAACCCAAGTGCCAGGCACACGGTACCTCCCTTTCACTCAGGATAATGGGGGGTTGGAACCTGCCATCCTGTGATGCTGCAGAAAGATCATTGGGGTCCGTCTGCTCATGTGTCCCTGCTGCCCAGCTGGGTTCAGAGCTGCTGGCTCCAGGGCAATGGGGAGATCGGCCCTTTGGCCCAGACAGGCCCACAGAGCTTGGGGAAGGGGGTGTATGGGAAGGTAACCAAGTGAGTTTGGCTCCCTTCTTCAAGCTTCCTCCTTCCCAAGTAACTAGAAAATGTCTATTTTAAAGGAGGAGAAAATGCAGGGACTGTCGCCTGTCACTGACCTGCCCCCACCCATGGGGCACTGACAGCCTCACCTAGCCAAGGCTGGGAAAGGAAGAGAGAGAGAGGCGGAAAGAGGAGGTGGCCACATCCAGTCTGCGCTGTGGGGGGCCGGGATGCCAGGAGACCCTGTTTGAAGCTCCAATCCCTGCTACCATGTGGGGTAGCAGCTGACCAGGAGCAAATCACTGCACTCTCTGTGCCTCAGTTTCCTTGTCTGCACCATGATGATGGCTGAATCTAGCTCTAAAATACTGCAGCTCACTCCCTGCCTCAGTTTCCCACCAGGGAAAGGCATCTGTCCCAGAGAGGAGGACAAGCTGAGCTAAGGAAAAGCTCACCTCCAAGGGCAACAGTTCTGCACTGTTTCCGCTGTCATCCAACTGTCCTGGGGACTGGAACTGGAGAGAGAACAAGGAAAGGTGACCCCACAGAGGTGATGCAAAGAGAAGGCTGATGGGCCAACACCGTTGCTGGTTCCCTGGCCCCTTCTCGAGTAAACCCCAGCTTTTCTGGAGTTCCACGGGCCATGAAAGGAAAAAGCCCATCTCCTGCCCCCCTCAGCACCACCTTTCCCACAGCAGCCTGGGAACATCCACTCAGCCTCTGCTGAGGCTCATAAATAGGACAGAAGATGGAAACTGGGTTGCCCAGCCGGCTTTTCTCTCCCCAAGCCACCTTTCCTTCTCTCCCTGCTCCCTAACTGTAGCAGGGGCCTCACGCCCCATCTGCTTAGATGAGCGTTCTACATGGGCGATTTTCTCCTGTCCCCAGGCCATTCTCACACCCATGACACCCTGGAATCCCAGGCAGAAGTTCTAACCCCCTTGATGATCAGAGATGAAGAAAACAGGCCTAGGGTGGTGAGCCCTCTCCAGATGGATCCAGGGAGTTAGAGAGCAAGAACAGCTCCTGCCCCTACAGAGAGCTTGGGGTCAAGCCTACTAAGTGGTCCTGGTAAAGCCACAACACCCCAGGGCCTCAGTTTCCCCAGGGCCATCACTGGAACCCAAAGTTCCTCTCTCGAGGCCAAGGCAAGGATGCAGGCAAGAACCTTTCTTTGTAAGCACATGGGGAAAAAGTGTCATTCTTTGCCCCTGGGGTCCCAGGAGCCCAGTCCACCTAGAAGCACAAATCGGGACCCCCACCCAACAGCAGCAACAGTGCGATGCAGCAGTGTCGTTGTCAGACTGCGGTGAGAGAGCACCCCCTCCCATCCCCCCGCGGGAAATCCCTGGGTGGGGGCAGCCGGGAGAGGGAACTCCCACCTGGCTGTGAGGTGGGGAGCAGGGACCCCTAGGCCAGCCTGGGACCTCCCCACTCCGCGGCCTCTCCCCACCCCTCCCCAGTAGGGTCAACTAAGCCACTGCCTTCCACCCTTCCCCAGGCACAAGCTGGGGCGGGGAGGGGGTGGGTAGCCAGCATGGCAAAAGACTGTGGCGCAGTCACCCCCACCCCCACCCATGGCAGTCCGAGGTCCAGGAAAGCAGAGAAGCAAGCAATCCCATCCGGCTCCTTCCCCACCCCCTCCTCCGACCAGGACCCGGATTCTAGCCCCTTCTCCCGGCTCCATCTGTCCTGGCTCTTACCATCCGCGTGTGCACATCTGTGCTCTCAGCACCACGGCCCCCGCCCCAGGCAAGATGCTCGGGCCACCCGGGTGCGGTGACAGGCAACACGCTCCCACCTGGGAGGAGACTGCCAACGGGTCCTCCTCCTCCGGTGGCCTGGTGAAGCCAGCACCACCTGCTAAGGGACGGTCAGCAAATTCCCCTCCGCATCACAGGGGGAGCGGCATGCCGGCCCCTCCCCAGCAGGAGCCACCTAGGTCCCGCCCCGTGGCTGCTCACACCCGACCGGAAACCCAGACTGAATTATCATATGCAAAAGTCCAGGCTCCGCCTCAGAGATCCTGTCGCTACCGGGAACCATCTGCAAATTATCTTCGCAAAAGCGCGGGGCTGCTGGTCCCTTGCTGCCGACGCCCCAGCACCCGCTGATGTTCCGTCCCTACCCTACCCTACCCTACTCCGGCCCCTCCACCCCACCCAGGGTCTCCTCTGAGGCATGCCCACTCCCCCACCCCCCCTCTACTAGTCCGAAGCAAAAGAAGACTCACAACCCCAAAAGGGAATGCTGTGCCCGGTCCGGGGACCAGCTCCAGGCACCGTCCTTGTGGCTGGAATCCAGTGCTGGCTCCTACTTCCCCAGCAGAGGAAAGATCCACAGATTGGCCGCAGCCCGGCCGGCCCCGGAGGCACAAGGGCGTGGGCTCGGTCATTTCCATTTGACCAGGGGCCTCTTTCCTCCCGTGGGCCTTGGAGTTTCATCAACGTTCAGACTACTCTACTGGAGGTAACTGGTTTTCATCCTGGAGGTGTTTGCACCCCAAAATCAATATGCAAAGTAAGGGGCACTCTCCATCTGCCCAAGGGTGGGCAGATTTGTTTATTTAGCAGATATTATCTTACACTTGCAGCTGTAGCTGATGGAGGGAGGAGCTAATGGTAAGATATTGGTGGCTAGAGTTGTTAGCAATATGATAAGAAGGTGGTAGAGGAAGCTGTGGGAACATGAGGTCCTGAGATGCCAGAGGAGGGGGTCAGAGGGTAACTATGTTTTCCCAGGTTGGTCCCCCCATAACCAACATTACAGCCTCCTCATGCGTCACCCCCAGACTGGTGCCTCCTGGTCAGGTGTCCTCTGTGGTGCACGTGCCCTCCCTATGCCTCGCCCCACCTCCCCTGTTGTGGCTCTTCTGACTCGTGGCCCCATGAAAACCCAGTGTGAGCCACTAGGCAGATTCTGCCAAGCTCTGTTCATTCATTCATTCACTCACCCATTCATTCATTCATTCATTCATTCATGGTACAGGAAGGCTTTTGAACATCAGTTACACAGTGGCAAGAGGACACCAGGCATCTGGGTTCTAGCCCTGGCTCAGTTGTTAACAAGCTGTGCAATCTTGGGTCGCTCACTTGATCTCTCTGACTTTATCTTTCCCTCTCATTTGTAATAGGCGAGGGCTGGGCTAGTTGGTGTCTAAGGTCCCTCTGGCCCTCGCACTCTATTGTCTCTTTCTGATCTGATGGGTACAAAGATAAAACAGATATATACAAGAGTAGTGCTTAGGAACTCTAGCTGCCTGGATTCAAATCCCAGCTGGGCCGCCTAAGTATAGGACTTAACCTTTCTGGGCTTCATTTTCACAAATGTAAAAAGGGGGGAAATAATAATAATAATCTTAAAGGGTGTTTAAGCGATTAAATGAGATATCTACAAAGTAAACACTCTCTATTAGTTGTTGATGTTGTTGCTATGGCACTCATGGTCTGGTGGGAGAGATTAAAACATGGACAAAAACAGCTTGTCTCCTATTCCTCTATTCTCATCACAAAACTACTCTCTGACTCCAGGACTGAAAGACTAAGTATTTACCAGCTGTGTGACCTTGGACAAGTTGCTTAACCTCTCTGAGGTTAACGTCTTTAAAATAGGTGCCATGATGCAGGAAAAAAAGGAGTCTAATAATAGTACCTACTTCATAGGGTTGCTATGAGTATAAGAGGAGATGAAACATGTGAAGTGCTTACCTCAGTTCTTCACACACAGATACCTAGCCTATGTCAATCTCTCCCTTCCTGGAAGGACCTAGGTAGAAGGGAGGGGAGGCCCTAGGACTGAAATTCCCAGGCAAGACTGAGTGTCCTGTGAGGAGACTGGCTTGTGGATGTTTTAACTCGGACCCAGAGCTGGCTTCAGCGGCTCGCCAACCTCCTTTGCCAAGGTCCCGTCCACAAAGGACCTTGCACCAGCCTCCCTGATGATCCCTGATCCCTGGACATGCCCTGTGGTGGGAGCTGAGGCCAGAAAGGGAAGCTGGAAGCAGGTCTTGAAAGGCCTCAAATGCCAGGCTCAGGAGTGTGAGCTTCTTTAGTAGGCAAAAGGGAGCCATGGAGAATTTTCGAGCAGTAGCCAATGGACAGGATTGTAGAGCCCTCACCCAACTTGCTCCAGCTCCTGGAGGAGAGACCTGATAGGCATCAGGGGCATACAATAGAGGGCAATACAGGAAAGGAGGAAGGAGAGCCCATGGAACATGAGGGGGCTGGACAGTGGTGAAAGAGGTAACCCCAAAGTCCCAACCAATTAAACACCAACCACCTAAGTCAGTGAAAGCCTCATAAAGGTGTATGGGAATGACTCATTGAGGCTTTGTGGCCCTAGGAACATTTTGAAGGAAACTGGCCTTGTGGCCTATGATAGCTAAGAACATTTTTCTTGTTCTCACTCAGTGTGATGGGGGTAAAAGGGACCTTGGCCCTGTTTATCATCTCTGAAAGACAAAGACGATTTTTGTCTTCAAGGCTACTTTGTTAAGCTCCATTGTCTTGTCTAGGAGCATAACCCATAACAGCAGAAAAGGAACAAAAGACCGCTCAGTAACCAAAACAGATGGAACTAATTGTCAAGACTCGGGTACTTCCTATGCAGAAGAGCACCTTGTACCCTCCATGAGAGCCCACTTGCATTTACTTCACACACAATTTCAACAGACTGGGTGTGGCAGAGACTGCTAAGTGCCACCTTATGGCCTTTCTTTCCCTTTTCCTTTTAGTAGTAGAACTCCCCAGGTTAAAACCTGGATTAATGGTTACCCTGCTGGAGACTACATATCCCAGCATCCCTGGCAGCTGGATGCAGCCCTATGATAAATCCCAGCCAATGGGATGTGAGTGAAAGTGATATGTTTAACTTCCAGGTCACTTCCTAAAAAAGGAAACTGCCTGCTCTTCACTTCCTTTTTCCCCTTTGTACAGACTGGAACGTGGATGTGGGGATGGGAGGCAGTTTTGATGATGCTGGTAAGGACTGGCCAACCAACAAGACAGGAAAAACCTGGGTGCCCTGATGACCCAGAGGAGAAGAGCCCTGGGCTGTCGACCACCTTGGGCTTTTATGGGACAACAACAAACATTGTAAAGCCACTATGGTGTGGTTTCTGTTACAGCAACTGAACCAACAGCCTAATGGATAAACCTAGTTTCCTGATTTTCAAGCCCACGGCAGATGAGCAGTAGCAAGTTGAAAGAGAAAGGACCTATAAAAAGTTCAGTGAAATCAGCAAAAGCCAAGAGCAAGAGAAGAGACAGAAAAACTGTAAACCAAACTCAAAAGTTTGGGGACATTTAGTGTAGGGTCATTTCAATAGGCCTTGGGGGCATCAGTGTATTATGCGGGGGTGGGCGAGGCATTGGAAATTTGCCCAGAGCAGTGATCCTGAATCATTAAGAAAAGGTTAAGTTAGTCACCAAATATTTTATTTTAAAAGGAAAATCTTCCAGCCAAAATGGTTACAATAAAATAAAGCTGTACACTTAAGGGAGAAACCTTCAGCATCCAGAAAAATTAACCATCCATAATGATGTCTTTCCTCAAGGGTCAGAGAACTATTTTGATTCATTGATATTTATCTTCTTCCCCACTAGATTATACATCATTTTAATGTCAGATTGTGTCTCCTTTTTCTTTTAATTCCTAGTATCTAGCACAGAGCCCCTGACTCAGTAAAGACCTATTTATGGCTATGGAAGTGAAGTCCATGTTACTTTAGATGCCAGAGCTTAGCAGGATCCCATTAGCTCTTGGAATGTTGATCAGTGAAATCTCCTGAGGTCTCAGACCAGCCCAGTGAAGAGTTTCAGGGTCACAGCCCTCATAGTCAAGAGTGTTATTTAGTCCAGAGTGGCCCTGGGACCTCACTCTTGTCTAAAAATCATTTAATCAGAAAAACCAAATTCACAAAGACCTACATGAATAAGGTTACTCATTGCAGAATTGTTTGTAATTGCCCAAAACAAACAACTGTACACAACCTATACAACTGTACATGGCCTTTCTGCACTGCCCAGATGAGATGTCTAGGAAAAATCAAAATGAGAGGGAAAGGCAGAGTTCCAGGAAGTCAGCTAGGTGTAACTACTGGCTATCACTCATCAATATGACTCTCATTATTTTAGTCCTCGAGACAGGGGAGCCACACACTTGTTCCTCTGTCACTCCAAGGCCTGGTGCAGGGTGAGACTCCTAGGAAGGGTTAAATGGGGGCCAGTGAGCTTAGAAGTGATGGGAGTGAGACTCTGCAGATTTTACTACAGGATCCCGAATGCAAACTTATGCCACTGACAGAGGCAGTTTTTCAAGGCAGAAATGACAATTCAGACATCCAGGGCATTCCCTGTTTGTAAGAGCCAAATCAAGTCTCTCTATGAAAGCACGTCCTTTTGGGGAGCTCAGTCTTCTGTCACAAACTCTAATTTGCCTTTATGGACAGAAGGAAGTTTGATTTCCTATGCAGAAGGTATGAGTACCATGTATTTGATGGAAAAACAGTTTTTCCAGGATCCTCTGTCTAACCAGAGATGGAGAGTGGATTTCTAGACAGGAGAAGACCTCAGGCTTAGGTCCAGAAATGCAGCTTTGCCCCTTTCCTGGAGGCTGGTGTTCCCTAGGCTGGTGGGGCCTGAGTGAAGGAGGCAGGGCCCTGTAATAACTTGGTGCTCTGACAGCACAATCCAGGCTCCTCTTCTCCTGGGCAGCCCTGTCCTCCCTGGGCACCTTGCCCTCCCTTACCCACAGCCTCAGTCTGGGTCCCCACTCACCAAGGCTCCACCAGGTCCTCTTAGCCAGGAGCAGCCTTTTTACTATTACTTCTCTCCAGGAAGAGAAGAAATTCACGGTTAGCAGGAGGTTACTGTCATCCACCACCAACAGTCACTACTAATTATCAATATTAGAAACTACTGGGGCCAGGCCAGAAGGCAGGTGCTGATGACATCACAAAGGAACCATTTCTGTTTTGCTGAAACTCTGGAGACACCTGAGTGGGAGGGTTTCCCATCCACAATTGAACTGAACTGGGCTCTTTAGACAAATCTGGGGGCTTGAAGCCTGCATAGCCTTCCCTAAATTGTCTTGAGCCTGGCTGACACACTGCAGAATTAGGTCCTTAAAGAAGACATGGGTCCTTGTGTTGATATATTGAGGTTACCAGGCTAAAGACCCTCCAAGCAGATACACATTGGGCAGAAATATGGCTCTCCTGTTAGGTTTCTTCTGGGCTACAAAGCAATGATCCCTTCTCCTTGGCCCTAGGCTCTTTAAATCAGTTCCGTTTTACTCATTCCACTGGGTGATGGTATGTGTTTTCAGGAATGAACCCATTCTTTGTTTTATAAATTTTATTAACTTTGTGAAATATAATACACATATAAAAGTATATAAAACATAGGTGGGTGAGGCGGGGCAAGATGGCGGACTGGTGAGCTGTATGTTTTAGTTACTCCTCCAGGAAAGTAGGTAGAAAGCCAGGAACTGCGTGGACTGGACACCCCAGAGCAATATGACTTTGGGCATACTTCATACAACACTCATGAAAACGTGGAAATGCTGAGATCAGTGAAATCTGTAAGTTTTTGTGGCCAGGGGACCGGCGCCCCTCCCTGCCAGGCTCAGTCCCGTGGGAGGAGGGGCTGTCAGCTCCGGGAAGGAGAAGGGAGAACTGCAGTGGCAGCCCTTATTGGAAACTCATTCTACTGATCCAAAATCCAACCATAGATAGACTGAGACCAGACACCAGAGAATCTGAGAGCAGCCAGCCCAGCAGAGAGGAGACAGGCATAGAAAAAAACAACACGAAAAACTCCAAATAAAAGCGGAGGATTTTTGGAGTTCTGGTGAACATAGAAAGGGGAAGGGCAGAGCTCAGGCCCTGAGGCTCATATGCAAATCCCGAAGAAAAGCTGATCTCTCTGCCCTGTGGACCTTTCCTTAATGGCCCTAATTGCTTTGTCTCTTAGCATTTCAATAGCCCATTAGATCCCTGAGGAGGGCCCTTTTTTTTAATCCTTTTTTCTTTTTCTAAAACAATTACTCTAAGAAGCCCAATACAGAAAGCTTCAAAGGCTTGCAATTTGGGCAGGTCAAGACAAGAGCAGAACTAAAAGAGCTCTGAGACAAAAGACAATAATCCAGTGGCTGAGAAAATTCGCTAAACACCACAACTTCCCAAGAAAAGGGGGGTGTCTGCTCACAGCCATCATCCTGGTGGACAGGAAACACTCCTGGCCATCGCCAGCCCCGTAGCCCAGAGCTGCCCCAGACAACCCAGTGTGACGGAAGCGCTTCAAATAACAGGCACACACCACAAAACTGGGCGTGGACATTAGCCTTCCCTGCAACCTCAGCTGATTGTCCCAGAGTTGGGAAGGTGGAGCAGTGTGAATTAACAAAGCCCCATTCAGTCATCATTTCAGCAGACTGGGAGCCTCCCTACACAGCCCAGCAGCCCAGAACTGCCCTGGGGAGACGGCACTCACCTGTGACATAGCACAGTCATCCCTCAACAGAGGACCCGGGGTGCACAGCCTGGAAGAGGGGCCCACTTGCAAGTCTCAGGAACCATACGCCAATACCAAGGACTTGTGGGTCAGTGGCAGAGACAAACTGTGGCAGGACTGAACTGAAGGATTAGACTATTGCAGCAGCTTTAAAACTCTAGGATCACCAGGGAGATTTGATTGTTAGGGCCACCCCCCCTCCCTGACTGCCCAGAAACACGCCCCATGTACAGGGCAGGCAACACCAACTACACACGCAAGCTTGGTACACCAATTGGACCCCACAAGATTCACTCCCCCCCTCACCAAAAAGGCTAAGCATGGGAGAACTGGCTTGTGGAGAACAGGTGGCTCATGGACGCCACCTGCTGGTTAGTTAGAGAAAGTGTACTCCACAAAGCTGTAGATCTGATAAATTAGAGATAAGGACTTCAATTGGTCTACAAATCCTAAAAGAACCCAATCAAGTTCAGCAAATGCCAAGAGGCCAAAAACAACAGAAAATTATAAAGCTTATGAAAAAAACAGACCCAAATCAAAAGATCAGAAGAGACACAGCACCTAGAGCAGCTACTCAAAGAACTAAAGATGAACAATGAGACCATAGTATGGGATACAAAGGATATCAAGAAGACCCTAGAAGAGCATAAAGAAGACATAGCAAGACTAAATAAAAAAAATGGATGATCTTATGGAAATTAAAGAAACTGTTGACCAAATTAAAAAGATTCTGGACACTCATAGTACAAGACTAGAGGAAGTTGAACAACGAATCAGTGACCTGTAAGATGGCAGAATGGAAAATGAAAGCATAAAAGAAAGAATGGGGAAAAAAATTGAAAAAATTGAAATGGACCTCAGGGATATGATAGATAATATGAAATGTCCGAATATAAGACTCATTGGTGTTCCAGAAGGGGAAGAAAAGGATAAAGGTCTAGGAAGAGTATTCAAAGAAATTGTTGGGGAAAACTTCCCAAATCTTCTAAACAACATAAATACACAAATCATAAATGCTCAGCGAACTCCAAATAGAATAAATCCAAATAAAACCACTCCGAGACATATTCTGATCACATTGTCAAACACAGAAGAGAAGGAGCAAGTTCTGAAAGCAGCAAGAGAAAAGCAATTCACCACATACCAAGGAAACAGCATAAGACTAAGTAGTGACTACTCAGCAGCCACCATGGAGGCGAGAAGGCAGTGGCACGATATATTTAAAATTCTGAGTGAGAGGAATTTCCAGCCAAGAATACTTTATCCAGCAAAGCTCTCCTTCAAATTTGAGGGAGAGCTTAAATTTTTCACAGACAAACAAATGCTGAGAGAATTTGCTAACAAGAGACCTGCCCTACTGGAGATACTAAAGGGAGCCCTACAAACAGAGAAACAAAGAAAGGACAGAGAGACTTGGAGAAAGGTTCAGTACTAAAGAGATTCGGTATGGGTACAATAAAGGTTATTAATAGAGAGAGGGGAAAAATATGACAAACATAAACCAAAGGATAAGATGGCTGATTCAAGAAATGCCTTCACGGTTATAATGTTGAATGTAAATGGATTAAACTCCCCAATTAAAAGATATAGATTCGCAGAATGGATCAAAAAAAATGAACCATCAATATGTTGCATACAAGAGACTCATCTTAGACACAGGGACACAAAGAAACTGAAAGTGAAAGGATGGAAAAAATATTTCATGCAAGCTACAGCCAAAAGAAAGCAGGCGTAGCAATATTAATCTCAGATAAAATAGACTTTAAATGCAAGGATGTTTTGAGAGACAAAGAAGGCCACTACATACTAATAAAAGGGGCAATTCAGCAAGCAGAAATAACAATCGTAAATGTCTATGCACCCAATCAAGGTGCCACAAAATACATGAGAGAAACACTGGCAAAACTAAAGGAAGCAATTGATGTTTCCACAATAATTGTGGGAGACTTCAACACATCACTCTCTCCTATAGATAGATCAACCAGACAGAAGACCAATAAGGAAACTGAAAACCTAAACAATCTGATAAATGAATTAGATTTAACAGACATCTACAGGACATTACATCCCAAATCACCAGGATACACATACTTTTCTAGTGCTCATGGAACTTTCTCCAGAATAGATCATATGCTGGGACATAAAACAAGCCTCAATAAATTTAAAAAGATTGAAATTATTCAAAGCACATTCTCTGACCACAATGGAATACAATTAGAAGTCAATAACCATCAGAGACTTAGAAAATTCACAAATACCTGGAGGTTAAACAACACACTCCTAAACAATCAGTGGGTTAAAGAAGAAATAGCAAGAGAAATTGCTAAATATATAGAGACGAATGAAAATGAGAACACAACATACCAAAACCTATGGGATGCAGCAAAAGCAGTGCTAAGGGGGAAATTAATAGCACTAAACGCATATATTAAAAAGGAAGAAAGAGCCAAAATCAAAGAACTAATGGATCACCTGAAGAAGCTAGAAAATGAGCAGCAAACCAATCCTAAACCAAGTACAAGAAAAGAAATAACAAGGATTAAAGCAGAAATAAATGACATAGAGAACAAAAAAACAATAGAGAGGATAAATATCACCAAAAGTTGGTTCTTTGAGAAGATCAACAAGATTGACAAGACCCTAGCTAGACTGACAAAATCAAAAAGAAAGAAGACCCATATAAACAAAATAATGAATGAAAAAGGTGACATAACTGCAGATCCTAAAGAAATTAAGAAAATTATAAGAGAATATTATGAACAACTGTATGGCAACAAACTGGATAATGTAGAAGAAATGGACAATTTCCTGGAAACATATGAACAACCTAGACTGACCAGGGAAGAAATAGAAGACCTCAACCAATCCATCACAAGCAAAGAGATCCAATCAGTCATCAAAAATCTTCCCACAAATAAATGCCCAGGGCCAGATGGCTTCACAGGGGAATTCTACCAAACTTTCCAGAAAGAACTGACACCAATCTTACTCAAACTCTTTCAAAACATTGAAGAAAATGGAACACTACCTAACTCATTTTATGAAGCTAACATCAATCTATTACCAAAACCAGGCAAAGATGCTACAAAAAAGGAAAACTACCGGCCAATCTCCCTAATGAATATAGATGCAAAAATCCTCAACAAAATACTTGCAAATAGAATCCAAAGACACATTAAAAAAATCATACACCATGACCAAGTGGGGTTCATTCCAGGCATGCAAGGAT
This sequence comes from Choloepus didactylus, assembly GCF_015220235.1. Lineage (NCBI taxonomy): Eukaryota > Metazoa > Chordata > Mammalia > Pilosa > Megalonychidae > Choloepus > Choloepus didactylus. Next base: position 32,758,788 of record NC_051310.1, read on the forward strand.
GGTTCAACATAAGAAAATCAATCAATGTATTACAACACATTAACAAGTCAAAAGGGAAAAATCAATTGATCATCTCAATAGATGCTGAAAAAGCATTTGACAAAATCCAACATCCGTTTTTGATAAAAACACTTCAAAAGGTAGGAATTGAAGGAAACTTCCTCAACATGATAAAGAGCATATATGAAACACCCACAGCCAGCATAGTACTCAATGGTGAGAGACTGAAAGCCTTCCCTCTAAGATCAGGAACAAGACAAGGATGCCCGCTGTCACCATTGTTATTCAACATTGTGCTGGAAGTGCTAGCCAGGGCAATCCGGCAAGACAAAGAAATAAAAGGCATCCAAATTGGAAAAGAAGAAGTAAAACTGTCATTGTTTGCAGATGATATGATCTTATATTTGGAAAACCCCGAGAAATCGACGATACAGCTACTAGAGCTAATAAACAAATTTAGCAAAGTAGCGGGATACAAGATTAATGCACATAAGTCAGTAATGTTTCTATATGCTAGAAATGAACAAACTGAAGAGACACTCAAGAAAAAGATACCATTTTCAATAGCAACTAAAAAAATCAAGTACCTAGGAATAAACTTAACCAAAGATGTAAAAGACCTATACAAAGAAAACTACATAACTCTACTAAAAGAAATAGAAGGGGACCTTAAAAGATGGAAAAATATTCCATGTTCATGGATAGGAAGACTAAATGTCATTAAGATGTCAATTCTACCCAAACTCATCTATAGATTCAATGCAATCCCAATCAAAATTCCAACAACCTACTTTGCAGGCTTGGAAAAGCTAGTTATCAAATTTATTTGGAAAGGGAAGATGCCTCGAATTGCTAAAGACACTCTAAAAAAGAAAAATGAAGTGGGAGGACTTACACTCCCTGACTTTGAAGCTTATTATAAAGCCACAGTTGCCAAAACAGCATGGTACTGGCACAAAGATAGACATATAGATCAATGGAATCGAATTGAGAATTCAGAGATAGACCCTCAGATCTATGGCCGACTGATCTTTGATAAGGCCCCCAAAGTCACTGAACTGAGCCATAATGGTCTTTTCAACAAATGGGGCTGGGAGAGTTGGATATCCATATCCAAAAGAATGAAAGAGGACCCCTACCTCACCCCCTACACAAAAATTAACTCAAAATGGACCAAAGATCTCAATATAAAAGAAAGTACCATAAAACTCCTAGAAGAAAATGTAGGAAAACATCTTCAAGACCTTGTACTAGGCGGCCACTTCCTAGACTTTACACCCAAAGCACAAGCAACAAAAGAGAAAATAGATAAATGGGAACTCCTCAAGCTTAGAAGTTTCTGCACCTCAAAGGAATTTCTCAAAAAGGTAAAGAGGCAGCCAACTCAATGGGAAAAAATTTTTGGAAACCATGTATCTGACAAAAGACTGATATCTTGCATATATAAAGAAATCCTACAACTCAATGACAATAGTACAGTCGGCCCAATTATAAAATGGGCAAAAGATATGAAAAGACAGTTCTCTGAAGAGGAAATACAAATCGCCAAGAAACACATGAAAAAATGTCCAGCTTCACTAGCTATTAGAGAGATGCAAGTTAAGACCACAATGAGATACCATCTAACACCGATTAGAATGGCTGCCATTAAACAAACAGGACACTACAAATGCTGGAGGGGATGTGGAGAAATTGGAACTCTTATTCATTATTGGTGGGACTGTATAATGGTTCAGCCACTCTGGAAGTCAGTCTGGCAGTTCCTTAGAAAACTAGATATAGAGTTACCATTCGATCCAGCGATTTATCTTCATTTTATCGAGATATATTCACATACCACGCAGTCATACAAAACAAATCGTACTTTCGATTGTTTACAGTACCATTACATGGTTGTACATTCATCACCTAAATCAATCCCTGACACCTTCATTAGCACACACACAAAAATAACAAGAATAATAATTAGAGTGAAAAAGAGCAATTGAAGTAAAAAAGAACACTGGGTACCTTTGTCTGTTTGTTTCCTTCCCCTATTTTTCTACTCATCCATCCATAAACTAGACAAAGTGGAGTGTGGTCCTTATGGCTTTCCCAATCCCATTGTCACTCCTCATAAGCTACATTACATACACGAACAGATACATACATACATACACGAACAGATATCTGCATGCCAATGTTCATAGCAGCATTATTCACAATTGCCAAGTGATGGAAACAATCCAAATGTCCTTCAACAGATGAGTGGATAAATAAAATGTGGTATATACACATGATGGAATACTACGCGGCAGTAAGAAGGAACGATCTCGTGAAACATATGACAACATGGATGAACCTTGAAGACATAATGCTGAGCGAAATAAGCCAGGCACAAAAAGAGAAATATTATATGCTACCACTAATGTGAACTTTGAAAAATGTAAAACAAATGGTTTATAATGTAGAATGTAGGGGAACTAGCAATAGAGAGCAATTAAGGAAGGGGGAACAATAATCCAAGAAGAACAGATAAGCTATTTAACGTTCTGGGGATGCCCAGGAATGACTATGGTCTATTAATTTCTGATGGATATAGTAGGAACAAGTTCACAGAAATGTTGCTATATTATGTAACTTTCTTGGGGTAAAGTAGGAACATGTTGGAAGTTAAGCAGTTATCTCAGGTTAGTTGTCTTTTTCTTACTCCCTTGTTATGGTCTCTTTGAAATGTTCTTTTATTGTATGTTTGTTTTCTTTTTAACTTTTTTTTCATACAGTTGATTTAAAAAAGAAGGGAAAGTTAAAAAAAAGAAAAAGAAAAACAAGGAAAAAAAGATGTAGTGCCCCCTTGAGGAGCCTGTGGAGAATGCAGGGGTATTCGCCTACCCCACCTCGATGGTTGCTAACATGACCACAGACATAGGGGACTGGTGGTTTGATGGGTTGAGCCCTCTACCATAGGTTTTACCCTTGGGAAGACGGTTGCTGCAAAGGAGAGGCTAGGCCTCCCTATTGTTGTGCCTAAGAGCCTCCTCCCGAATGCCTCTTTGTTGCTCAGATGTGGCCCTCTCTCTCTGGCTAAGCCAACTTGAAAGGTGAAATCACTGCCCTCCCCGCTACGTGGGATCAGACACCCAGGGGAGTGAATCTCCCTGGCAACGTGGAATATGACTTCCGGGGAGGAATGTAGAGCTGGCATCGTGGGACGGAGAACATCTTCTTGACCAAAAGGGGTATGTGAAAGGAAATGAAATAAGCTTCAGTAGCAGAGAGATTCCAAAAGGAGCCGAGAGGTCACTCTGGTGGGCACTCTTACACACACTTTAGACAACCCTTTTTAGGTTCTAAAGAATTGGGGTAGCTGGTGGTGGATACCTGAAACTATCAAACTACAACCCAGAACCCATGAATCTCGAAGACAGTTGTATAGAAATGTAGCTTATGAGGAGTGACAATGGGATTGGGAAAGCCATAAGGACCACACTCCACTTTGTCTAGTTTATGGATGGATGAGTAGAAAAATAGGGGAAGGAAACAAACAGACAAAGGTACCCAGTGTTCTTTTTTACTTCAATTGCTCTTTTTCACTCTAATTATTATTCTTGTTATTTTTGTGTGTGTGCTAATGAAGGTGTCAGGGATTGATTTAGGTGATGAATGTACAACTATGTAATGGTACTGTAAACAATCGAAAGTACGATTTGTTTTGTATGACTGCGTGGTATGTGAATATATCTCGATAAAATGAAGATAAAAAAAAACATAGGTGATCACTATAATGAATAATCATAAAGCAAACACTTGTGTAATCACTGCACAAGAACTAGAATGTTATGAGTTCCCCAGAAGGTGCCTGGATATCCTTTCCCCATTGCACCCACTTCCCCTAGAGATAACACTTTCCTACTTTAATAGCAACCCTTCCTTGATTTTCTTTATACTTCTAGCACATGATTATGCATTCCTAAGCAATATAGTTTGGCTTGTTCTGTTTTTAAGTGTACATAAAGGAATCAGAGTGTATATACACTTTTGTGTCAGGCTTCTTTTATTCAACATTATATTTTGAAGATTCATCAATGTTGTGGCATCCAGTTGTAATCTATTCATTTTCATTGCTGTATGGTGCTCCATTGATTGTGCCATAATTAATTTATCCTTGCTGTTCCTCATTTGGGTTATATCCAGTGTTGTGTTTGTGTGTATGTGTGTGTTTTTCCAAACAATGTGGCTATGCCTAGTGTATTTGTGCTCCAGTTTCTGTAGACCAGGAACGAGACTATGGGGTCATTGGTTAAGTGTGTTTTCAGCTTTACTAGTTAATACTAAAATGTTTTCCAAAGTAGGTTGTATCAATATATACCCTCACCAGCAGTGGATAAAAGTTCCAGATCCTCCATCTCTTTTATAATTTTTGGACTGAGTAGACTTTAATTGTAACCATCATGGTGGGTTTGTAGTAATGTCTTGTGGTGTTATATACATTTCCTGAATTACTAATGAGATGAGGCACATGCTATATGTTTACCAACCACTTGGAGTTCCTCTTTTCAGAGGTGACTGATTAATTCTTTTACCCATTTTTCTATTGGGCTGCCTTTTTCTAATTAATGTGAAGAATATTGTGAATAAAGTTTTTGTCAGTTACAGTTGCAATTATTCACTCCTGTTTTGTGGCTTACTTTTTCAGTTTCTTAATGGTGTTTTTGGATGAACAAGAATTCTTAATTTTAATTTAATAAAAATTATCTATCTCTTTATCGAAGGTTAGCATTATTCATATCATGTTTAAGAAATCTTTCCCTGTCTGAGGTTTTAAAGATATTCTCCTGCATTATCTTCTAAAAGGTTTATGGATTTTTCGTTTTACACTTAAGCCTAAAATTCACCTGGAGGGACATCAGTGAAAATCACAGAGTAAGGAGTGCAAAACATCTGTCTCTCCACAACAGCAAGGAATAAAGTGGGAAAAACAGTTAGAAACAACTGTATGGAACTCTGGAAACTAATTGAAAGCATGCGACAATTATGGGAATTATCAACCAAGAAAAAACAATCTGAATCTTGGTAAGGGAAATTTGTGGCATTTAACTTACCCTGTTGCCATTCCACACTCCCCAGCTTGGTGGTGGCCTTGAAGATAGCTGCTTGCATTTCCCGTACAGGTGCCAGTACTGGGAGGGAGCACAATGGATCTCATTCGCAAAGAATTGTCTTTGTTGTTTTGACCTAACTAGTAGTTTCCTGGAGGACTGGCTGAAAGGGCTTGCCTTTATCTCTCCCATGCTGAGGTGGCTACCCAGGAGACATTGGTCAAAAACGTTTAAAGGCAAATGTATTAATTTCTGCTTCCTGAGGCATTGGATATCAGTTGGGGCAAACAATAGTCTAGCCAAAAACATGGGAGGAAAGGCTGTGGAATGAAATGCTTTGGAGAATCAGATCTTTGAAAAGCTCTGACATATTGCTGAGAATCTGGAGGACAAGTGCATGCCAAGGACAGGCCACATGCTCAGGAAAGTTCAATTGAGATTATCCAGTTTGAGGAGTAGGAAATAAAAGAAGGGATAAAATTGAACATAAACTAAGACACCTGTGGGTCACCATCAAGCATACTAACATATGCATAATAATAGTCTCTAAAGGAGAGGAGAGAGAGAAACGGGAAGAAGGAATATTTGAAGAAATTACGGCCCTAAACTTCCCAAATGTGATGAAAAACAATCTACATATCCAAGATGCTCAAGAACTCTAAGTAGGATAAATTCAAAGAGAACCACCCCAAGACACATTATAACCAAACTGTTAAAAGACAAAGAGAGAGTCTTAAAAGCACAAAGAGAGAAGTGTCTTGCCCTATACAATCCTCGATAAGATTAGCAGCATATTTCTTCTCAGAAATCATGGAGGTCAGAAAGCAGTGGATGATTCAATGTACTGAAAGAAAATGTCAACCGAGAATTCTGTATCTGAAAAAAACTATCCTTCAAGTATGAAGGAGAAATTAAGACTTCCCAGGAAAACAAAGACTGAAAGAGTTCATTGATAGTAGACCTGCCATACAGGAAACACTAAAGGGAGTCCTTCAGGCTGAAACAAAAGGTCTCTAGACAGTAAATCTATTCCACATGAAGAAATAAAGAACCTAAGTAATGGTAACCACCTAGATAAATAGAAAAAGATATTCCATTCCAACAAGAAGCTGGAGTGGCTATGCTATCAGGCAAAATAGACTTTAAGACAAAAATTGTTTTATAAGAGACAAAGAAGAACATTATATGACAATGAAAGGATCAGTCCCAGTCCATCTGGATTGTTAGATCTTCTACCAGGAGATCTAGCCATTATAAACATATATGCACCTAACAACAAAGTCCCAAAATATATCAAGAAATCCTGATAGAATTGAAGGAGAAATAGACAATAATGGATAGAACAACCATACAGAAGATCAGCAAGGAAATAGAAGAGCTGAACAACCCTATAAACTAACTAGACCTAACAGACATATATAGAACCCTCCACCTCACAGCAGCACCATCTGTGGGTTTATTTTTTCATCAAACTCGGAAGATTTTCAGACATTATTTTTTCAAATATTTTTCTGTCCCTCACCAGGACTCTAGTCACACATGTATTATTCAAATTTATATTGTCCTACAACTTAATGAGACTGTTTATTTTTCAGACTTTTTTCCCTGTTGCTTCAGTTTGGATAGTGTCTAAATTACTTTTAATCACATTCAGTAAATTTATCATTTCAAATATGGTTTTTGCAGTTCTCTATTTCTCCATAACTTCCATTTTTTCTATTGAGATTCCCTATTTGTTCCCTCATTGTGTTATGTTTTTCTTTAAATCCTGGAGTATATTTATAACAGCTGTTTTATTAATTATTTTATCTTTTCAATTTCTGGGTCTGTTTCTATTAACTGAATTTCCATTAATTATGGATCATATTTTTCTGCTTCTTTGTATGTCTAGTAAACTTTTATTGAATGCTGTACTTTAGGGATGTTATGTTGCTTATTGTCTGGATTTTGTTGTCTTCCTTGATGGAGTGTTGATTTTTTTCTTAGAAGTTAGTTGATTAACTTTTGAGTAAGTTTTATTCTTTGAGTTTGTTTTCAGTTTTGTTACGATGGGTCTAGAGTATTACCTTATTCCTAAGTGTGACTTCTCTAGGTCACTTAGAATACATTGGGTGTTCAGTGAGGTTTTTCCATTCAGGCTCATCAGAACTGACCATCTCCAAGCCTTCAGCAAGCCCCTATAGTTCAGTTCACTGCTCCCTGGTTGTTTTTCTTTCCCCAGTAGTTGCTTTTTGCCTGACCTTCTAGGGTCTCACCTTGCACATGCATAGCTGATTTTTTTGCCAATAGACTCAAGGGGATTCCTAAATAAATTCCTGGAGCATCTTAGCAAAGTTTCCTTCTCTCTGGACTCTACCCTGCAAATTGCACCTTTCTTAGTAGCTCTGAACTACTATCTGTGTCTCCTCAACTCAGTGAGACCACTGTGCTCTGTTTGGGACACCACTCCCTGTATCATAGTTAGAAAGTGACTTTGGGCAGATATCTGGGGTGATTGTGGGACTCATCTCATTCGTTTCTCTTCTTTTGGAATCATCTTTCTGTACTGCTTGTTGCCCACTATCTGAAAGCACTTATTTTATATATTATGTCCAATTTTATAGTTCTGTAACTATGAAAGGGCTATCCTGGTACTGATTACTCTGCCATGGCTGGAAACAGAAGTCCTATTTAATGCTTTATAAAATAAGATTTTTCATGTCCAGTGTGTGTTACTCATGTTACTCCTTATTACCTAACCTTCCATTATAAGAGGAGGAAGTTGGTCAACTTGCTCTTGCGGAGAGTTTACCCTTCACCCTTCCAGCTTCTCCCCATCTTTGGGGATTAGAAGGTCCAAATCTGACATCTAGAATCTTGGTCCTGTTGCCTAACACTGCTTTCCCACCCCACCTCTACTTCACACCACTTGTGATGGTTAGGTTCATGTGTCAACCTGGCCAAGTGATAGTACCCAGGTGTCTGGTCAAGCAAGCACTGGCCTGTTACTGCAAGAACATTTGTGGCAGGTTAATAAACCAGAGGGCTGATTTATTAAATCATCAGTCAATTGGCTGCAGCTATGACTGATTACATCAATGAAGGGCATGTCTTTCACAATGAAAGAATGCAATCAGCTGGATTTAATCCAATCAGTTAAAGACTTTTAAGTGAGACAGATAAAGGACCTTCACTTCTTCTTTAGCTAACCAGCGAAGTGTTTCCTGAGGAGTTCATCGAAGTTGCCAGTTTGTTTCCTGAGGAGTTCATCGAACATCTTCATTGGAGTTGCCAGTTTGCTGCCTGCCCTATGGAATTTGGACTTGTGCATACCCACAGTTACATGAGACACTTTTATAAAATCTTATATTTATAGATATCTTTTGTTGATTCTGTTTCCCTAGAGAACACTAACTACAGTATCCCTTCAGGGTCACTTCCGAGAGGGTAAGCCAGGCCTTGCCCAAAGACATATGAAACTTGGTTGGAGATGAAGCAGTACTGGATAGGTCTGTTCTCCTTGTGGAAACTAACTTAGCCTGTTTGTGGCAGTTGTTGACACTGGCCAGGCCATTGATGGGACAAGATCTCAGGCCATATAACTTGTTCTTTGGAGGCTGGGAAAACCCTTTATCTTATTGACAATAGACACTCCCTGGCATAGCATTGTACTGCTCTGTTAGATGGAAGGAATTGGATAGTCATCTTTGGAGACTATCTACCCCACCCCATGGCCAATAACTTCTCTATCCTGCCTGTTACCAAATCATCTGCATTGTTCAGTAGTCACCAGGATCATCTGTAATCCAGTGGTAATCCAAAGGCTGGGTTGTCTCAAGTGCCAGGGGCAGCCCCTACACTCAAAACACTACCAAGTACCCAATCTCATGGTTATCAAGTCAGCTCAGCATAGATATTCATCTATTTATTCAATCAACAAAATTTAGTGAACACCAACTATATGCTCAACATGGTGCCAAGTTATGGGGATACTGAGTACAATGTGGTCCCTGACCTCAAGGGTTCACAGTCCAATGGGGAAATAGATACTGACAACACAGGATGCTAAGTATGGACAAAGCCTTTGGGAGATCGAAGGGGGATGAGACCAACAGCTTGGGACAGCTGCAGAAGTTGTTACCAACCTTTCATGCTAATTCATTCAATTGCCAATCCTGGATTGAGTGTACTCTCTGCTCTCTTAGACTCCAGAAAAGCAAGATCTTTTTTGGCTGAATCTCAATGTGGTATTTCTAAAGTGCAGTTAGAGTGGCCTCTTCTCTTGGCCACCTGAACCCTGACTTTCTTTGGGTCTCCTGGCTCTGCTCCTCCTTAACCCCTCCCCTTCCTTGGCCATGGTACAGCCCATAATCCTCACAGCCTGGAGGTTTTGGGCAGGTACGGACAGTTGGCTGGATGTGACTTTATGCTAGTTGCACTTCCTTAGATGAGCATCCAATCTTGAACTCAGTACAACCAACTCCCTCCTAAAGGCAGGGAGTTTTCACGTGGGCTGCAGCCAAGTATCCTGCCTTTGGTCCTACTGTAGCCTCTTTGGTAGTCATCTAAATCCTGCAGGAGGACTCCAAAGCCCTTCACTGGAAACTCGAATCTCTATAAAGCACCCTACCTTTTCTATCAGGTTTATTTATGTATTTGAAAAATAACAAAGAGTGCATGGGCATAGTCAAGAGGGGCTGCCTCTTATGGGGAGGCAGGAGGAGGTAACAGGAAGTACATGAGGGGGGAATGTAACAGTATTGGCAATGTTTTATTTCTTAAACCAGTGGCAAGAACATGGGCTTTTGTTGTGTTAGTCTTTATATCTGTTTGTTTTAAATATTATATAACTTAATAAAACACAAGACCATGAATCTCTACATTTTAGAATCTCTGCAAGGGTAATAAAAGAATTCAAATACGAACATTCTGGGCACAGAGAACCATTAGGGTCTAGATTTTGGCTCCCCCATGCAGTTTCTCCTGTCCCTCAAAGATGCTTCCTCGATTCCCTACTTCCTTCCTCCATTTCCTGAAACAGCCAAAGGGGCTTCTGTGGTGAGTTGAGCAGGGATAGAGGCTATAGATGCCCCTGGGCCATTTCTTAAGTCTGGAGCCTCTAAGCTGGCACTGCCTCCTTTCTAGCATATTTTATCCCTGACTTTATTACCAGCATATTATTAGGATGCAGGAAAATACAGCTAACAAGTAAGAGCCTGCATGTTGCAGTAAGATGACTTCATTTCCCCCCTGGCTGAGCAATGCTTAATAGTCTCAGCTCTGTTCACTACCTCCTTTCAGCTCCTTCTATTCCCAGCAGAAATCTTAGGCCTCAAAATGTGATGATCCGGCGAGCCAGCTACCTTCCTGCCCAGACAATTCCCTCACTACCTTAGCGACTTGCCAAGGCACTTCCAATAATAAAAAGTAATAATAATAATAATAGAAATAGCTAACATTGGTTACACTCCACCTGTATTAACTGATTTAATCTTCATGATAACCCTATAAGATAGATACTGTTATAGCTCACGTGAGGGAGACCTCACTGTTATCTTCTGTAAGTAACAATTTATGGGTGAGGAGACTGCGATTCAATAACTCGGTAGCAGGAAGTGGCCCAGCTAAGACGGGAACCCATCCTTTCTCCCTCAAGGTCCCTTGTTTTTTGCGGATGATCAAAAGAACAGCCTGATCAAGCCACAGAAAAAGAAAGCAACAAGAAATCAGGGTTGATTTAAACCACTAGGGTTTGGGGTGGTTTTGTTATGCAGTAATAAACTGCTGAAACAGATGTTGGAAATTAGATTGTAGGTGAATATTTTAACATGAAAATGTGTTTATAATGTATTAAGCAAAAAAAAAAAAAAAAAAACAGGCTATAAAACAATATGTGCAATGTGATTTCATAAGTTAAAAAAAGCACATGATCTGAATCTATTTGATTCTCAATTCAGATATTAAGTGTTTGGACTGAGGGATACCTGTATTTGTAGCAAGATGCTGAAGCGTTCAGATCCTATTGCCTGGAAGTTGATGATTGGAGCCCAAAGCAGAGAATCATGCAGTGTCGAGTGTCCCCACTCTAAAGAGAGTTGAAAACCGCTGTGAGTACAGCAACTCCTGGGGCTTGTACAGGCTCCAGAACCCTCCACCCCTCACCATCACCTCTCCTCTCCTTGCTATAAGCAGATGAGAATGAGCAGAGTGATCAGTACTGGGTAGGACCAGCTACATAACCTGCAGGATCCAGTACAAAATGAAAATGAGGAGCCCCTTGTTCAAAAATTATTAAGAATTTCAATATGGTGAGAGCAGAACATTAAACCAAGAGTGGGTCCTTTTGGGCACAGGACCCTTGTGACTGCAGATCTCACCCCCAGGAAGCCAGCCCTGTTCCCAGGCTTGGGCAGGAGTACTCTGGCTTTCCTCCTCCCCTTTATGGAAGAGGGAGGAGGGCTGCTGGAGACTTGCTCACAGAAAGTGGGGTGTCCATGTGGGGAGGGCCCTGGCATCCTGTTCCTCAGCTGGTCACCTGCTGAGCCCGACGTGTTACACATCAGACAGGAGGGGGCTGAGAGGGAGAACAGGTCAGAGGCAGCGGTGCAGAGCCAGGGGCAGTCGTGGGGTGCTGCACGGACACCATTGCACAGGGCGAGGCTGCAGGAGTTTCTTCAGGGTCAAGTGAACACTGGGGAGTAGCTGGAGAATTTCATCAGAAAAAGTCTAGCCAGAGTAGCCCCCTCTCCAGAGAACTCACCCCCACACCCCACTTGGAAACCCGCCCCCCCCAGAAGGCTGTGACCATCAGGACAAGACCTGTGGCTGCTCTCCTCTGGTTGTCATCCCATCGCACCCCAATCCCCCCTCATTCCTAGCCTTGTGCAGCACTGGGGAGGAGGTGCAATCGCCCTCTATTTGCATATGAAATTTAACTGGACTAGACTAGCTTGGATTTTTAATAAACTGAATCTGCCAGGGATATGGTTAGGGCCAGAAGAGGGGAGATTTGACAAGACATGGTTGAAGGCTTTGAGTAGAGACAAAGCAACTTTTTCTGTTGGAATCCTTACAAAAACCAGTTCTGTATGAATAGATATATGTCTGAAAGGGTATAGAGCAGGGTGTTAGACAATGGTTAGGTCTTGGGATTCTGTACCCAGAAAAAAAAAAGTGATTTTTAATGTAAAGAAAAAGTATGGCCTCTCTCCAGCCTGCCCCTGAGCCCCTGGCCACTCAAGAACCCTGCTGTCTCTCTAAGCCTGCTCTGCAGTAGACTCACTGCTCCCCCCTCCAGGAGGGACATGACTCCCGGGGATGAGCCTGGACCCAGCATCATGGGATTGAGAGAGACTTCCTGATCAAAAAGAGGGAAGAGAAATTAAACAAAATAAAGTTTCAGTGGCTGAGATCTCTCAAATGGAATCAAGAGGTCATTCTGGAGGTTATTCTTATGTGCTATATAGATATCCCTTTTTAGTTTTTAGTGTATTGGAATAGCTAGAAGGAAATACTTGAAACTGTTGAACTGCAACCCAGTACCCTTGATTCTTGAAAGCGATTATATAACTATGTAGCTTACATGGTGTGACCATGTGATTGTGAAAAACTTGTGGCTCACACTTCCTTCATCTAGTATATGTACAGATGGATAGAAAAATGGGGACAAAAATTAAATGAATAATAGGGGGTGGGGGATGGGATGTTTTGGGTGTTCTTTTTTACTTTAATTTTTATTCTTTTTTTTTTGCGTGATAAAAATGTTCAAAAATTAATTGTGATGAATGCACAACACTATGATAGTACTGTGAACAATTGATTGTACACTGTGGATGATTGTAGGGTATGTGAATATATTTCAATAAAACTGAATTTAAAAAACTTTTTATTATTTTTTTAAAAAGAACCCTGCCGTGTTCTAGGTGCAAGGTGAACGAACTCCATTTGCAGTGCTCCCCCCACCCCCCACACACAGTATAAGCCCCTCTGGACACAGGGGTCAGGGACGAGACTCATAAAAGCCTGTTACAGTGAAAACACTGCCACCCTCTCAGAGTCAGGAAAGCATCTACCCCCTTAGGTGGGGCAGGGGTGCCGATGGGGTGACTCGCAGGGGGCAGGGGCCAGGAAGTGGGGGCGGATTGAGGATGAAAGTGGAGAGGTACAGTCGGATGACCAACTTGTTCTGGTTAGTCCAACTTGCCTGAGACTGACCCTATTTTAACAGTGAAAGCCCCTCATCCCGGAACCCCCTGGGCCCCAGGCCATCCAGGCGGTGGGTTGGAATTGGGGCTGGAGGGAGGAGAAGGCTGGTGGAAACGGGGTGAGGTCAGGGAAGGGGACATGGCACTGAGGGAGAGGGGCACTGCGAGCTGCCTTTCCTTTGTCCCCATGGCTTCTATGTACTGCGGGGTACAGTGTCCCTCTCTGCTGGGAGGTGTTCCTTTCCCTAAGCCGGGAGGTGTGCGGGCCTGTGTCTGTGTGCTCTGGCTTCTCCTTTCCCTCTCTCTCCCCCCTTCTCTCAGCAGCCCTGGCTCCCTCCTCGGAGCTCCACCGGGAATGACTCAGCAAGAAAGCCAGGCCTGCTGCTTGCTCTGTCTGGGGTGCTGCTGCCAGGCTCCCCCCACCCCAGTTCCCTGCCCCTGCTTCTCCTCCCTGGGGCACCCACACTGGCCCAGAAGTGGGATCTCTCTGATCCGTTCATGAGGGTGGGGCTCTTTGCAGGCTGAGGCCCTGCAATCTAACTTTGGTGGCCTTCAGGTGTCAGGGGCCCCTCCCTCACCCCTCACCCTCACCCACTCCGGTGCTCTCCCCACCATGAGCTGACCTCTTGGAGGTCCCCATGTGCTGGATGCCCAGCACACCCCATTTCACTGATCCTCCACCCACAAGGCCAGTGCTCTTACTGTTGTCATCTCTGGAGTCAGAAGGTCAGAGAGGCCCCAAGACAACTGGCGGTCACTCATTCACACCGAGTTCAGATACGCACGCCAGGAGAGCAAAAGTGGGTGGGCGCCAGCACTAATGTGAAAAAGTTGGAGCAAATAAGCAAAACAAAAACCTCGAAATCTCCCGGTAGGACACATTAAATGCCCCATGGAAAGGCAGAGGAGTTCTGCATGTGCCACCACCTCCAAGGTGAATCTATCAGCAAATGTGGCCGAGTGCAGTGCGCAGCCCCCGGCTTACTGGGTGGGTGCGGTGTGCAAGGTCTGCTTGCCACGTGCAAGGTTGGCTGATGACCCCTTAGAGGCTCTCACCTGCAGACCAGCTCTGGAAGGACAGACAAAAGTGGTGACAATGATTGTCCCTGGGGAGAGGAACAAGGGACAGGGGAGCAGGGGGTAGGAAGAAGACCGTCTGCACTGAATGCACTTTGTGTGGCTCAAATCTCATATACTGCTTTCTGAAAACAAGAAACCATTGCTTAAAAACTGCCATGCAGTATGTAAAAGACAGCTCCTCTATCTGACGTCAGAGCTCAGACTCAGCCGCAGCAGCATACTGATCTAGAAGGGTTTAGGCTAAAGTGTGTATGTGAGTGTTTGTATGTGTGTGTTATATGTGTGTGTCTGTGTGAGTGTGGGACATGTGTTTGTGTGGTGGATATGTGTGGGTACCTATTTGTGGATATATATGGTTGTATGAGTGTGCGAGTATGAGTGTGTTTGTGTACATGAGTATGTGTTGTGTGTGTGAGAGGATGCATATATATACAAATTTTCAAAACATACACCTCTTGGTTCCCAGGTTCTGTCTCCAAGAAGTGGGCTGTGATGCCTTGACCCCTGACTCCCCACCTGCGCTCCCGTGCTCTCCTTGCTGGATTGTCGAGAGGAGCTGCGTGTTGGGGGGAAGGAGGAGCATGGGGGGATGTGAGCAGGTGGCCTGCACAACCCTCCAGGTGCAAGACCCTTCTCGAGCCAACCTGGCCTGAGGGGAGGGGAGGCCCTTGCTTTTGGGGGCCTTCTGGAAAGATCCTGGCACCTTCCTGGTCTAGCAGCTCTGGAACTGAAGAACGGGAAGGGGGTACAATGGGGTTGGAACAGGGCAGACAGGTTGAGGGAGAGCAGGCAGGAGGCACCCACGGCCCTTGTCTCACGTCACTGTCAAAGCCACAGGCCAGGGTATGTGACTTATTGCTAATGTCACTGGCAGGCTCATATTTTCTCTCCCTGCTCCAAACTTATTCCTGAAAAGCTGGCAGGGACAGTCAGTGCTGTGAAAATCCTCCCCCCACCCCACCCCAAATTTCTCTCCTGCAATCTGGCACCTGCTTGAAACGCTGCCATCCAACTCCTACAGGTAACTCATGGGCTTTTGCATCAGAGAGAACCAGTTCCAGTCTCAGGGCTGACATCTGCAAGCCGCGTGAGCAGGGCCAATCGCCTGCAGCTCTGTGCCTTAGATGAGGTCGGGGTGTCCAAGTGGCAGGGCTGGCCAGAAGAGCCTGTAAAGGCTCACTCAGTTTTGATGCCCGACCCCTCATCCAAACCTGAGGGTGCTGGACTGTTCTACCCCTTCAACCAGGGAGAGGTAAAGAGCAGGGAAATGAGTCATTTAGAAGGGTGGGAAGGAGAGAACAAGATGGGACTACGGGGTCTCGGCCCCCAAACAGGTGTCTTCTAAGCAAGAAAGAGAAGGTGGGTGGCAGGTCAGGAAAATGCATTTAGCAGCATCGTAGAAAGAAACCTCTGCCCAACTCGCCAAGGCAACCGCGCCTGGGCCCTGCTGTGCAGCAACTGCTGTTGCAGGGCCTCCCCCTCATCCCTCCCTTGGCCTTCGCTTCAGCCAGACTCCACTCCAGAAAGGGTGGGGGCAGTGTTGGGTGCATGGTGGGGTCTGTCTCAAGGTGGGGGGGGGGGGTTGCCATAGATGGACGTGTAGGGACAGGACTGTGGGCAGCTAAGGTTATGGAAGGGAGTAGGCTTTACAGTAATGAATGTTGGCAATGATAATAATTACAACAAAATATTGACACCATTTATACACAGAGAGGAAATTACACCATTGCTGTCTTTGCATAATTACTGTTCTGTGATGTCATGATTATTGTTCTGATTAATCCATGCCAAGGATCCTATCAGGTAAAGACATCCACTGTAGGCAGCAGACGGCACCTCATAGGCAAGATGTGGCAGAGAATTCTCATGGCCCCTTGAAAACTATTCTCCTCTTCTTCCCCAGGAATTGGACCCACAGTTTTTAGCTAGGCACAGGGCCACCTAGAATAAAGACTTAAATCCAAACTTCTTTGCATTTAGATATGGTCATGTGGCTAAGAAGTTAAGAGTAACTTCTAGGATGTGTCCTTAGAGGAAGAGGGTATGCCCTTGCTCATTCCTTTTTCCTACTTCATGCTGGTAGAATGTTGACTTGATGGCTGGAGCTTGAGCGGCCATTGTGGACCATGAGGTAGAAGCTGCATGCTAAAAATGGTGGGGAAAACATACAGAAGGAATCTGGTCCAGATAAGATGAAGGGTTTTGCCAACTCTGTACTTCCACCTCCACCATTAAGGTGAGGGCAACCCCTGAGGCATGGGGGAACAAGGAAGTGAAAGGAGGCTGGGTCACTGTAGAGTGGCCATGTTAGCTCTGGACTTCATTTACATGAGAGGGCAATGTATGTCTATCTCATTTAAATCACTGCTACTTCGGGTTTCTTGTCCCTTACAGTCAAATCAGATCTTAAGTGAGACCCACAGTGAGTTTGTTCCCTGCTTTTCCCCAGCTAAGCCTCTCTTGGTCTGGACCTTGGAGTTCACCTACAGTTGTGGGGGTCAAAGATAATATCCAGTCATGAAGTAGCCCAGAAACTAGAAAGGAAGGGACTGGACAGGGCCTCTTTCTCCTCAAGGACCCAGGAGAATGGGATGAAGTCTGAAGGCTCAGAAACTAGATGGCGACTATGATTTTATTGCTCTCGTTGGACTGCAAGCAACTTGCACATAGAGCCCAGCATATAGTGGGCACTCAGTAAATACCTGTTGACTGGCCAACTGACTGCTGCTCTTGACTAAGGATTTTGGATCAGAGCTTGAAAGGGGCCACAGCAACCCCTGGGGATGGAGTAGTGATGGTGGTGGAGGCCCAGGAGAGAGCTCCCCAAGGAGAAGAGGGCACTTGCAGGGACAAAGCTATATAGTCTGCAACACACCCCTGGACCAGTAGGCAGTGTTTCCTCCCCCTGGGGGAAGGGGCGATCTACAGATAATGAAGCATGGTCATGTTCAGGGTCATATTGGTTTCTAACAACTGCAAGGGCCAGGAATTATTACTATACTTTTTTCGGAAGAGAAAGCCAAGGCCCAGAGTTGTGAAGCCACTTGCCAAGACCACTCACTAGAAAATGCAGGAGGCAAGACTTGAACCCAGGGCTTTTGATTACAAACATCACTTTCTTTGGAACAAGGGATGTAGTAGGGAATTTCTGGCTCTAACGGTGCTCTCTCCAGAGTTCTCCAGCCCAGTGCTGAGACCCATGGTGGGATTGTGTAGCCTTGGGGTGAAGGTGGGATAGGGGAAAGAGGGGATGTCAGACAACTTCCCAGAAGCTTGAAGGGTTGCTAGACAGATGCACCCAGCTCTTCATCGAGCTCAAACAATGCATCTGTGCAAACAAAAAAAAAAAGTTCCCCCTTCCTCAAGATGCTTTACTGCCATCTGCTGGAAAATTGTCATAACAACCATACAAATCTATGATGACAGATGTGGAAATGATGCCCACTGGAATTGTACAGTGCAGAACCTGAACAACTGTACAAAGCAGTCCTAGATGAACCTCCTCTTCCTTGAGAGAATGAAAGAAAAGAAGGTAATTGCCTCCATGGTGGCTCGAGTCCTGCCCTCTTCTTTCCTGCCTGGGAGTCTGTGGCTCACACAGAGGATCTGTACTGGTCTGTGTCCCACAGTTTTTTCACCCAGAGTCCTGTAGTATTCGTTCATCCGTCCATCTACTCTATGCACATGTCCTTTGCATCTACTCTGGGCCAGGTTCTATGCTGGGCACCGTGAGTACAGCATGGGCAGAACCCAGTCCCTGCCCTTCCTGAGCTCACAGTCCAGTGGAGGGCACAGACAACTGAACACGCCATTACAACTTGGTGTGATAGGATGGCAGAAAGGCACACGTCAGCTGGACTTGGGGGCTTAGGGAAGGTTTCCTGTAGAAGGGACAACTAAGCAGAGACATGAAGGATAAGTGTAACCTACCAGGCAAAAGGGCAGGAAGAGCTTTCCAGGTAGGGGCCACAGCACATGCAAAGACCTGGAGGTGAGTAAGCTTGACAACCGGTCGGGCCCTGGAAGGTCCCGGATAAGTTCTTGGCATTCCAGGGGTCCCAGGCCTCTGCCCAGAGCAGGCACCCCAAACAGCCAAGCCCTAGGAGACAGTGAGTCAGCAGGGCTGGCTTCCTGACAGAGGCAGCACTGGGGCGGGTGCATCCTCCCACTTAATCCTCACAACCACTGTTGATGAAGACCTGTTCTTGTGCCCATATTTTATGGCTTAAATTGAGGCTCAGAGAGGTTAAGGAACTTGCTCAAGGTCACACATCTGGTGAGTGACTGAGCCAGATTGGATCCAGGTCTGTGTAATTCCAAGGCCTCGCAGCAGCACTCATGGGTGTTGCATCTGCCTCAGCTGAAGGATCCAAGGAGGAGAGGAGGCCAGCTCCATACCCACTTCCTTTGGGCTTCTGGGCCTCACATCTTGAGGTCCAGAGCTGGAAAAGGAAAGGAAAGGGGCAGGTCCCCAGGTGGGAGGACAACTTCCCACAGCTACCACCCACGAGCCAAGGGAGCTCTGCCTCAGGCTGGACAGTCGGGGTGCCACAACCTCCAGGCTGCCCACCCTCGCGTGACCCCTCAGCTCAGGGATGATGCATTCCTTCTCTGTCCCATTTGTGGTGGGATTCTGGGGGCTCCTTGTTTTGCTCTCAAGGCTTCAGGCTCTTACAAGAGTTATGGAACTGCATTAAGGTGTATTTCCTGCCCAGATCTGAGAAAGCATGTGCATCTCTCCTGGACTCCTTAGGTCCTTTGCCATTTCCTAGATGAGCTCTTGGGCACTTTCCTAAGCCTTTGGGGAGAATATCTCCTCTGGCAGTTTGAGGTGTACAAAGGATGATGTATCCCAAGTCTGTGGCATGTGGCCAATACCCCCCCCCACAGTGGTTGGCCAACTGTTGACTTGCTATGGTGGGCACTCAATGACCAACCATCTTGACCTGCTTTTGGAGCCACCAATAGAGTCTGTCACACACATACACATGCATACACACACACACACACTCCAGGTGGAGGGCAGTTCACTCTGAAAGGCAGGAGCCCTGGCATATTTTCCTTCAGGAACAACCAAGAAGCTGTGGGCATGCCTGCCCCTAAGTGCCACACCCAGAGCTGAGGTTTCCACCTTCAAGCCCTTTCTAGAATCCGACCAGGCTAAGAGGGCTCTGGGACCTGATCCAAAGGGACACAGGGGGACTGAACAGGGTGATGGGTCTTGGGGATTGGACCTTACAGGTGTCATTTACCTACAGGAAAAAGCTTGCTGCCATTGCTTGTCCAGACCTCTGGAGGCTTCCGTTAGGGCTAGGAGCAGGGCTACCCAACCCTTCGAGCTGCACTATCACTGGGGGGACTAAAATGCAACGAGTCATCTAAAGGATCTATCACAGTGCTGGGAACAGGGTCAACACAAAATAAAGTGTAACTGTGTTCATGATGACGGGTCCCAGGAGTGCTCTGGAGCTACCTGCAGGGTGCTAGTCTTGAGCATCCAATAGTCAACCACCATGGGGGCTGCGGGGGTGAAAACACAGGCCCCAGCACTGGCGAGGAGCCAGGATGAGAGCCCCCCCCCCGCAACCCACCCCAATCTGCTCACGGGAGGGCAGCTGGTACAAACTCTCTGGAGGGCAGCTTGGCAATAGGGATCCTTTTGACCCAGCCATTCCACTTCTAGGAATTCAGCCAAGGACATCATCATAGGGCCCCATAGGGTTGTTTGTGTCAGGATGTTCATTGCAATGTTGCTAATAATAGTGCAAAATTGGAAATAATCTAAAGTTAGAGATGCACCAAATACACATTTTGGCTGAAAGCTGGTTGACCAAGTGTTAAAATCAGAGTTCAGCTGGAGCCCAGGCCAACCCCAATATCATCTTCCTGGAGCAAATGTCTTGGATGAAGGAGTACATCTGAACTCTTACGGAAGATTATTTATGGTGACAATTTCAATCTTAATAAGTTTCTTTGTAAATGTTTAACAGCTTAATGTTATGGTGCATGAACAAAATTTTCTCAGGGATAGCTATAGCCTATCATGTACAACATACATCTGTGTTAATAAATTGATGCCCACTTTCAACTGACAATGGCAAAGGAGTAATACCTCACTTTTTTCTAATAATTTCTTCTTTCCTTCATATTCTTTATATTCCTTCCCATGTTGGGTCAAATAGGATTTACTATGGATATTGTAATACATGATTTTAGAATTTTTCCTCCTCATGAAATTACTAAGTTGGTTAAGCTGATACTCTGTTTTTATCATTACATGGTGCAAAGAATCACAAATAGTTGTTTAATTTAAAGATGCGTGGCCTAACTACTGAATACAGATTTTAAAGATTTTGTTTAATGCTACAAATGCTAGCACCCCAAACAATTCTGCAAAGATTAGAACTACGATATAAGCTAATCTCTATTATTCTGCTTTGTATTATTATTTTAATGTTTTATTGTTTTTGCCTCAAAAGGTGTATTCTCAAATATGTAGCTGACATACTTTCTCAATATTTGCATCAGCTGTCAATATGTTTTCTTCTGTATTTAAAAACTTGAACTTGATAATTATTTCTGTACATACAAGGGACAGTGTTTGTAATCATCATGATTGCAGCATTTTACTCTTGCAATAATAAATATACATTTATACTTTGATTGCTAGAATTTCAACAAATAGAGCATAAGAGGGGATTTCTATTCCAGGTTTCATCTAGAAGTTTATCTGTGTTTGGAAATGATTATTAGCAGCACTTTCATTGACATGTTATGTGTGTCTAGCTGAGGTTTCCGTGCTTACTGGATGCAAAGGGGGTGTAGCAGGATTATAGGATCGCAGATCATGCACAAGTCCAGGGACACCAGAAATGACGCTGAAATCGGAACTTGGTTATTCAGCCTTTCAAAGGTCGAGGGTGAGGATGGGGCTGAATGCCATATTTTGACTGGGTCTCAATGTCAAAGCCAAATTTTGGTGCATCACTACTAAATTGTATCATTTCTGTGAGAGGATCATGCTACATGAATGATGTTGGGGAAATACATTTATCAACATGGAAGGATTGTCTTACTATTGCTGAATTTTAAAAGCTGCTGCATATAAAAGAGGATGGAAATGTGAGCCCAAATAAAAATTTAGGGGGGAAATCTGAATAGATACAACATTGAAAGACACACTGAAAATGTTAACAATGATTATCTCTGGGGTAGGTCTAAAGGGTTTCGGTTTTATTTTTAATTAAATGTTTTTTTATACTCTTATAAAACATGGTACTCATATGATTTTTAAAAATAAAAACAAAATTAAAGTGGGCCCTTTATGTGACCCTTTGTCTTCTATCCAGAGCCAGGTTTTGAGCACAGTGCGCTGACCAGATGGTGTGGGACACTCTGACCACAGCCACCTTCAACCCTCAACATCCGTGTTTATTTGATGGTCAAGTCTTTGGTGAACTGGAGTAGCCTTTCCTAAGACTGTTTCTATGAGGGAAAAAAAAAATGCAGAGAGGAAGAAAAATCAGTAGGAGGGTGGAAAAGGGCAGAGGGTAGCAGCTTCATTCACTCAACGAGGAAACAGAATCTTAGAGAGGCTGGTAGTGCCAGGAAAATCCTGCTACAATCCTGAAGCACTGAATGTGTCTGAACTTTTCCAGAGTGGAAGAGAAAAGAGCTTCAGGGTTGTTCCCCAAATCCATCTCCCACTTCCTCTTTATTAATATGACTCACAAATTTTAGGGAGTTACGTAGATACCTGGGATAAAGGTCACATTTCCCAGCCTCCCTTGCAGGTACATGTGGCCAAGTAGCTAAGTTCTACCTAATGAAAAACAAGTGGATGTGTTGCACACAACTTCCAGGAAATCTCCTTAAAGAGCGAGGCATGTTCTTTTTCCTTTTCTCTTTCTTGCTGGCTGGAAAATGGACATGATGGCTGGTACATGAGCAACCGTTATGGAACATGAGGCAACATGCCCAGGAGGATGGAGCAATGAGGTAGAGTCTGAGACCCAGATGTTGATGGAGCTTCCATTCCAACTTGGATTGGCTCCTCTGAACTTCATTTATGTGAGAGTGAAATAAACTTCCATCTTGATTTAAACCAGTGTTTTAGGGGGTTTCTGTCATGTGCCATGGAACCTAATCTTAGTTAATTATAATTGCTAATGCTTATTTAGTGCTTACTATGCCTGCCACTACTCTAAATGCTTTATAGGTATCGTCTTGTTTAATCCATTTAATAACCCTATGACGCAGGAACTATAATTAACCCTGTTTTACAAATCAGAAAACTGAGACACAGAGAGGTTGAATGACTTGCTCAAGGTCACAGTGACTGGTGGAGCTGAAATCTGAACCAATTGCTCTGCTGGGCCCTCTCTTTTGGCTCCTTTTTTATCTTCTGGCCCCATCTGACACTTGAATCCCCTACTGCAGACTCCTTTATGGTAACTATTCCTTCCCTCTCCCATATTGGCAAAAAGCCCATTCTCTCTATACATCCTCTTTCACTGGGAGAAGTTTCTGACTGGATAGTTTATACTAAAGTATAAGAGATCAACAATAGCATAGGATGTTACTTTTCCATGGGGAAAAAAAAGGCTATTTATTTCTACATGAGGGTTGCTGTTTAAGGGATATGGAACTACAATGTGGGAAGCTTCAGCTCTGGAATCAAGTAACTTAGATTTTATTTCTGCTGCCAGCAAGCTGTGCAACCTCGGGAAATCTCTTAACCACTCTGAGTCTCCATCTCCCTCTGTATAAAATGGGTAGAATCAGACCTTCATTAGACAGAATTGTCTAAAGATTAAATAATATAAGCAGAGTGAAGTCACCTGACCCCTATCACCTGTGCATAATGGGTCTCAGTAAATACTGATTGAATCATTATTTAGTTGAATTCCGCTTATGACCCATTGCTCCCCCACACTATTTTTTGAAGATCAGGTATTGAGGTATAATTTACATACAGTAACAATCACCTTTTTGAAGTGTACGGTTGTATGAGTTTTGACAAACATATATACAATCATGTAACTACCACCACAATCCAGGTGTAGACATCTATCACCCTAAATCGTTCCCTCTTGTTCCTTTGTCCCCCACCCCAGACTATTTTTTATTTATTCAAATATTTATTGAGCACTCGCCTGTGGAAACAAAGCTGACAGGTAGGTCCCTGACCTCATGGGGTTTATAGTTTATCAGACAGAAAGAGGCAATAAACAAGTAAATAAATAAGCCAACAAGATAATCATAGAGGCAGTTAGTGCAAGGCAGTAAGTGGGATTATTTTGTAGCCAGTAGCTGGGAAGCTATTTCAGGTGGAAAGGACAGAAACTGTGTAGCTGACCTCTTTGTTATTTAAAACTCATGAGGAACTCCTCAAGTTAGCTAAAATCCCCATTCAAAGGAGAGACTTTGAGGCTTAGAGAGGTTAAGGAACTTGCTCAAGTTCACTCAGCTAGTGAAAGGGAAAGTGGGGATTTAAGCCCAGGTCAGCAGACACCAAAAGCTCATGCTTGTTTCATCGCATCACACTACCTCTTTCTGGGCTCTGGGCCATCTCTGCTGGGGCAGGGGGAGGGAGGGAAGGCGGCAGGAGGGGTCAGGGTTTGTGAGGTCTGGATTGCCCGCTATTTTGTGATATAACAACGTATCCAAGAGGCCGCCAAACAGCCAAGAGCTCCGTGGTGATTTCACTGCCCTCGTCTTACCAACCCTCCTCCTTTAATTGAGACATCAACCTTCTGCCTCCTTTCCTCCATTCAGGACACCTGGCACTGCAGGGTTCTCAATGGAGACAGCTGATCTCCCACTGCACCTTCCCAGCTTCCTCTATCACGAAGACACAAACCTAGGATGTATCAGATGGACGAGTGCGTGTGCGCTCTCTAACTGCTCCCTCTTTTCCTCTATATTTTCTTCTCTCCCTTTCCCTGTTCTCCCTCTGCCAATCTCCTCTTTTCCCCCTCTCATCCTCTCCCCATCTCTCTCCCTATTCACCCCCCACCCCTTTCTCCTTCCCTCTTTCTCTTTCAGGCTCTGCGATGAAAGTGCTAATTAACTTTGCCGTCGCCCAGGCTGCAGAGCCGCACACTGGTCCACAGGCCCGGGCATCCCAACCAGGAAACCATAGCTAATTGGTAAAAGATTGCACTCATTCTTCCACAGCCTGAACACTCCAAAGGGGGCCTTTCCAAGATAAGCCAAGGTTGCCACGCTGATGCATCAGTCTCTAGGGAGACCACTGGGATTACCTGTCACCCAGAAGGTGACATTCAGACCTGCTGCTTCTACCTTGACATGTGGGCTTGGATGCTGAGCATCCCTGCCCCCACCCCCAGCGCCACCATCAGAAGAGGGCTCTGAGACCTTTGATAAACATGCTTATGTGTTTATTTATACCTAATACAGTCATTCATTCAAGAAATGTTTGTTGGGTACCTACTATGGTACCAGGCACTATTATAGGCACTGGGGTTGTAGCAATGAGCAAACAGTCCAAATCTTGATCTCCTGGTAAATTACATTTTAAATTGAACAAAAGTAAGTCTTGCAAGTTAGCCTGCGGCAAATCTCTGAACCTCAATTTCCTCATGAGAAAAAATGGGTTTAATAATTCTTGCCCCAGCTGGCTTATAGGGCTATTGAGAGAGAAACTTGTGGAATGAAATTAGAATTTTGTGGATGTACTTTGTAACCTGCAAAGCACTTTATTACATCAATGTTGTTGTTATTGCTAAAATGAAGAAATAGTTGACAGATACCTTGCCACCTCTAAATGGAAATTGTGTGATAATCCAAATTTTTCATATATTAGTTGGTTAAAATGAAAATTACACCAAATTTTGTATTAGTTTGCTAAAATGAAAATTCAGAAAACATGTTTTTCTGAATCTGGAAGGCAGGATGGCATCTTCCTCAGCCTCCTGAGGCTTGGGGAGCACTTTGTGGTTGCCCCTGGCTTGGACTTGCTATTGGCAGTGAGAAGTGTCATGTCTGAGGATGGCTATTGAAATCTTAGGGCACCAGATAAACTCGAGACCCTAGCCTAGCTTCACCCTGATTAATCTAAAATAGGAGCATGAGAATGAAAGAAAATTCTCATCAACCTCCTTAGGTGTGGTTCCTTGCATCTTGGAATGTTCTCCATCCCAAACACTTGGAGAATCATGGGACCAATCAGACATGGGGAGGTGAGCTCCTCACCCAAGGGAGAAGTTGTGTGCTTCATAGAGTTTCTCTCTTGTACACAGCACTTAGAGGCAAAATGGAATGATTGCCACTTGGAAGGAAATTCATTCTACTCAAATGACACCACCAAATAGCAAGATTTATGACACGTGTCTCTGGGGAAGTGCTCGGCGGCAATAGGAGACCTATCTGTGTTCCTGCTCCCACGGGGCTGCCTGCAAGAACAGTCATCACTTAACTATAAGAGTATATGACAATGGCAATGGAGAGTGTGGTTTATAGGTGTTTTTCTGGTGCTGCTCATGGAGGGGGAGACTGTAATTGCGGTGGGTGATGGCAGGTTGCAAGATCAATGACAAGTGTGTCCTCACCAGGCACTTCAAGGACTTTGAAACAGCTTTTCCTCTCAAAAAGAGACCAGTATCAATCAATACACTTTTACTCAGTGTCTACTCTGGGCAAATAATCCTGTTAGGTGCAATGGAGGGGACCCAAAAATATCTCTGACATAGGCTAGGTGCTCTCATTTTAGTTGGAAAGATAAGACTCTCTTGTGGATAGAGGCTGGGGTCAGAAGACAGGTGGGAGAAGCTAACACTGTCCAGTCTCCTGCCAGGGCCAAGTCTCTTAAATTACATTATCTCATTTGACCATTATCACCACAAGGTAATAGCATTATTCCCATTTTGTGGATGAGAATACTGAGAACAGAGAGAGTGAATGACCTGCTCAAGGTCACACAGCTGGTCAGTGGCAATAAAGTATTAGTTCTTAGTCTGCTTAATCCTGGTAAGGCCAGAATCAAAGTGGACTTTCAAAACTGAGCTCCCTATTGATTTTGTCAGTGATAAGCACTGATTTTAGAAAAACAAAACAGTAGTTGGCTATGCTTCCTTTCACTCCACTCACTTAAAGGGGGCTAAGGAACCACTAGCTCCAGATCTGAAGCTTTAATGTTCTTTTTCTGCTGTTAAACTACATTTCTAAATAAATAATTACTCTTGTCCACTTTATTGGCCATGGCTAGATCTTCTCTTTCCCGACTGCAATATTCCCTCCCCCCACTGACATCTTCCCATGTTCACTTAGCTTCTCTTTCTCTCCTTCCCTCCCCTCACACACACAAATCAGACACACACCTTCCCACCATACACCCATATGCAAAATAAAATTAGAAATGCCACCCAGCTCTCAAGGCATTTAGGGATTGGAGAGCTTCAATCAATATAGTCCAAAGCAAGCATTCCTTCCCAACCAGTGCAAGAGAGCAGAGCTTGTGAAACATGTCGGGACAGCCGTGATCTTGACACAAAGCTGCCCTGAAGGGTAGAAAGCCATGAGTGCTTCCTGTATTTGCCCTGTGACCACCAGAACTCACAAGGCTACCAGATTTGCAGAGGTGAACCCCTGGCATGCTGTTTTTCTGCTTATGCATAAGAACCTTTCAGAACATGAAAAGATTTCCTGGCCTCTTTTCATTTTGATGTTTGTTGATAAAATATGGAGAAAACAGTCTGATGAGTCAAAAATAGAGGCAGAACTGATATGCGTATGGCTCTCATTTCAAGGGATTGCTCTTGTTTTAATCAACCAGTTGAGAAAGCAATAAACAATTATTTATTCATTATGCTTGCCTTCGCCAAGAGGAGTGGAACAGAGCAGGTAGGTGAACTATGGCAGCCCTGGGAACCAAGGAGAGTGACAGCACTGATATTCCTGTAGTGCTGCTAAAACTGTCTTTGTGTGTCCCCCTTCCCCATATGACATTGGCTGGGTGTCACCACCCTCTTGGTGTCTCTTGGTACCTCCCTCAGAGTGGTGGAGTGCAGGGGAGGAGGGGGAAGGAGGACAGGATGAAGAGGAAGGAGGAAGGAAGGACAGGGATGGGGGCTCTAGGAAGAAGCTCTGGTCCAAGCTCTGGGTCTAGACAAACCCCTTTGTTGTCCTCTCTTTTCCCAGATCAGAGCATCCCCTGGGTCCCACGGTGATGCTAGGTTGTGTGGAGGGTGAGAGCAGAGGCATTAGTGCTCTAACGGCGTTCAAATCCAGACTGTGTCATTTACCCACTCTATAATGTCAGATAGGTGACTTAGCTTCACTGAGCCTCAACCTCCTCATCTGCAGAATGGAGATTGTTGAGCTTCCCAGATCATTTCAAGAAGATTAACAAAGCTGATCTACACTAAAAGCTTAGGAGAGCACCTGGTACATAGTAAGAGCCCAATAAATAGTGTCAGTAATTATGAGCTAATACTCAAATACTCAGATCAGGACCTGCACATGCCTGTCACTGCAGGACCTGATTAAGGGCATTACATATAATGTCATTGAATTCTCACATCTCTTAATTTATGGATGAGGACGCTGGTACCAAGATAACGCGGTTGTGAGTGGTAGATATTCAAACCCAGGCAAATGGGCTCCAGAGTCCCAGCTCTCAGCTCCCCCACACACATTTCTTTGGAGATGGAGACATAATCTTTGTGGGTGTTGCCCCTGGCAAGCTGAGCTCTCAACCCCCCCAGGTTTCCCTCGATCAGAGCCAGCAACAGGGAGGGTTGTCCGGCTGGAGCTTGGAGAGGAGAGGATGATGGCTAGAAGAGCCACATCACGGCTCAATCCGGACCCCCCAGACGGAATAGGGAGGGGGCGGGGCGGGGGGAAAGCAAGTCCATGGTACTGAAAGGGGTGGCCGGAGCGCCGCCTCTAGGAGGGGAGGAGGGGCGGAGGGGCCGGGGAGGTGGTGCCCAGCTGCTGTCCCCGCCGTCTCCTGGCCTCGCTCGCCGGCGCCGGAATGGGAGGACGACAGCTGCCCGCTCCCTCCTCCCTACACCCCCGCTACCTGCCCAGTTCCCGAAGAGAAGCGTGAGGAAGCTGTGAGCGAACCGGGCCGAGCCCACAACTTTGCAGCCTCTGGGAGGGCGAAAGCCGGCGTCCAGGGCTCTTATTGTCGGTGGCCAGATCTCGGTGAGTTCATTTCCCCAGCACTCTGCGGCTGTGCGGCGGCAGTGGTGGCGGCGGCGCAGGGGGCGGCTTCCAGGGCGTCCGAGAGGCGGTGGCCGAGAAGCCGCGGCAGCCGGCGCTGCCTGCCACGCTAGGGCTCTGGCTGTGCCGCCCTCCGCCGCGGGCTAGGCGGGCGCTGGTGGTGCTGAACGGACAGCTCCCTGGGTCCCCGGGTTCCAAGGCGGCCTCCGCTGCTCCAGCCACCGCGCAGGGCCCCGGCGGCGGCTGCCCGCCTAGCGCCCCTTACTCGTCCAACCCCTTGTCCTTCGCCTTCCCGGCGCCGCGGCGCATCTGGAGGCAGCTCCCGCGCCCCCCTGGCGACCGGCGCGGAGAAGACACTTGCTTCTCAAGAGCCCGGGGCCGAGGGCTCCCTGTGGTGGACAGCGCGGCCGCGGCCCTCGGGGGGGCATAGCCGAGGGCGGGGCCGAGCCCCAGCGACCACCCCCAGGCCTGCCTTGCACTGCGCCCCCGCAGCCGAGTGGGGCCTGCGCTTCCCACCGCGGCAGCGGGTCCCCTGGGGCACTGGAACCTGCAGAGGGGACTCCAAGGTGATAAGCCGCCCCGCGAGACGGGACAGTTCAGAGGCCCCTGGCACTCACCCACCCTGGGCGCAGCCACCTTCCAAGAACTTTTTTCGCACCTCCGGCTGGCCGACTCCTTAGCCCCCGGAAAAGTTCTCTCGGGCGCCCGGAATCCTATTTCTCGCGGGCTTCGGAAGCTGGACAGGAGCCAGGGTTTTGTGGAGCGGGATGGGATGCGAATGCGTTGAGAACTGCGCTCGGCGGGTGTGGGGGAGCTGGAGGGTGGAAAAGAGAGTAGACTCGATCCCCAGAAAGCTGGCGAAACATCCACTCGTGCACCTAAGGCAGGCGGTCGGCACCGAAAGGGTTTCGGCGCCATGAGCGTTGTTTGGGTTTCTTGAGCCAGGATGGTGGGAGGCGGGCGAGAAGGGGGGATTTTAATTTCGTCGCTTCAAATGAAAACGCTCTTTGCAAAGTAGTCAGGGCAGCCTGCGTCGGAGGGATGGGCTGACCAGGATCCGCTGACACAGGTATTCCAACTGTGTCCTCTGCCCCACCCGGAGCTTGAGCGAGTGTGTGAATGAGCGATTGTTTTAATTGATTTTTTTAAGCCAGGTGGCAGTGGCTGCATGTGTGCGTGAGTTTACACACATACAAACACACAAACACAGACAGGTACCCAGGCGCACACGGATTACATACAGAGAGCCATGCACGAGGACAAACATACACTCGCATCACACGGGTCCACCGCACACAAACCTTCAACGAGCCTCGGGTTACCTGTAAGGTCCCTGGGCTTTGACCAAGATGTGAGTGTGGTGATGGGGGATGGGGGGTGGGGGGGTGGGCGGTGAAGCAGGACTTCAGCAGATCAAATGGTGCGTTTCTACCTGCCTCTCCCACCCCAAATCCCAAACCCAAATCTTCTCCTAGGGGTATCTGAACGAGAAGATATTTTCCACTGCCATTGAGGAGTGGAGCACTAACCCCTCGTCTCTCAACCCATACAGACTGCGAACAAGCAACCCTGTGCCTGATCCTGGGGTGCCAGGGCGCGCAAAAACCGAAGGAATCGACACCGCAAGGTAGGGTCTTGCAAGGCGGTCTTGGTGGGTCTCACGCCTTGCTCCTGGGTTAGGCAAGTGGGAAGAGGTGAACAGAGGGGCCGGGGCGGGGACTGGTGAATTTGCGCCAAGCAGGGTAGACAGGCAGCGCCGGAGGAGCGCGCGAGGGCACATCCTGGACGCCGCGAGGTACGTCTCCCTCTCGCCCTGGGCCCTGTAGGAATGTAATCGAGGATGCTGGCCTTGCGGCTGCTCAACGTGGTGGCCCCCGCCTACTTCCTGTGCATCTCCCTGGTGACCTTCGTGCTGCAGCTCTTCCTCTTCCTGCCCAGCATGCGTGAGGACCCCGCGGCCGCCCCTCTCTTCTCCCCCGCCCTGCTCCACGGGGCGCTCTTCCTTTTCCTCTCTGCCAACGCCCTGGGGAATTACGTCTTGGTCATCCAGAACTCCCCGGACGACCTGGGCGCCTGCCAGGGGCCCTCGACCAGGAGGGCCCCGTGTCCCCCGCCCAGCACCCACTTCTGCCGAGTGTGCGCCAGGGTCACCCTGAGGCACGACCACCACTGTTTCTTCACCGGCAACTGCATCGGCAGCAGGAACATGCGCAACTTCGTCCTGTTCTGCCTCTACACCTCCCTTGCCTGCCTCTACTCCATGGTGGCCGGCGTGGCCTACATCTCCGCTGTCCTTTCCATCTCCTTCGCCCACCCCCTGGCCTTCCTCACGCTCCTGCCCACCTCCATCAGCCAGTTCTTCTCCGGTGAGTGGGCCTTGGCAGGCAGGTTGGGTTCTACTGAAAGCCCCTCCCCACCCCAAGGGATGACAGATTTAGCAAATAAAAATACAGGATGCCCAGTTAAATTTGACTTTCAGATAATTCATAATTTATAGCATATGTAAGCCCTGTGCAATATTTGGGACATACTTACACTAAAAAAGTATTTGTCATCTCCCTGAAATTCAAATGTAACTCAGTGTGCTGTATTTTATCAGGCACCCCCCACCCCCATCCGTCAACTTGCTCTCCACTGTCTACATGCTCATAGAATTGTGATAATCCAGGCAATACAACTGCTCTCTGCCAGGTGGGGCTGGGGGCTGTCCATCTCTCCATGTACCCCTATGCTATGACCTTCCTCTGCTGGACCCCAATCCTGCTCACATATTCCCCAAGGACTTTGCTTCCCAAAGGTCTTGACAAACAACCACAGGAAGATGGAACATAGTGCCAGGCCAGCTCCAAAAGAGTCTAGCCCTCCCCCTCCTGCCCACCGTGATGACCCCCAGGTTGGTCTCCAGCCTGCAGATGGTTGAGGGCAGGAGACACCCTGGTTGGAGCTGTAGCCACATTTAATGGCTCCACTTCCACACCAAAGAGCATTGGAACTAGGATGGGATCTGACCCTCCGGAAGGCTCTCATGCTTGCATGAATTCAGCTGGATGCCCTGCTGAGGACAGCATTTTATATAGCATTCTCCAAAAAGCACTCTCTGATTACTGGCCCTAAGGGGATCTGGCTCCTGGTGACACTTCTTGCCACTTTACCTGGCCTTGAAATTTGCCCCACCTCATTTCCTTCCACTTCCACCCCCCTGTGGGCTTTGACTCTGACTGACTTGGATTTCACAATAGGTAGCATGTTTATGTGCCATTGTCACCCCATTTCTTAGATGAGGAAACTGAGACTCAGATGACATTAAATGGCTTGCCCAATATTATACTGCTACTAAATAGTAGCATCATCCTGCCCCACCCCTGGGTTTTTATACCACAGTCTGATTCTCTCCCTCAAAGCACAGAGAATAGGGCAAGTTCCATTGACATTTCAGGAATAAAGAAAAGCAGGGCACAGCCTTTGCACTGAGAGCCCAGGAGTATCTTAATGCACCTGGACTGGACATGCATAAAAATTTTGCTCCACTCTGGGGGGAAATGTTTTGGTTTTTGTTGGGGCTGGCAGAACTTTCTGCAGCCTGGTTTTTCTCAGGCATAGAACTATTGTGCCATTTGGCAGTGGGAACACAGAGGCCCAGGGAGGACCGAGCTATGGGGGTTGCCTTGAGGGCTTGTGGCTAAGCTGAGCCCAGAATTCAGAGCTCTTCGGCCTTCTGGATCCCAGCACTGGCATAGGAGGCTGCTGGGACCAAAATAACCAGAACTGGGGAGGGTAGGTAGGCGGGCTAGGGGGTGGGGTGTGAGCAACAGGCAGGTGGAGGCACGAGCAGAGCCAGAGAGAGCCAGAGAGCCTGGTTAGACTTTCCTTTCCAAGTAGTTTTGCCACATAAAAATGGATGGTTGCAAAGGGAGGATCTTGAAATGGCTTGAGGCCTGTCCATATGTGCTAGTTTGGGGGCTCAGGAAAGGAAGGAAGATGAGCCTGTTGCTTTGAATTGATGGGACAACAAAGCCAATCAGTGACTACCTTGGAACTAGACCCCTGTCCCAGCAGAAGGATGAGGTCTATCTTTTACCTCTTCACCATACCTACCAGGAAAAGGAGGCCAATATTTTGCATTTCCAACTCTCCCACCTCATCTTCTTACTTTGCAAACCCTTCATCTTTCTCCTCTCCCACCCATGCAATCCACCTGTTTGGCTTCCCCTTTCCATCTTTTCTTCCTTGATTCTAAATCCAAATGGTGGAGAGCACACCCTCTCTCATCTGCCCAGGAGGACAGAGGGACAGGAGGGAGTAAGAAGGCACAAGTTGTTTAATAGGAATTGAACTATCCCAACCCCGATGCTGCCCCTGAGTCAGATTTGCCACCAGCATAAAAGATGGCTATAAGTGTAGGTCCTGTGAGCTAGAAATAGGAAAGAGTCTTCTAAAATGAAGGTGCCTCCAAAGAGGTAGGGAGCTGGCCAGTAAAGTTTTAGAAGTTGTCTTCTCTTTTAGCTTTGTGTGACCAATACAGGTTGTGTCACCTCTCTGAACCTCATTCTTCTCATCTGGAAAATGGAGGTGACACCCTCTGACCTGTATCATGGCAGCTGGATCAGTTAGCCTGTGTAGCATGGTGGGTGCCACTGGAGAGCTTGGTAGGAGGGAAGGGGACTAATGTTTGTTGAGCACCTATTATGTGCCACATGCTATGCATGTCTCATTTCATCTAATCTTTATGACAAATCTGTGAGGTAGGTATTACAAAACCCATTTTAAAGATGAGGAATCAGAGGTTCAGCAAGGTTAAGTTGCTTCAAAGATACACAGCTAGTGTGACTTGACCAGTGATTTGGACTCAGGGCTGCTAGTCTCCAAAGCTCAGACACTTTCCACTACACACACTGTCTCTCTAGCGCTACTTCTTGATGATTGAGCACTTTGGGAGGGAGGGAGCTTCCTGTCCCTGGGTATATTAAAGAAGACGCCAGGAGATGATCTTTCAAAGGTGCTACAGATGCCTGCTGGAAGGCAGGGGCTAGGGAGACTGGATGATGTGACCTTCCAGGCCCTTCAGGAAGATTCTGTGATTTGCTAAAATAATCAGAACTATTATTAAATAGTTTAGAGGAGCTGAGGCAGCCAGGAAAAGCAACTTCAAACACTTCAAGAGAAAGTAGGTGCCCAGAATAGCCTTATGTAGCTGCTGCATGAGGCCAGGAAAAGGTGTGAGGTCCTTCCTCATGCCTTGATTTAGTTCCAGAAAAGAGCCTGTGGGAAACAGCTTCCACCAGCCCTGGCTTGGCCCTGGGACCGAGATGCAAGGCAGGCCTGAGCTTGACAGCTCTGATGTTTTCACAGCCTAGCTCGAGGGCCATCTTTACCTGTCAGCATTCCTCCAGTCCAAAGGGCATCCTGCCCCCACAATTCTCCATCCTGCACACAGCTGCCCAAGCTAAGCTGTGCTGAAAAGGAAGAAGTAGGTCAGAGGGATGGCACAGTCCAAGAGGAGCCCTGTCCTGCTGTTTCCCCATGCCAGCTGGAGCAAGCTGTCCACTCCCTGGGCAGCTATAATTATTTGTCTCCAACTTTGCAAAGAGAACCCTTCTACCAAAGCTCAAAGGGATGACGGCAAGAGAGGGCTGCTAATGAGCAAACCTAAATCAGGTCCGTATCCTCCTGGCCTGCTGATTCCACTCACTGTTCACACTGGACACATTTAAAAACCCAACCCTCAGGAACCTGGAAATTGGAACCTAAGGAGACCCAGAGAGAGAGGGGCTAGGGCCAGCGAAGGAAGGGATATGGTTGAGATTTACAGTTGCAGAATAGGTTGTAAGGTGGGTTCTCTGGAGCAGGTGCTTTCACCTCACTGGAGGACATGGTGGTGGGGTTGTCTTACAGGAAGAGGACAGAGGAGGGCTTTGAGGTTCTGTCCTGGTCCCACTCTCCTGGTTGCTGGGCAGGTAAGGTAGGTCTCCCTACTACAGCTGCCAAACTTGCAGCCTGGCCACAACTCCAAGCCCTGAAGGGAGAGAGAGAAAGCCTGATGGTCTAGGAGTTAAACCTTAGCCCATTTTGGATCTGTAAAATGACTCTCAGCAGGGAGCACTGCACAGACTGTAAGCTGACAATTTTGTACACTATTGCCTTAAATCATGCAATTCCATGAAATCAGTATTGTAATACCCATTTTATAGATGAACAAACTGCAATTTGGAGAGGTTAAGAAATTTATGCAAGTCCACACAGCTGGGAGATTCAAATGGATGCAAACTTTGAGATAGAGTGTGGGGTCTCTTATTCAGTAGATGTTCAAAACCAGTAATGGAGTGTGCTTGGTTCTGAAGGGTTTAGGGGAGGTCCTGCCCCAGGACTGGACCTTAGGACCTTGCTGTCCTCTCCCAACCATAGCAAGCTCTGTCTGTCCTCTTGCTAACATTAATGACTGAATTATTCTCTATGTCAGAGTTCTGCGCTGCCTCGAGGCCAAGCTTGTGATTTATTCTTCTTGATGACGAGGTCCTGTTCTCCATCATGCTGTCACTTTCCTGAACCTCCCAGCCAGTGCCTCTAGCTCAACAGAAAGAAGGGGCTGCAGTCTAGACAGCTGCCCAGGCATAGGCTCCCTCTTTAGGGCCCTCGGTTCACCCTTCTCTCCTGAGAAAAGCCCCTTTTCCTTGCTACCAGCCCAGAAAGAGAAGGCAGAAAAAGCCTCCCTGACTCTAAGGAAATATTAACAGCATCTAGGTCCAGGGATGCTGAGGGCTCTCCTTGCTGAGCCCATGAAGCTTCCTTTCCTTCTTACCGGCCTCTCCTTCTCCCCTTTCTCCTTGGAAGCCATTAGCACAAAGAACAAGTTAGGGCAACTAGCTTATCCTTCTCTCTTCACTGCAACGCTGAGATTGCTACAAAATGCAGTTTCAATCTCATTAATCTCCCTTCCTCCCAGCGGAAAGCGCCTGCCTGGATCGCATTTCTGTACGTGGCCTGGGTGTAAAGCGGGTCTGGTGTTTCCCCTCCCCCCCGCAGGAGCTGTCCTCGGTTCTGAAATGTTCGTCATTCTCATGCTCTACCTCTGGTTTGCCATCGGCCTGGCCTGCGCGGGCTTCTGCTGCCACCAGCTGCTGTTGATCCTCCGGGGGCAGACCCGCCACCAGGTGCGGAAGGGGGTGGCAGTGAGGGCCCGGCCCTGGCGCAAGAACTTACAGGAGGTCTTCGGGAAGAGGTGGCTGCTGGGTCTGCTGGTCCCCATGTTCAATGTTGGAAGTGAGAGCTCCAAGCAGCAGGACAAGTAGCAGGCATTCCCATCATCTCTCTCTCTCTCTCTCTCTCTCTCTGTCTTTACTCCTTCTGAACACAAGACCACGCACCTTTCTCTCCATCCATGACCCACTGTAAACTCAGGCTGGTAAGGTCCTAGAAGCCACCTCTTGTCCATGACCCAAAGAGAACAGCCTTGGCTGGTGGATCATGACCAGGTGCCCAGATGCTAATTCTTCATATGCCTCTCCTCGGAGTCCCTGCTTTCCCCCTCTGCCTGGGTCATCCACTCTCTACAATGTTTGATGTCATCACCACTGTCTGTCAGAGTCCTTCCTCTCAGCCCCCATGCTGGGAGTGGGGAGTGGATTATTGCTGCTGGTATGAAGCTCCCCTGGACCTGAGACTGGCAAAAATGTTTAAAATTACCATGTGTAAGAGGCAGCCAAGTCATCTCTGCCAACTGCTGGGCAAGTTGGAAAAGGATAGGTGCATGTCAAATTGTGGGCAGTGAAAGGAAAGAGAACTCAGTAGCTTGCTGCCCACCTGCCCTACTTCAGCACTGCCCCCCACTCAAGTTGCAACCCTTCTGCAGGAGATAGCAGCCAATGGCCTGGTGTTTCCAGCTGCCCCAGTCCAGTCCAGAATCTGGCTGGAGACTTTCCCTGGCACTCTTTCAGCCTTTCCCCTGATCTCCAGCCTCCAGGTGTTTGCCAGATACTGGGAAGGATAAGAGGAGGTACAGATAAATGAGGAAGGCATATGACTGCATAACCATTTAGAAGAGAAGGGAGCAGGTGTGTGTGTGTGTGTGTGTGTGTGAGAGAGAGAGAGAGAGAGAGAGAGAGAGAGAGAGAGAGAGAGAGAGGAGAGGGAGGAAGACAGATGGGTAGTGAGGAGTGTGGTTATGGACATAGAGGAAGAAAGCTTAAGATAAGAGAGAGGGTCACACAGAATTTGGGCATTGGGATATTTAGGGAATGAGAAATGAGAAGTGGAGGTGGGTGGAAGCAAATGGGCTCATTTCTGCCCTGTATAAAGGACATTCTAACAGCATATTCAGTGTTTGAAGAGATAGTAAGTACCCCCATGGCCCACCACTGGAGATACTCCATGGGAGGCATTCCAGCAGGGACCAGGAAGTCATCTCAGGCATGCTGTGGAGGGGATTTCTGAATAGAGTTAGCCTAGATGAACCTAGAGATCCCTTTCCACCGTAAGCTTTCCAGACCTGGGAGCAAGCTCTGCAGAGATGCCTGTGAGTTACTGGCTTTTACAGAAGGTGGGGAAGCATTGGAGAGGTCTGGAGATTATGATGTAAACTTTCAGGTCCTAACCCATCCACTGAAGAGAGAGTCTTGGAGAGACAGGGCTACCTGGATGTTAACGGTAATGA
This sequence comes from Choloepus didactylus, assembly GCF_015220235.1. NCBI lineage: Eukaryota > Metazoa > Chordata > Mammalia > Pilosa > Megalonychidae > Choloepus > Choloepus didactylus. Next base: position 32,795,963 of record NC_051310.1, read on the forward strand.
GGGGGTTGGCATTTGAGGACAGGGAGATGGAACAGGGTCAGATGGGGGCAGTGGGGGAGATAGAGAAGCCAGAGGGTCAAGCTCAGCTCTGAGGGGCAAGATTGGAAAGGTTGAGGCTGGGGAGTAGGGGAAACAAGAATATAGAGGTACAATTACCAGACCATCCTTGCTCATCTGTGTGGCTCTGGATGGGGTCACAACCATGTCTGGGAGCCAGAGAATAGAACCCCTGGGCATATGAGGAAGTGGGACAATCCAAGCATCCCCTCCCTGATTGGGTCCCAAGGCAAGTCTGCCTTCCAGGCAACCAACCCCATAGCAACCACATAGCAACCCCACAGCAACTCTGATGGTTGCCTCACAACAACCTGAGTTCTGGAGCAGAGTTGGGAGGATTTACCCTGATCCTGCCTTCTTGTCCCTTAGAGGACTAATGTAATGGCTTGGCCCACTTATACATCTCCCTCCCATATTCATTGGTTCATTCATTCATCCTCATATATTTATTGAGCTCTGACTATGTGCCAAGAATCTTCCAGGCACTGGTGATATAGTGGTCAACAAGAACATGATTCCTGCCATCAAGGGAACTTTATTTGTCATTGTCCCCTGTGCACATCTCCCACACCCTGAAAAATGGTCACTGCCATCTTGGTGGTCAGCAGGGTAGGTCACTCGGAGGAGAAGGACATGGCAGAGAAGACTGAAGGAGAGGAGTCATGGTGGCACCCTCATCCCCTCATCCTGGATCTGGCCATACTTAAGCACTCCACACCTGGAGGGGGAGAGAGTTGGGGAATCCAGGCCTTGGCCCTCTCCTGACCCCAGAGCTCAAGGTTGGAAGTCAGCCCTGCCATTTCCAGCCACTGGAGACTCAGCACTGTGCAGCCTGAGGTCAGGGAGGGAACAAAAGGGAGACCTGCAGGGGAGTCAGCTCCTGGCACATTGGTCAGTGGGGAAAGGGGGCCACAGTAGGGAAGTTACTGGGTGTGGGACTTGAGTACAGTTGTACACATAGCCCTGAATTGTCAGTAAAGAATATCAATAAAATATGTGGTTTTACCTTGGATGTGGTGGGATTGTATGGGGACAGTAGTTGGTAGCAAGGTTGGCACTTGCTGGAATGCACTAATGCACTCATACTCATTGTTAAAATACTTAAAATAAGTATTAATAATACTTCTGTCCCAGCTGGAAATAGCCATTGCCAAGAGTCCCTGAGTGGCCACCTACGACCCCAGCTTTGCCTGCACCTTCTCTGGAACCCCTGGCCCACCCCATAATCCAGCATCCAAGGGAGTAAGGCTCAGCACCCACATCACCTGCCCTGAGATTGGGCAAGGCCATTCTGTTTGGTTGGTAAGTGTGTGACTTCACTCCTGGTGGTGACACACTCCTGTGTGCTGGGATCCGAGGACCCGCAGGGACCAGGCATGGAACCTCCAATTGGGGAACTCCCCCCTCCCACTCCTCCTCCTCTTCCCTGTCCCCTCTCCTGCAGGTGGGGCAAAGAATGAAAAGGAGAGTCCATCACAGCCAGAGCTCAGGACCCCTGCTCTCCAATCCCCTCTGATATCTGGAGACCCTGGGCTGCTTGGTCCTGGGGGAAGCCGGGAGGGGTTGAGCCCTGAGCAGGTGAATGGACATGGCCTTTAATGCATCCAGGGCTGGACAGGGGAGGATCCAACTGTAGGTGCTGATGCTATTTGGGCATGTGAAGAGCCTTCAGTCTAGGCCTGTGTTGCCATGGGTCTTTATTCCCTGAACACACACCTTTATAGATGAGGCAAAACTTCGGTGACTGACAGCCAGCAAGGAAGCCCCCATATGGGGGAGTGGAATGAATGGAGCTGTGGCTAGTCCACAGCAGATTCTAGAACATGGGCTGTCTACACTCCACAGAGAAAATACCATGGCTGGTTTGTTCACCATTGTATCCTAGATCCCTATCAGGGGCTGGGCACATAGTAGGTGCTCAATTAACATTGAACAAATGAATGCACAGATGTTGTGCTCATTTACGCACACCACATCTCTTAGTTCCCTGATGTGCCCAGTGCTATACTCTGCACAATGTGGGGCTGGAAGATGGATGAGGCATCTCAGTCCTTGAGGGGTTCACAGCCTAGGAGAGGTTCCTTGAGACTGCACTGGGAATGTTCGGAGGAGGGGGAGAACACATCCAGCCATTAGGGCCAGGGAAGTTCCATTGTGCAGGACCTGGAAGGATGGATGAAATTTGAGCAGGTGGGGTTGGATAGGGAGGGCTTTCCAGGTAGGGGGAACAGGCCTGAAGCATCAGGGTTATCATGGAACTGTGAGTACAAAGGACCTCACAGAGGCTGAGAGTTGGGAGCTGAGCAGACAGAGCCCTGAATGCCAGAACAAGGAATCTGGAGTTAATTTGACAGGCAATAGGAAACCAATGAAGGTTTTTGAGCAATGGAGTGACAGGATTAAATCTGGATTCAGAAAATGATCTTCTACTTGAATGGAAGTGGTAGAAACTGAAAGTTGAGGAAACAGCCAAGGAGGCATTTGCTGTGGTCTGAGTGAGACATGAAAAGGGTCTGGGTGGGGATAGTGGCTATGGGCTGGTAAGGAGGGGAAGGGTGTCAGAGGCACTTCACAGACATGGGGACATGACTGGAGGGAGCCCAAGATGATCTTGAAGGTTGAGTCGGCGTCCTCAAAGTACAGGCCATCAGAAGCATTGTGGTGGGGAGAAGATCAAGACCCTGGGGGACAAGGCCACCCAGAGCATTTGCCCTTGTCATTGACCCATGGGTTGGCAGTTGATGTTATCATTCTAAACTAACCACTCCATAACCTTGCATGGAGGAAGGGGGTGCCACCAATAGCTCAAGGGGCATCTGCAGGTCATACTTTGTGGCACAACTCTCTGACTCCCAACACCAAGGCAGAATCACCTGTCTGGCAACAGAAGCCATGGGTCTTCTGGCTGACACACCCAGTGTCAGATGGAGTGAGACACTTGGCTCCCCAGTGCCTCAATATTCCTAATCAGAGAATGGGCACTCTGCTTTGGCCCATGCCCTAGCATTGGATAAGCCAAAGCACAAACTGCTTTTCACTCCAGAGTTCAGGGACAAAGGGGCTTTGGGAAGAGGACAAACCTGAACCCATGTCCTCCTCCACTATAACAAGGAAGCCAGTCCTGAGATCCCAGGAGCCATCTTTTAGCAAAGGTCCTTCCCTAGGAGCATGATTGTCCCTGTCACTGACCATGCATTTGGTTCCCCTTCTGCACCTTCTGTCATCCAGCTGGCCTTACCGCCCACACCCCCCACCCCATCTCCCTCCTGCCCTGCCTGAGCATGCTCTCAGCCCCTCCTGCTGGGGAGAAAAGGAGGACACGGGCAGGGAGCAAGGGTGCATTGCTGCTGCTTTATCTGAGATGCTTTATAGATGAGGCAGCACCTTGGACTGCTCACCAGCCAGGGGGAGCCTGCTGGTCAGGGCAGGGGGTGTCTGGGGATAGCTTGTTTTAGCATCAGCCTTGCTTGTTTCTCTTTCTCTGGGTGCTGCTGGCCCAGCTCCTCCATTTATTCCTCAGATACACATTGATGCTAACTCAATGCCAGATACAATGCCAAGAACCAGAAACACAACAATGAGTGAGACCCAGTACCTGGCCTCAGGAAGCTCATGGGAAAGAGGACAACCCACAGAGCTGAGATTCAGTGGCATGAAAGTGCTGACAGATGGACAGGGTGCTACAGGAACTCAGAGGAGAGTATGCCATATGGTCATTGGTGGATTAGGAAGACTTCCCAGAGCAGGCAGTGTCTGGCTCATGCAGGATCAATAGGAGTTGGCCAGGCAGCAAAGCAGAGCTGTGGGTGGGAATCGGGGTAGAAGGGTCTGTGCAGAGGCAGAGGGGCCAGGTGATTTCTGGGAATCAGGAGTCTGCATTTAGGAGTGACTGAGGCATGAGGAGGCATCCTGCAGCCACAGTCGAAGAAGATTTTAATCCTCAGGCCATGTGGGCAAGGCACCCTGCCTCCTCCCTCTGTTCACTTTTACAAAACCCTGACTCACGTGTGTTTTGCTTGGTTGAGTCAAGTGTGAAAGATGTTGGTTTCTCTAAATGATCCACCGGGAACTCCAGGTTGGAGATCAAAAGCAGAGGGTCATGTTCATTTCCCATAAATCAGCTGAAGGGCACCAGAGAGCTCAGCTAGGAATGCCAGAGATCTCTAGACCCCTCTCTAGACCCAAAAGGGGCTCTGGGAGGTCCCCATCCTCCTTCCCTTCCTGCACAGCCTCGGCTGTGGGGTTGGAAGGAAACCATCTCTGCCACGTTGGCTTCTGGGTGCTCGAGTAGAAGAAGTGAAAAAGCTGAAACCCTGCAATGCAGGAGGTGATCTTCCACTATGTACAATCTCCCCATCCTGACTAGCAAGGCCTGCGCCCCTCTCCATGGCCCTCTGCACTCTGGTGGGCACCCCCTCAGGAACCTGCTGGCCCTGACATGCCTCCCCGGGCCCCCTCTACATCCCACTTGTCCAAGCCTTTCCTGAACTGGTCCAGCCCCCTGGGGAATCTCCTATCCTGAGCTCCCACCACACTCAAGGCCCTTCCTCCTGGGTGGATTCTGTCTCTGGATACTGCTATAATCCCCAGAAGGGCAGGACTGGAGATGGTGGAGTCCTCTGTAGGGCACTCCCATCATCACTGGGGCAAGACTTCTGGAACTAGCAATTATAATTATTGATATGTAGCAAGCATTCACTACATGCCAGGCCCTTGTCACACACACTTTACCACTATTAACTCATTTGCTCCTTATAGCAACCATACCTCGTATGTTTTATCATCACTCCTCTTTTTCAGATGAGGAAACTGAGGCACAGAGAGTTTACGTAACTTTCCCAAAGCCACCCAGCTAATAGGTGGCAGAACTGGGATTCAAACCCAGGCTGCCTTCTCCAGAGTCTATGCTTTTAAACCAGACACTAGACTATCTTTCTGTTGTGGGCTGTTATAGACCCCCTAATAAATTCCCTGCTGAAAATGAACAAGGAATCAATTTTTCATTTATTCATTTAACACATTTACCAAGCACTTACTATGCAATGGGTACCGGGGACAAAGAGAAAGGAACAGGACTCAGCTTCTGCCTTCACAGAGCGTACAATCAATCTGCTGGTTAAGGTGACTGGGGATTCTAGCCCAGGGTTCCAGGGCAATTTTTAGCCGGGCAGAAAGACCTGAGCTAATTCTGGGCTGCCAAACTCCTCGGCAGTAATGTGGGGTTCCCAGGAAGGGACCAGATCCCACCACATTTCTGAGCACATTGGACAAGTCTCTACTCCCACCCCCTGGAAAACAGGACAGTGGACACACTGAAAGACTAAAATGGGAGTGAGTTACAAGGAGAAAAACATCTTCAAAAGCTCATCTGCGACATTCGGGAAGAAATCCACAGGAGGGTCCCAGTTGATGGCTGGAGAGGCCAGAACACATCTTAACATCCTCCCCACCGAAGGGCAGCGTTAGTACAAAGCTCCAGGAGGTAGGGAGCGGGCACTGGCCTGGACCTGGAGCCACGGGGAGGCCTTCCACAGAGGAGAAAGCCCCATGTGAGCTGGAGGCTCCTCTCCAGTGTTACGGTCCCCAGATGTCCCCTTTCTGGCCTGGATGTGACACCTGGAATCTCACTATTACTATCTCTTTAAAATACCTACAGCATTTGGGCCTCAAAATCCCTTGTTCCAAATCATAGGAGGTATTTGCTACCAGACACTTTGAAATTAGGCTGTCTTCTGCTGCTGACAGCTGCTGAGAGTGGGGCCAGCAGTGGCTGAATTGGGGGGGGGCTAGACAGAGAGGAGGGGAGTTATGTCCCAGGCATGAGGCACTCTGGGGGGAAGGACAGTCTTACAAGGGGTGTCAGCCTGGGTAACTTCACCACATGGGGCGGGAAGGGCAGGGGCAGGCCAGGGGGACAGGAAGTAGCAGTAACTGGCTGAGTCTTTGTTTGCCCCTGGACAAGTCACCACCATCCTTGGACTAGACTCCTCCTTCCTTTAGACTTATCAAGTGTTGGACACTCTTGGTTCCAGGGAGACAGATGAGCCCCCAATGAAGTGTTTTGCTGGGCAGGACAATCCCTCAACGTATAGCAAATGCATGCTACCTTGCCACAGACCCCACTCCTCCCTACTGCCTAACCCAGAGCTGCACACCCTCCTCCCCTAGCTGCTTGGCCCCTGAAGGCTTCTGAGTTTGTGGGCCTTAAAAGACCAAGCTTCATGTGCCCGGAGTTCTAGTCCCCACTGTACCCTGGATAGGCTGGGTGACCCTGCACCGGCCGCTGACTATCTTTTGTGGTGTGGAAAGGCCAGTGGGGGGAATACAGGAGTACTGTTTAAAAGAAAAAGCAAAGAGGGGAGGATGATTTCAAAGTTGGAAAGAGGAGACGAAATGACAGGAATTTGATTTCGATAGATTCCGAGGCAGCAGGGAGAACGGGGTTCCGGCTTTGACTTTAAGGGTTGCTCTCCTGGTCCAGGAGGAAAAGAACGAGTTGACCTAAGGAGGGAGGCCGAGGAGGAGGCCCGCTGAGCGGGCAGCGAGGCCCCTTCACTTGAGCCCGGAGCCCGGCGCCTGCCGGGCAGCTGAGGCCGAGAATTCCCTCACTCGTGCAGGGTAATTAATAATCAGAGGCGCAGGGGAGGGGGTGAGACGGCTCGCCGGAGAAAGGATTTAATTAGCAACGCCTTCAGGAGAGAAAATTAAATTACAGGGAACAATGGTGCACTCTGAGGAACACGAAACCCTAAACCGATTCCTCAGACCCCGGCGCGCGCCGGGGCCGCATCGCCACAGCCGCAGCCGCACCCCGCGGCACAGAGGCCGCGCGCGGCGGGGTTTCAGCGGGGCCCGGGCGGCGCTTCCCCGTCGCCGCGCCATCCAGGACCCGCTGTGTGGCTCGAGTCGGCCGGAAGGGGGCGCTGCCGGGCTGCCGCGCCCGACTCGCCTGGCGCCGCCGTCCGCGGCTCCGCAGCCCAAGGTGGGGCGTCCCCTTCCCGGAGTCAAGGGGACGTGGGCGAGGATCTGGAGAGGAACCAACCCCAGGGCTGGAGGGGCTGCTGGGTTTCTTGCCTTGCCGAGCCACCTGGGACTTCAGGGGGGAAACGGGAGATCTGGGGCTAGTCTCGTGATCATTCTGCTGCTAACAAAGATCTGACCCGAGGCTCACCTACGAGTCGTCGGCAAAGTGGCGAGAACGGGCCAGACCCGGGGAAGTGGGGGTCGGGGAGGGCGAGGATAGACCAGCTTTGTTCGCCGCCCCCTATGCATCACCGTCCTAGCACTCACGACCTTGCTCTCGTCCCTGCCGCCCCTCCTCAGGCGCCACCGTGGCTCGGTGTCCCCTTAGCCCATTTCCACTGTAGCACCGGATATTCTTATCTGTAGCAATAGCTACCACTCTTGAGCTTGTGCTAGACCCAGGCCGTGTGGTGAGTGCTGGCTTCCAGGACCTCACTGAATCCCAACCACATTCCTCGGAGCTGTAATTATTAGCCCTGTTCTGCAGAAGAAGAAACTGGAGCTCTGAGAGGCCCAGGAGCATGCAGCTGGTGACTATGCTGAAATCCACCCCCCGATTAGGCTCAGATTTTTCCCAACAGGGGCTCAGTAAAGGTTTGTTGAATGAATGGCAGGCTTTGTTTCCTTGTCAAACAGGGTGCTAATAGCTGAGAGGGGGTGTGCAAAACACCTGGCCCTGCACTTGGCGCACTGTAAGCATTTAGTCAAAGCTGGTGCCAATGCTTGGCAAACTTGCCGGTATGTGGGAATCACCTGTGGGTCTCCTTAAAATGCAGATTCTGGATCCGCTGGTCTTGGGGGCAGGGCCTAAGATTCTGCATTTCTACCAAGCTCCCAGGTGATTCCAATGCTGCTGGTTGAGGGTCACACTTTGAGTAGTGCAGAGCCAGTGCTTTCTCTGCCCCTTCCCCTCATTCCAATCCCAGTCCTACCACAGGAAGCCACTGCAGAAGTTCTCAACACTGGCCACCCATTTGCAATCACCTGAGGAACTTTACTGATGGTAGCAGAGGGTTGGGGGTCCTACCTCCCAAAGGGTCTGATGGAATTGGTCCAGAGTGTGACCTGGGCATTGGGATTTTAAAAGCTCTCCAGAGCAGACTGCCATGTAACCAAGGCTGAGAACCACTGCAGTGCATGTGTCTGAGGAGGGCAGTGATGTGAGCAGAGGTTTTGAGGAAGATCATCTGATACAGGTGTGGAGGATGGATTTGGGGCAGCTGCAGGCCAGGTGTGAGATTAAGGACTAGGGTTAGGGTGGGGGTGACAATCAATGTTCCTGATTTCTCTATGGCTCCTCCCCCTGGCTATATAAGCCCTAAAGGGGGCAAGACCTTGAACAGAGTGGGGAGGGCTGGAGAGCATGCTTGGCCGGGACTCAGCAGGGTGTGGACATGGACTAAGGAAGGGCTTGTTTTGGGTGCAGCAGGGTATGGGAGGAAGGCAGGGGGCTGGGTTGTTTTGCTGGACACTGCCTGTCAGTACAGCGTGGAAGCCTGGCCTTGGGCAGAGGCCAGCTCAGCCGGCACAGCCCTCACTCCACAAACACACCTGTGTGGTTCACCTGCAGTAGCAATGTCATTGTCATCATTAATTGAGCACCCACTGGGTGGCAGCCACTGTGCTAGGCAGTTTATAAAGTGCAACAACCTTTTAGAGTAGATGTTAACCTGTAACAGATGAGGAACCAAGGCCCAGAGAGGTTAAGTAATCTTCCAGGACCACACAGCAGCCAGATCCAAATCAGAAGCCATGAAATTTCCATCTTGTCAGCCTCAGCTCACACTCTTCCTTTGGCTAAAACACCATTCCCTTTCCTCTCAGCTCATTTAAGCTCCACCATACACCAAGGCTGAGGTCAAATCTCAACTTGCCTTGAACTCCTATATCAAGGCCTAAGAGAGCTCCAGTCTGTAATTCTCCTTGGGCCCCAGGCACACGTGACTGCCTGGCTCCTTTCCCCGGGAGTCATGTCCCCTGGCTCGGCTGTGACAGCTGCAGGGCTGGGGACCACATGCATCTCTCTGGAGGTCCTGGGCCCCAATAAGTATTGGCTGCCAGGGCCTGGTCTAGGGTGAGCCAAGCAAAGAACCTACAGTGCAAAATTTAAGAAGGTGTTCACTTTCCGGATCATGCAAATGCTTCTGTGCTGGTGGCAGCTGGGGATGCAGAGGAAAGCAGAAGCAGGGCTGTGTGTGTGAACTCAGGAGTCTGAAGGTGAGTCGCTGAACAGGATAATCCACTTCTGAGAACTCTCTCTCTGTATGCTTGGGTGTCGGGGGTGGACTTAACCTTTTAATTAAGGTTAAATCCTGTGCCTTCATCAACACTTCTGTGTCAAACTTAACATTTAAGGACCGTTGCCCTAATCAAAGGGCATTAAATCCAAAGGTGATCAAAACAATCTTTGAAATAAAAATAGAAATGAGTAGGATGCATCACCTTGCCCAGGCTTCTACTCCCAAAACCATCACAGGGGACACTGGCTAACAATGGTCAATGCTACCCTCCCACCAGCACATAAGCAGGGACCATGCCAGGTTCATTCATTTTATACCCTACAGTGAGGACAGCACTTGGGACATAAACAATTTAATGTATATGCTATAATGACAATGCTTTGGTCAGGTAAGGTTCAGGAATCATTCAAACCTTCATCAGAAGTGAAAATGATCAGGGTTTGATAATAATACAAATTTTGGGAGGGTGGGGGAAGGGTATGAAAACTGAGGGTTGAGGGCCACCTGGGTGAAGAATTTTTAAAGGTCCCCAAAGTGTGGCAGAGGCATTTACGGCTCAGTGTGTGCTCGCCCACATTTCCAATTCCAGTGCAACTGGTGGGGCTGGGAACCCAGTCCTGGCCAAGGGCCAAGCGGAAGGGACGTTGTCACTGTGGCTCAACCTGACTAGGGCAATCGACAACATTAGTAACTTACTAGCTGGACGTCACAGCATAACTGAAGTTAGTAAAATGCATCAAGAATGAAACAGCACAAGCTGTAAAGCACAATACTTATATTTGACAAGCATTGACTTTGAGATCCTTTAAAAAAAAAAAAAAAGCTTTCACCTTAATGTTCTCTCGGCCCCTCAATGCCTTCCAGAGCTCGCCTGTGGGCATCCTGGGCTGTTTGTTTTGGGCAGCTCACTGCCCTTCCTCGTTGTGTTTTAAGTGAACGCTCATTTGCATATCCTGAGATGCCCCTGTGATAAGCCAGAAGGCAGAGCCTTGGTGGAGAATGGAGGGGGTCAGAAGTAAACGCTCACCAGGCTGAGCCAGGTTTTTCTGCGGGTGCATTTTTCTTTTAGGTGTAACTTCTTCGAGCTTCCCTTCCCCTGACTTCGGGGCAATCTATTAATTTCCACCCAGCTCTTTGTAGGGAGGTCTTGATTTTTCAGGCAGGGCTGATGGTTTTTCAGCCAAGACCCAAGGCTGCCTCTCTCTCAGCTCCAAATAATGAGCAGGGTCCGGGCCAAGCACTGCCAGCCACCCTGCACCCACCCACAGCGGGCAATGGCCTGTGGCGGCTCTTGGAGACGAGGCCCTAATGCACCTGTTAGAAAAACATTTAGCAGAATGAGCGAGTATGCTTCAGAGGCTGCTGCAATTCCTGAGATAAAGTGAGTCTTCAGGAAAATTAAAGGCAGCTATTTTTCTCTCACGTTCTCCAGCCACTCTCAAAAAAATCCTTCAACCTGCCAGGGTGGGGGGTGGGGAGGCTACTTGTGGTTTTGATTCCCCTTCATTTCCTCACAGGGTCCACCCCCACGCTGTGTTAACTTCCGCCTCCATGGGCTTTTCTCTCTTGCTCATCTCCTTCAGCTGCTGTAATTTGAGGCAGGAACCATACAGACTGTTCTTTCAAGCAATTCTCTAATGTCTTGCATAACCTTCCTTCAGAAAGGGAAAGCAATGGGAAAACCACATATTCTAAGAATGGGGGAGGAATTTGGAGAGGAAAAGAGCCCAAAGAGGTCACAGGACTCTGTGGACCCACAGAACATCCCCCTCCAGGGTGCCAGCCAAAGAATAACTAAGTGTCCTGGGTTGGTATTTGCCTTCTTCCCATTAGCAGTAAATGAGATTTTGGTAAAGAAAAGCCTTAATTATTCCAAGCAAATGACAACCACCAAGGGGTTGCATTGCTCTGCAGAACTTTACAACACTTTAAAGAGACATCCAATTTTCACCCCTCACCATGATCTCACCATGATCTCAGGATGTCAAGTGTATGGCAGGGATTGCCCCCCTCCTCTATGGGACAGGAAAACAGGTGGCAGTGGTGGCGGCTTCAAGAGCCAGGGCATATTCACGGCTTCCTGCTGCCTCTTTCTTCCCACTGATTCTGATCATGCTGTGGTCCCCAGGCAGGCCTCTTTTCATCTCTCATCTCTCTGCCAGGTGACAAGGCTGGGACCAGAATAAAGACCTAACAAAGGACCACAGCATCTATGGAGCCTGTGACTACATTGAAAATATACCAGGGGCTGGGTGGGGGCAGGGAATGGGGAGTTAATTCTTAATTGGTGCAGAGTTTCTGTTTGGGGGGTATGGAAAAGTTTTGATAACGTATAGAGCTGATGGTAGCAAAACACTGTGAATGTCATTTACACCACTGAATAAATATCTGAATACAATTAAAAGGGGGAGATTTTAGGTGGTATATGTGTTGCTAGAATAAAAATTAAAAACAAAAAACTAGGATTTACAACACAAACATTGAATCCTAATGTAAAGTATGGGCTATAATTAATTGTACAATTATAATAATATTCTCTCATCAATTGTAACAAAGGTACCACTAATGCAAAATATTAATAATGGGGTATATGACAACTTTGTATTATCCACATGATCTTTTTCTAAACCTACAACTTTTCTAATTAAAAAAAAAAAAAATCAACCCAAGATGCTCCTTTTAATACATGCAGAAGCACCATCCCTGGTTGTGAGAGAGAAATTTTGTCGGAAACAAAAGGTAATTGACATACTCTCCAAAACAGAAAATCAGTTGTCCTTCACCTGGAAGGAAAAGAAAGAACTGTTTGTTAATGACTGACCAGGAGAGGACATGATTTGATTTAACTCCAAATGATTCTCCTTTGGGGCTAATAAGAAATCTTTGTTTTAGAGCAGTCTTTAATATGGGAACTAGCAAATCCACCTTAGCTGCAACCAGGTAATTTTAAGAAAGGCAAAACCAGGGCAGACTGGCAAAATGCTTCTGCTCTCAAAGTCACATATCCTAAGTTAAAAATTGGACAGAACACTGTAATATAAAATCATTTCACTAGGGCACTAAGACTATTTTCTAATCACCCCAGGTTGGTTTGTTTGTTTTTTAATCTATAATTTTACTGCTCACCCGTAAAATAGCTATACATCTTACAAACAGCTAGAGCTGGGAAGCACCTTAGAGATAACTAGTTCATATTCTTTATTATTCGACTGAGAAAGGCTTCTAGAGAGCTAAGTGACAACCCCTGAACGCAGGACTTCGACCCCCATCCTACCAGTCTACCATCTGTAGTGATGCTGGAAAAGATGTGGATTAAGCACATGGTGTTCGCAAATGGGCAGTCATAGATGGACAAGGATTTGAGCTACAAAGTCAAATAACTGGGTTTTCCTCAGCCTTATAGTTTCTACTTTTTGTATTCTCTCGCTTTTCTGGATTCCGCTTTTTAGGGAAGATGGTTCTCTTTATTTCAGGAAGGGCCTCCTCTAGCCATCTCTACCCATTTTGTTTCATTTTAATGTTCTTACATTCATATTTTTAAAAGTCACTTTGAAAATTGGGTAGGACAGAAAATTAATGCTATAAGACTTAGATTATGGCAATCTCCCAGGCCGTTTAATGAAGACAAGCTTTTTACTTCCCCAGTGTCTAAAGAGCCTCGGGGTGGGTAGGGGGTTCTGACTGGCCTTGGGGTGCAGGGAGGACCCCATGGGTGTCCCTGATGAAACTCTCTAGGTGAACCTTGAGGGGTAAGAGCAGAGCTTTAGGAATCAACTCCAAGAAGTATGGAGGACGGCTTGGAGATATACTTGTTAAGGCCTCTGTTGTTTAAAGAACTTCACTTAATGTGGGCTTAGTTTCTCCCAGGATACAACTACAGTTTTATTTATGAGAGTAATCAGACCACATGGAAGAAATCATTGGGATGTAGTCTCCTCGCCTTCCTCCCATTCTACTCAATATAATTTTCCAAGACTCCAGGGAACAGCCAGTCATTTGCCTGAAGACTGCCTGCATTTCCTTGTAAATTCACACAAGTGAACATCAGAACAATGAATTTCTAAGAGTTCAGTATCTAATCCCAACATTTCCAAATGACAAGAGGATGTATGTATGAAAATTAAATCAATTCAAATATTTACTCTGGAATTGTCTCAGTATGTTTAAGCAGTTATAAAGCAAAAAGGCCAAATAGTTGTCAAGTAAGTGACTTTAATTTCTAACATTTCACAGTCAATTTCTACAAAACTTCATACTTTCGCAAAAGAATTCACATTTGGTAAATAAATTTCTACCCTACAGAATCCATAGCTGGAAAAGCATGGGAGTTACTTTTCTGTTCAAGGAACCACAGTAGAGAAGAAAAGTCAGACAATACTAAATTAATAAAAAAGCAATGAGAGTGTAATAAATTACAAATGCCATTAAACTCTATTCCCATAACCAATTCAATCAGCAGCTTTTTCTAAATGTGCCTCAACATTGCCAACAAAATCTACCAATGTTCTCTTCAGGGCTGGGCTGAGCTAAGAAAGGCTTCTCACTTTCAGCAAACAGTGGCTGTGCCACGGTACTTCATACCAGATTGAACCATGCATTGCTGAGACCATCGCTACTTACAGCCTGTGCAACCAACGGAGATCTTTCTGGTCAACTCCGAGGCTCCTACATTTGCCAATCTGGCTTCCAGCTCTAAAAGTCTGCGGGCCTCAAGTGATCTCTCCTTCCAAGATCCAGCTGCTCTGCTTAGCTTCATCTGCTTACAGCTCCACTGGGAGAAGGATGCCCATGCTAGTAGCCTCCAGAGACTTCCAGCACTGAGTCACCAGGTCAGAGAAGAGCTGCAGGTGGTGCCGCTTCTCCCTGCCACTCACAGTGAGGCTTGATGACAGCTTTCATCATCATTTTACCATGACAGGAAGAGAAATGCAAGCCTTAATCTAGGAAGAAGGGTCCAAGAGGCTTATAGCTCCACAAAGGGTTTTTCTGATGGAATAAACTTGGTTCTCAGCAAGTGTTTTCAGGTTTTTGACACTCAGTAAGACTTCTGACTGGTGCCCAGGCTGTTCTGAGTGCACCTGTCTCTGTAGCTTTGCTGCCAAACACATTCTGCCAAAAAGGAAGCTTCCTAGCATGGTGCACAGGGTAGAACTGCGAGGGTACTGCACAGATTCAGGGGTAACGAAGGGAGGGGGCCAAGAGAAAAAGATGCAAAGGAGCCGAGTCTTCCAAAAGACACATTTCCTCTGATTTCAGAAAGCAAACGGCAGTGATAATTCTGCATTGATCAGGAGAATCTACAGCTTTTACTGGGTTGTTTATTCCTAAATAGATCATATTCAAATTGTCCATGTTTGAGAACAAAGTATAGGTGATGTGAAGTCTTAATTTTTAAACTACATTAGAGTTAGTATTACCTAGTCAATATGGTCATTAATATTGGTAATATTGGTAAAACTTCCAGAATATTTTCCATGCAGAAAAGATGAGCTGGTCATACAGAACTCCTTATTAAGGTAATTTGTAAAGTGCAAAGATTTTCAGGAGGATGAAATTTTTAAATGAGAAGATAAAAAGTAAGTTTGAAACTTTAATACTTGGAAATCTAGTTTACCTATACAATGAAGTAGAAGACAATGTGTAGTATCATCTGAAAATTCCTGTCGCGTTTTTCATTTCTAGATGAACTTCACACAACCAACATTACACCTCTGGCTTTGCTGTCAATATCCAACATGTGAAAGAAACACAGTGGGCTCTATTCCACTTACTACACTGCAAGAAAACCAAGAAGGAAGTTTTCCAATTTTTTGTGGACTTCTGTATTATAACCTCAGGATGATTTTATTGAATTCAGGGTTTATCAAACATAATAATCACTCATTTTCCTTTTTATATTAAAAAAGGGGGGGGGGACAAGAGAGCAGAGCATTAACTTATACTACACTCTTAGGAACCACCAAAAGTTATCCTTAAAATTCATTGTTTCAAAAGATAAAAGAAAAAGCATAAGTCACCAGAATCTTCCAGCTCCTCACCAAAAGATGCTGATTATGTCTATGTTCTTCAGGCTCCAACTAAAAAAATCAATTCATCAAATACAATTCCACATGGTACTGAATCCACCCCATACTTTGCAAACCTGAAGTTCTTCTGCCTAATAGTTCAAGTGAAGAGAAATCTGGCTTGTGAGTAAAGTGTATGAGTCAAATGGTGCTACCCTTTCTCCTTGACTTTCAAGTTTAAGAGAACAAAGCCTTAAGTGATGAAGCTGCTTGCACCCTAGGCCCAACCTCTGCCCAAAGCATTTTAGGTTTCAGCCTAACCACACGATACCTTGTGGAATGCAAACACACCTCCTTTTACTTTTCTCTGTGATCAAAACACTCGAGGGAAGATGCACAAAGGGACCTTTAAGTTGCCTGCTCCCAGGCTCGACAGGTGCATACTGACCCCTGATCCTGGTTAGTGAGTGGGATGGTGGGAGGTGGCAGCTAGAAGAGCCTCACACAGACATCACTCCTGCCTTGTCCATGTCCCATCTGAGTGCCTGCAGGCTAGGGAAAAGGGATTCAAGGACACTCCGAGTCAGAGGTCATCAGTGGGACAGAGGCATATGGAATCTGGGCATGGACCACAGGTTAAGACAACAGCCAGGTACTGCCATGTGGCTTCATAACTGAACCACTAAACAGTTTAAATTTAGAAAGAAAAGTGCTCACCTAAGCTTTGGGAAACAGGAGTAAGTAACAGCAAAAGAATTAAATGAACCACTCAAGTAACAGGAAAATAGGCCTTCTGTGCTATATGTCTGGGTGATCAGAGAATGCGTCTAGATCACTGCCAGTATGACTGGGCCCAGATATTAGAGACGCCTGTAGCTTGGCCCAAGCCTGTGGAGCCCTGCTCTTGGTGGCCTCTATAAACAGCTGGGTTTGTTCCTTTAGCTGGTCTAGTTCCAACTGAGTTGCCTGGTTCTGACGAATCAACTCCTTGGTTTTCAAAGTGATCTCCAGCAAACCGGATTTGTGCAGGACTACCAGGGTATTCTGAAAGCGCCTGTGCTTGCTCTGCCGCTGCTCTGAAAAGCTATCCGGGCTGCGGCAGAGGTGCTCGGCAGCCCACAGAGGTGAGCTGTAATTGGCTGGCAGTGGGGAAAGGGGGGAGTTGCTCTCTAACCCGTGCAGAGTACTGTCTGCTGCACAGACAGGACTGGCGGGAGAAGCAAAGGTCAGACTGGGAGCTTTAGCCACGTGGCTGCTGGACACTGGCTGAAGAGTCTGCGGACTTCCACCTGCCACCAGGGAGGGGACGCCCTGCGGAGCTGAGTCCTCGACCAGTTTGGTGCTAGGGGGTGCTGGAGTGGAGGGGCCGGACGGCACAGCACCAGTCTTGGTTGGCTCCCTGGGAGACGAGGTTGGCCCCAGTCTCTTGGTACAGATTTTCTTCTGTACCCCACTTTTTCCTCTTTCTTCTGGGCTAAGGGAAAGGCCCCTTTTGCCCGGGTGTGGGGCTATTTTGGTGTAAGAATTTAGAATGGGCAAGTAGTTCCTGGAGTCCGACTTTTTCTCCCTGGCATGGCCTGGGCTGACAGGAGATGGTACGGGTGGGTGAAGGAATAAGAGCTGTGGCTTCGTTGAGATCACTTCAAAGGAGGGCTGGACTGTCCAGGATTGGAGCTGGGATGAGCTGCTGCCCTAGAAAGAAAGGAAGAGAGCAGCATTCCACTTATTGCCTGCTGAAAGGACAGATGACTGAAGCGTCTCTTGAAGGGGCAAAACAGACCCATAGATTATTTACAACCATTTCAATATAGACCTTCCTTTGTCAAGAGAATGATTGGAGAAGAGATGGTTGAAAATAATTC
The DNA here is from genome assembly GCF_015220235.1 of Choloepus didactylus. Taxonomy (NCBI): domain Eukaryota; kingdom Metazoa; phylum Chordata; class Mammalia; order Pilosa; family Megalonychidae; genus Choloepus; species Choloepus didactylus. Next base: position 32,813,150 of record NC_051310.1, read on the forward strand.
ATGTTGGATATCACATTGTTTTTTTCTTTTCCTAAGGGAAAACTAAAGGAAATATCTATTTTTATTCAAGCGCTATCACTCAGAAAAATGAATTGTAGGTAACTGAAGTAATGAGAGAGTTAAGGTCACAAAGGAGGCAATAAAATATAGACAGGACAATTTCTCAGCATAAATTAAAATGTGATAATCTCAAGAATATAAATATGACTTTACACGAAAATCTATCTACATTTAGTACACCTGGAACCTCTTTTACCAAAAACAACTTTTGATTGAAAGTTGCATTCTGGAAGGAGTCTGTGTGTCCCTGTTTTAAGAGACACTTGGCTATTATAAAACCATTCAAAATAATAATAGCTGCCATTTGTGGCTGCTTGCTACAGGGTAGCACTCTGTGTAGCATTTTACGTGGGTTATCTCCTTTACTCCTCATAACAACCTGCAAGGTTGTTATCATTTCCTATTTCATAAATAGGAACCTGAGGCTTTTAGAAAGTTGAGCTAACTTGCCCTGAGTCACAGAGCTACTAAGTGATGGAGCTGGGATTCCATCCTCTATCTGACTCTAAAACTCATCTTAACCTTTGTTATATGACTCTTCAATGATGGATTTTGATTTTTAAAGTACTGATTTAGAGGAAGGTCTAATAAAGAAGGGCATGGCTACTTGTTTCCAATATTTAAGAGCCAGTCCAGTTCCAACCTGGTCCCAAAAATATGAATGTAGACAAGGGTAGGCAGAGAGAGAGCCTGAGAAAGGTTCTTCTCCTGGGTGGGGCCATGGACTCATTTATCTAAAGAAAGCCACGGACTATCTCTCCCCACACACATGCACAACATTTCACACACATTTCTGCTTCTTGGATGCCAGGCTAGGAAATGCAGGCCAACTATTATTTATCTCCAATTCTTATACTAAGGCTGGGATGATCTGGAGAGAGTATGTTCTGGAGTCCTCTTGGTGTTCAGATATACCCTGTGATCTATTCAGGCAGCAAGGCTAGGACCCAAAACCACACTCCCCTGTCAGAGCAGATCCAAAATCTCAAGACATCTTTAAGGAGAGATGTTAAGTACGAGTTAAGTAGAGATCAGTTTAGTCTAGCTCAGTCAGAAGCAAAACTTCAGTCCTAAGGGGGTTAACCTACAAGGCAAATGGATCCAAAAAAAACCACCCAATCCGCTGCCTTCCCAAGATGATTTTACTTGATTGTTCTTCCCAATGCTTTTGTTTGGCCCACTGGCCTAAGAGATACTTAGTTTATTAGTTCTAATTATTAGGTTTTGCAAATTGTATCATTCATGTTGCAATCATCAGAAGGAATGGAACAAAATTCTAGACTTGGACGGGATCTCGGAATCATTTCACATAGAGCCTTCACGTAAAGGTGAGGAAACTGAGGTCCGTGGTAACCGTGGGTAACTGTGTGCAAGATCACACAGTCCGTGGCAGAACCAGCATTAGACCCTTTGAAGAAAAATACCTTAAACCAAGCAGCAATAATCAAGACATTATACAATATGCAGAACTTTAAAGAGGTACATTATTATTTTAACTTTAGAATTTCTGTCATGTTTAATAAAGAAAACCCTGGACTATTCCACCAGGTCAGCCCCTCCCCAGGCCGCCTGTGTTCTGATGGATGGAGCCCAGCAGCCATCCTGGCCGGTCTGTCAGGAAGAATGTGGTTCTGCTGGAAAGGCCCACTCACTCCTTAACTGTGGGCCGGTCTCAGCCCTCTGGAGCCGCCAGCCTAGCCTATGACAAAGAAGGGATATAAACACAGACATGTGAGAGTGACAAGGGAGACAGAGAGAAAGGCAGGGAGCAAAGGAGGCAGGAGAAAGGAAATCCAGAGGAGCCCACAGCACTGGTGGGGCCAGGACAGTCTCACTGGGGCTCCAGGCCTTTGTTCACTCTTGTCATCTCAGTAAGGAGACATGTACTTCCAGCTGAGACAGAATTTGCCAGGCAAAACTCTTCAAATTCCTCTTCCAAACGCACCTGGCTACCTTGTTGAATATCAGTTTGTGCTGATTTAAGTTAAGAGGTTACTGTTTCCTGTCAGATGACAGCCATATTCTTCTAACCCTTCACCTAAGGTGGGAAGGTCAACTACATAAAGCCAGATTCCATCTGCCACTACCTTCAAGCAGCCTCATCAATGGACCCAGGTGGGAACTGGGATATGTTTTCAAAGTAAAGCAGCATAAGGTTAAATGTTCTTTGGGTTAAATTGATCTTTTCTATTCCCCAGACTTCTCTATTTGAATTTAACCAAGTTCATCTCAATGAGTTCTCAGTTTCAGACACTGGAGCTTAGCTTCGATTTTCAGCTAAGTCTTCTTTTCTTTCATATCTAGACAATAATCAAATCATATGCATTGTTATGTAATAAAGCTGAAATAGGTTATTTTTCAATTCTACAACAGTGCTGTGTGGAACTGCTGGGGTAGCTGAATCTAAACCAAGGAGCTTCTTGTCACTTATGACATGGCTTTGGCTGATTACTAACAGAATTCTCAGAACGTGACTTAAGATACATGGAAATTGTCCCAACCTCTGAAACCAATAAATGCATCCTGTATTTCTAGATTCCTGGGGCAATTCAAATTAAAAAGAGATTCTTTTGCATCTGTCCTAAACTCTGCCATATGTTAGAATGCACTAATGAAGTAATGACATTTTTGCTTTGGCCCTTTATATGACTAAAGCATTTTGGGGTCTCTTTGGACTATGGATACAGAAATATAAATCTACTGTTGCAAAATGAGAATACAGCCAGGAGTCTTGTATTTGTTTTTAAAACAGTATCAGCAGTTGAAAGGTGACATTGTTTCCCCAGGACAGAAAGTTCACATCAGTGTGGTTCTAGTGGTCAGTTTAACATCTCTCCATGGCAGAAAGGATGAGGCTGGGGACAAAGAAAACTCAGAAATTTGAAAGTGCACAGACTTTAGGAGCCAGCAGTCCTCCTCACCTGTTTGACCAGCACGTTCTTCATGATGACCATGGGGGACAGAGTAGGGAAGGCATTGTTTGCAGTCTTGGAGTTCTGCCCCGGCCTGTCTTCACTCCAGCCTAAGGCGCTCAGCAGGTCCTCGGACTCCATCTGCTCTGCAGAGCTCAGGCATTCCGAGCTCCCATCTGGTGGGCAGAAGAATGGTTATTTATTTCAGCTCTAGGCTAGGGGCTAGAAACACTGGACCTCTTGAAATTGAATGCAACATTTGTGACAGGTGATTCTGTGCATTTTACTAAGGAGAGGGGCTTTGGCTTTCATCAGATTCTCAATGGGATCCAGAACTACCCCTACCCAAAAAAAGTTTAAGTATCCCCGCCCCAGGACAGCTTGACTTCCTTTCTAAGTCTCTAACTGACAAAAGCCTGTCTTTGTCAATAGAATTCACGTGAAAGTAATCAACATCATAGCCTAAAAGAAGGCTTCCAGTTCCTTACTGTAAAAAATCTGTTTTTGAGGGGGAGGACAGTGTGTGACTGGGGCAGGATTAAGACTTTGAGAGAGGCTCTGGGCACCACAAGATGTAATTATAATAGTAAAAATAAAACTAATCTGTAAACCCAAGATTTTCATCCGTGCTGAAATTAAAATGGTTTCTTCCTAAATTTTCTAATTGTAAAATTCTGACTGAATTCATCAAAGCTAAAAATTTTTCTTTCTTTGTTCTCCCCCCCAACCCCACCCTTATTGGTATCCTAAGTGCATGCTGAGTGTGCCTACTGGGGATCCTGCACAATGAAGGATAGCAAGATGCACTCCGAGAACCCCAAGGGGAAGAAAGTAAGGTTGCCCTACACAAAATCCATACAAAAAGGACATGATAAGCTATCTGCTGGAAGAAACCAAGAGACTGCTGCAAACCTGCTGTTGAGGAGTCTGGGAATATCTGAAATGCTTATCAAGAATCTCAGAGTAATCTGGAAGAGGCAGGACTGGAATGTGACTGTAATTTAAATAAGTGCCACTGTCCACACTTGCATTTTCCCCAGCTTGGAGGAAGACTGTGTGACCAGAGGACATTCCTCAATAGAGGTACAATTCAGAATCTCCAGAGAAGCCTTTCAAAAATTATGGATGTGGAGCCTTCCTTTCCATCTAATGGATTGATGTATCTGAGGACTGGGGTCCAGGCACGTGTATTTTGACAAAACACCAAAGGTGATCCAAATGTGCACCTCGAGTTTAGAACCATTAGGCCAGAAACAAAGGACTCCAGAAGCAATGGGCATATCCAGTGCCTGGATCTTGGTTTCTAAGTGCCATGCTGCACAAAGAAGGAAACAGGGCTCCTTGAAGAAATGGCTGATTCCAAGTCTTTGGCAGGGAAGGCATAAGATAAGCCTGGACACCTTGTTGTCCTAGAAAGTAAGGCAGTACTCAAACACTAACTGGCACATTAAAAAAGACACAGGAACTAGCTAGAAGGGACTCCCACTGGCCAAATTTGGGCCAATTTGAGTATCAAAAATAATAATAATGTTAATGGATTGACAAATTGAATTACAAAAGAATTCCACGAATCCATGATGGTCAAAAAAGGGGGTGGGGGAAGGAAAACACTTCTTTACAGAAGAATGTCAGCAAATAAATGTACAAAGAATGACAGAATTAGAAAATCACCACCTTTAAGCTACCACTGTCTTAACTGATTCAGGCAAGGATCATCAGTGGGTACTAAAACCACTGGACAAGAGTTTATTGGGGAACAGGATATTCACACAATCTCAAAGTATCATCCAATAGATTACTCCTTAACTACAAAGAAAAAGGGTACTTGTAAAATAAAGAAATTTGGCACATACTTCGTTAACCAAATGATCACTGGAGTATCACCAAGAATAAGACAAACTGAGTCTCCTTATGTGTTGTCTTGGTAAGGGTACAAAATCAACAGTGTAGCATTCTTGTCAAAAGTGTTTACTACTCTGATTTTAATAATGAGGAAATAACCAGAAAAATTCATATTTTGGGGACAGTCTACAAAAAAACTGGCCCAACTCATTCAAAGTTGTTAATGTCATGGAAAAAAGAAGAATGAAAAGATTGGGAGCTATTCCAAATTAAAAAAGACTAAAAAGAGAGGACAACTAAATGCAATGCACAATCCTCAACTGGATTCTGGATCCAAAACAAATAGGCAAAAAGACAAAAAGCTATAAAAGATACTATTGGGGCAACTGGAAAAATCTGAATCCATGTTAAATTTCCTATGTATGATAACCATAGTTATATCAAAGAAGTTTCGTTTTTTTAGGAGACACACTCAAGTATTTAAAGATGAAAGTGTCTGCAAATCACTTTAAAATGATTCAGCCTCTTTGTATATAGTGTGTGTGTGTAAAGAAAGATAAAGCAAATATGGTAAAATTATAACAATCAAAGGATCTGAAAGATATCTGGAGTGTTCATTCACTTTTCCATAGATTTGAAGTTTTTCAAAATAAAAAGTTGGGAAAATAATTAAAATGGAAAATGCTACCTTGGTTTTGTAAATTTTGTCATACTCCAAGGTAAGTGGAATAACTCAGGCAGTGAGGAAATCACTGGCCCCTGGCCCAGGAGGGACTAGGGGCATTCACTGGGGCCTCTTGCTGGGACATAATGTGTCCTGATTACTTTTAATATAGCCTCATGTCTGAATAGTAACCAAGACAGATCACAAAATTTCTCATTTTAACTACATTCAAATGTACAATTTAGTAGAATTAATTATATTCACAATATACTGTCCTACCATCACTGACATCCATTACTCCTCCTTTTTCATCACCTCAAAAAGAAACTACTCACCCATTAAGCTCTAACTCCCTCTTCCTGTCCTGCTTTCAGCCCCACCCCTGGTAACTTATAAACCGCCACCAGTCCCTATGAAGCTTGCTTCTTCTAGGTATTTCATATAAGCAAGGTCATATAATAACATGCATACAACTCAACAACAAAAAGACAAATAACCCAATTAAAAAATGGGCAAAGGACTTGAATAGGTATTTCTCTAAAAAAGATAGACAAATGGCCAATCTGCACATGAAGAGAGGTTCAACATCATTGGCATCAGGAAAATGCACATCAAAACCACAATGAAATAGCACTCATACCCACTAGGATGTCTATAATTTAAGAAACAGAAAAGAATTAAGTGTTGGCAAGGACATGAAGAAAACAGGAACCCTCATACATTGTGATTGCAATGTAGAACGATACAGCCACTGTGGAAATCATTTGGTGGTTCCTCAGGAAACTGAAAATAGAATTACCATATGACCCACCAATCCTCTTCTTGGTATATACCCAAAAGAACTGAAAGCAGGGACTTGAAAAGATATTTGTACAACAAAGTTTACAGAAGCATTATTCACAACAGCCAAAAGGTAGAAGTGACCCACATGTCCTACAATGGATGAATGGATAAACAAAATGCAATGGAATATTATCCAGCTGTAAAAATGAATGAAGTTCTGATGCACGCTGCAACATGGATGATCCTTGAAGACATCATGTTTAATGAAATAAGCCAGACACAAAGAGACAAATATTGTATGGATAGCACAATATTTTTATAGCACCTCCACAAAGAGAATGAGGAAACTAAAAGAAAATTTCAGATTGTGGGACATTCTACAAAACAAGTAGGCTGACTCTAAAAGCTGAAATCATGTTGGAAGGAGAAGGACCACATGTCAACAGTATTAGGAATAATGGTGATAGAACTATGAGTAATTTTCATTTTCTTCTCTGTGTTTTTCTGAATTTCTAAGTTTCTACAATGAGCATGTATTAGCTTCATAAGATGAAGAAAGAACAGATAAAAAACTTGATATTCAAAGGAAAAAAAGACATCAGCTGCAATGTCTCCCAAACCTGCCTGATTATTAGAATTATCAGAGACCCTTGTAAAAACCCAGACTCCAGACCCTCTCCCAGATCTTCTAAATCAGAATCTCCAGAGGAGGAGGTCCTGGTGACCAGTAGTTCTACCAAACACCTTGGGTGAACCTTGTGATGAAGCAAGTTTAGGAAGCAATGCTGAGATAGAGAAGGAAAACCCAAAGGGCTACCAGTTGGCCTGCCCTTCCCAGACTGTCCTGGCACTGGCTGGGGTAACTAATTCCTCTTAGTCTAATCCTCTGATCTGTGTTATGTTCCTCTCTGAGCAAGTCTATTTATAATTTGGTTTCTCATGCAACCTGCCTACAGGGACAAAATACACTAATCTTAGCATGAGAAGGTACTAGTTTTTCTAACAGCTGCATTTCTCACTATAAATTAATAAACCAACAAGAGTGATTGATCAGTCTCTGTGAGCTTGGATAATATAAATCTTCACCTTGTGCTACTCCTCTGCATTCCTGGGTTAAAACTGTTGACATTAGAACATATTCAAATCACTATCCTTAGACGTGGAAATAAAAAAGAGCCTCAGCACAACATTAAAACATTCCCTGGGTTTGCAGCTAGTACTTCCAGGCAAGATTTAAGGCAAACTAAGGAAAATCGATCCTTCTACTCTCTTGTCTCTTTGCAGTGGGGCCAGGTGGCTCATAGTCCAAAATAGCAGATTCCAGGGGAATGGAGTATGAGGGAAAACGTTTTTAAACTCAGCAAAATTACTTCCTTAGCAAAAACATTCTCTTAACAAATTGTATACTACTTTTGTTTAACTGGCAGCCTTCCAATTTGTTACATGGTGACAACATGCAGCAGTATTTTTTACCCCTGCTATGTGCCTATTCCTAAGAAAAAGTAGCCAAAACAATAGAATTATAAGTATTTAAATGTTGTGGGGTTTTTTTTCCCAGTAACTACTTGCAACAGTTGGAAGTGTAAGACTTAAAGTTGAGAAAATATGTTAAATCATTCCTTCAGAACCAACCTCATGGTGATGAGACCAGCACCCTGCCATATGACATCAGAATTACCATGTTAAGAGATCAGATAGTTATTTTCCAGTGCATGAAAGCTTTCCATCCTTATCACCCAAATGAGTTTGGGGGAGGGAATTTTTCAGGCAACTCATTCATTACAATGTAGAAAGGACAAGGTGTTTTTAACCTGAAAATCCTGAGTCCTTATCTGACTCCGCAGCCGCCATGCCGAGCTGACGAGCTACTTTCTTCATCTCCGTCCCTTTGCCGAGTTTGGCTGAGAGTCTTCTGGGGCTCTCTCTGGATGGGTTTTTCTTTTCCATGTTCTACTGGGCTGGAAGTGGATTCATCAATACTCTTTTCATCAGGATTGCTCTAGGAAAAACAACAATTACATAAGAAGTCATTGCATTGAGAGTTGAAACAGGTGATCCTCAGGCTGAGGAGTAAGGGAAAGGCAAGGAAAACTGGCCTCGCCCACTTCCACTGGATCTCCTCTAAGGTCTCCGCTGACAAAGGCTTCAAGCTGACTAAATACTAGGATGGTTTCCCCCCAAAAGCAGAGGCATGGTCTTCTCACTGCCCTCTAATTCCATTACAGATTCAAGACACACAAACCACCCTCAGTGGAGGCTTTGTAAACTAACAAAGGCGCATTTGATTAGGCTTTTGGGAATGGGTAATCAAGTCAGCTTGCCCTCTGCTCTGAAGATGGGAGAGGTTCCTCTGCTGGGCGAGGTCTGCGTTCCAGGTACACACTGGTACGTCTGTGACCTACTCCGCCGCCTCCCACAGTGGAGTTTCTCTAATTAGTCTCTCACCTCTTTGGATGAGGTAATGAACAGAGCAAAAACAAATCCTTATTAATGTATGCTACTTTTTTGGCCTGAAGAGCACTTTTCTGCACAAATAAGATATACATAATAATATGCTTGGGTTACATAAAAAGTGAGTTCATAATATGATTGCCATGAATGTTCTCTCATTTGAGCCTCACAATCACCTCCTTATTTGCTTTCCCATTTTACAGAGGAAGATGGTGAGGCTCAGATAAGTTACATTCAGCCATTTAAAGCTATTTAACAAGCGCCCACCATGGATCAGGCACTGTGCTAGGACTAGGAATACAGAGTGAAAAGGACAGAAGACATGGTCCCTACCCTTCCTGGACCGAGTCTAGAGAGAAAGAGAGATATTAAACAAGTAATCACAAAACTAATTACTATTTTGATAAGAACTATAAAGTGTGTGTGTGTGGGGGGGGGGGACTGAAGGTCTGGAGGAAGGGAAGGTTTTCTGAAAAAGTGACCTGTAGGTGGGATCTGCAGGATAGGAAGGAATTAGTAGGAGTCACCCAGGTGAAGGGGGATGGATGGGGTGTAGAGGTGAATCCTAGGCAGTGTGAAGGCTGGAAGGGAGCAAGGAGCTCAGCACATTCAAAAACCTGAAAGGCCAGGAAGGCTGGAGGGCAGTGCTGGGGGTGTAGGATGCTATGTGCTGACGTATAGGTAGGTGAGGAGTAGACAGGCCATGCCTTGTAATCCATGTTAAAGACTTTGGATATTAACTTAAGGGCAATGGGGAATAACAGAAGAATTTTAATCAGGAGAGTGACTGGATGCTGGGTTGAGACTGAACTGGAGAGAGGCAAATGTGACACTGAGAACATGAACATCCTACCATAGTAGTCCGGGTGAATTAGGGTGGTGGCAGTGGAGATGGAAAGAAGTGAACAGGATGGAGACATATTTAGAAGGCTGATTTGATGGGACCTGGTTTTTGTATGTGGGGAGCAGACGATGGTACCACTTTCTAAGCAAGGGAGTCCAAGAAGGGCAGGTGGGGTGGGGTGAGGGGTGGGGTGAGAGGTGGGGTATGGCTAGAGTTCAGTTTGAGCTATGCAGATTCTGAAGTGGTGGTGGGTCATCCAAGCGGAGATACTGGGTAGGGAGACAGATATACAGGAGAGAAGCCTAGATTTGACAAACATTTAGTTCATAGGAGTCCAGAACTAGGCTAACTGCAAACAATGAGAAAAGTCCACTGAAGGGCTGGCAGAGGCTGAGAACATTTCTTCCCCTGCAGGAAGGCCACTTAAGTCAACCAGGAGTGGCAGCTGTAAGGCTGGCTTAACAAGAATACAAACATGGGATAAGGAGAATAGGGAGGCAATGGGAAAAAGACAATAATAATGCAACTGGGTAGGTGTAAGCAAAACCTGGTAACATATTAATTCACAATCCACTCATGACTCCATCCTTTTATCCTTCTGAGTGGGAAGACACACAAGTCCCCTAAATCTGGGTGCTAGATCTAGGATGCCCTGAAATGCCAAGCCTGAAACGCTTTGGCCAATACCAGACCTAATTGGAAAACATCAACTACTCAAGAAACAGAGGAGGGATTCAAAATAAAATTAAATAGATAACAATATGTAGAAGCAGCCTTGAGCAAGAACTGTCTTGCTCAAATTTTTGCATACAGAAGTGGGACCGTAGAGAACACAAACCAATCTGAATGAGACTGAATTTTAAACACAATTCCAAGTAAAAATTATTTTGCAACATATGTAACTCATTTAAGGGGACTGTCTTCCTCATTCCGTTCAGATCAAATCAAGGACTCTTCAACGGGTCACATTTAATTCTGTGTGTGTAAAAAATGGACAACAGGGCTGTCACACCTTGCATAGCATGGTGCAAAAGCAACGTCTCTATTGGACAGCTATGAAGTAGACAATCCAGTAAAAAAAAAAAAAAGTAGATGAAAATTTAAAACTGTATTTCCAATCAAACCAGGATCCCATTGTGTGAAATGCAACAAATGTGCATAGTGTCATTTTCTTGCAAATAATACTGTCCAAAAGTGAACTGGAGGCATCTTCAAAATGGAATTGAATATGGCCTGTAAATGAGCATTCAGACTAATTCTAATCTGACCATGCTGTTGATTTCGATGAAGAAGATAGCTCATGTTAGTTGTAATTAATTAAGAATGCAAGAGAGTTTCACTTTATCTTACAAAACATAGGTTATTTCATAGACATTTAGGGGGAAGCATCCCAATTTAGTCTTCCATGGTCCTTGTGACAAGAAAATGAAAAAGGTCTTGTTACTGTTAGTAAAGTGTAATGAATATAGGCACTAAAAAAGCACAGGAGTTTATTCTGGCTCATAGAGAATTTGCAGAATAATATTGACTGTGGGATCAAAATACTGAAATGTTGGCAAATAGGTTAAAAGGGAAAAGGATGCAAAAATTTTAGATCCTGGGGAATTGGTAGCAGTTGGAAATAAATAACAAACAATAAATAAATAAATACTCTACTTTAGAACGGTAAATTGCCTCTTTTGGATGTGAAAGTGATTAAAAATATGAAAGCCCGTGTCCTAAATCAAGTTGTCTTTAAGCAGCACAAATCCTTACTGTCCCGGGAGGTTCAAGTAGGAGGGAGAATGAAGGGTTACATCCCACCTCACCTTTCTTTTCATGGAGAGGAGAGGCACTTCCCTCCTGGGATTGGCGCTGAGCATGTCAATTAGCCAGTGAACAACAAACCACGCCTGGTGGCACCCTACGAGACCTCCATGGGGGACAGCAGATGGATGATGATGGCATCTACAACAGGTGCTCTCAGACCCAGGGCCATGGAAGTGGCAAAGTCTCACAACCTCAAGAAGTGGTTTGATTTTTTTTTTCCCCTCCTTAGGGAAGTTAGATATTCATTAGTTGAGTAGGAGTTGAAACAGGGTTACTAAGCTATTACCCTGTGTGTCATTTCTACATTCCTGGCACAGACTGGAAGCCTCTAACACTGCTTTAAAAACATCTCAGATCCTCATGTGTCTAACTCTGCATTCGAAGGATTCCAATTAAATTCCAAAAATTCAAAATTGACCCTAATTGGGCCTCTTATAAATGTACATGTAGCACATTGTCCAAAAGGTACCCAGAGAGCATGGAACACAGTAAAACTCATAATGTAAATTTAAATCAGTGTAAATTTAAAAAATCAATGTAATGTAAATGTAATCAACAAATTTACATTATAAGTTCATATAAATAAATATAAAATAAAACTCTAACCAAAGTTCTATAATAAGTATAATTTAAGTGCTCCACAGCATTGGCTCTTATTTCCATTTTTGCGCTTTTCCTATGCAGTCTAATTACTTGTCTCCTCAACCTCAAGGGTTATTTTCTTCAACATTGTATCCTCAGGCCAAACAGCTGATAGGTATATGAGACATGGGAGGCACTGGACAGAATAATACATTTCAACAAATCTTGTCCTGCTGAGTCTGACAGCCCTAGCAGCTAAGCTGTCACTGAAATTCCCAAACAGCTTGAAGGTCAAGTCTCTGCATTTCTAAACACCATGGTCACCTCAAGATCTAACTTCCAGGTCTGGTCCACTGCAGGAAACAGACTGACTCCATATTCTAAAATGAAACCTTTCCTCCAGGACTCGGGAGTAAACTGACCAACCAAATTAAAGGGAGTTACACTGGCTCTAACCCACAAGTAATTTCGGGAGATTTGGGTTTATGATAAAAAGTAGACCCAAGGGTTACATGGAAAGGATCTGAAATGCTACTCTCAGATCTCTCCTTTTATAAACACCTCGCAACTTCCCCTGGAGCTCAAGTTCCCTTGAAAATGTGTCACGTGTATAACATACGTGCATGGACAGATAGGTGTGAGGTTAATAAAGCCCAAGCAGAGCCTTAAATACAATAGAAAAATAAAGACCTCACCACCCAGAAAACCAAGAGTAATCCCAGTTAGAATGACAAATTATTTCTAGGTTTTCTCGGAAGTTATTTTCTCTTGATCTGCATATTCAGAGATACCATTCTGGAGGAATGTCTGTGTATTTTAGTGGAGGAAAGCCCATCTACCTAAATCTCTAATATTCATCTTCCCTTTTGCATCCATTTCATTCTCCAATTTGGCTACTAACTCATGTTAAAGATCTTGAATCCTGATTCCATACAGTTTTCTATTTTGGGAACCAGGTATGGGTGGCTCTGTTCTCCCCTTTTAAAGAGGAGGTCAGATTAGAGAACTTCAAATCCCCAGCTTCCAGAAGGGTTCCCAGTAACAGTGCCCACCTACCCATGCCCACCGGCCCGGGCGGCATCTGTGCAGGACAGCGACAGACCCCTCCAGCCATGCACCAGCCTGCCAACTCAGCAGGGCAGAACTGGGCGACCCCAGTACCGTGCTGTGGCTGGCAAGCCACCAGCCTCCCAGGACAAACGCCCAGGCAGTGTGTACTGCCAGGACTTGGGCAATACCAGGGAGCCTGGCTCCGGCCTCTGCCGGGATCAGAGCTCCCCCCAACCCACCCACTAACCACTAACTCCCTACTTGTCACTGCCCAGCCTTCTCCCCCACCTCCTCCCCCATCCCCTGGTGCCACGCCTGGCAAGCTGGCCACCCCGGGAAAATACCCAGCAAAAAGGGTGACAGTAGGTCTCTGTAAAAAGGCAGTACACCTGTGCCAGGAGCCGAGAACCGGCCACTGCTCCCACCCCAAACCCCTCACCCTGGTGCCGGCTCCGTGCCCACTCACTCATTCCCTGCTTCTCTGCTCATGTTCTGCAGGCTTCCGGGCTCTCGGCCCGCCCGGGAACCGGCTGGCTGGTGCCCCGCTCGGGGCTAGACCAGCCCTAACCGTCTCGCCCCACTTACTCCCGACAGATGACCCCTTCCTTCCCCCCCAAACACAGCCCCCTCCTTTCTCTCGATTCCCTCTCGCACAGTCCCCGCCCCCTCACAGCAAAACCACCAACTCAATGCAAGGAGGGGCGCACGACCCCTTGCTCCCCCCATTTGGAACTATGTCCCCCTAAAGCCCCGGTTCTCCCTCTCGCCTACCTCGCTCCCCTTCTTCTCTCCCCGGCTCCCACCTCTTTTCCCCACGCTCCTCCCACGAACCCTCTCCCGTCGCGCCATCCCTGCCCCCTTTCTCCCCGCCTCCATCCGCTCCCCCGCGTCCTCGCGCCCAACCCTCCCTTTCTCACCTAGGGCCGGGGTCGCCGTCCCACGACCGCCCCCGAGGGAGAGGTGGCGCATGCGCGAGCCCGGCCCCGCGGCTCCATGACAACCCGATGGTCGCCGGGTCTTCAGCTGTCCCTCCTCTGCATCCCACCCCTTCCTCCTCCCCCCGCCTCCGCGGCAGCTTTCGCCAGCCACGTGACCCAGCTCGGAGGACCCAGCACCACGGAGACTGCTCGCTATTCTCCTAGAAGGGCCCTTTGAGATCCATCCTCTCTCCCCTCAGCCCCAAAGCGAGGCCGCACGGGGGCGGGGCCGTCCCTCAGAAGCCTGCGCTCTCTCAGCGGAAGGCGGGCATCTCTGTGGTTGGCTTCTGGGGCTCCGGCCGCCATTTTGTGTGGGGGACCTTGAGTCCCACGCGCCGCGGGCATGGTTTCGAGGCGGAGTTTCGAGCTAGCCGGGTGGGCCGGGTTAGAGCAGATTTGAGGGATCGTGTGAGCAGTGGCTGGGGGGAACCACCCTCTGGGTTGGTGCCGCGTTAGGGTCGGGAACCCGGACAGGCCGCGCGTGACTTGCACGCGGAGCCCTGGCGGCAGTGTCCAGCCTGGGACGGACGCGGGGCAGTCTCGGCGCGACGGAGGCGGCCCCAGACCCGGCCCCGCGCCGCTCACGTTGTTGCCACGCCTGTTCCCTCGCTCTGTGTGCGTTCCCATCTGCCGCGCGAGACAGTCCTCCGCCAGGCGGGGACGCGACGAGTATTTTTGTTGGATGATTTCATGTCACTTGATGTTTGACTCACTCTGCGACAGTCAGAGCTGTTGGCTTTTTATGGGTGGTGTTTTTCATCCCTGCACTTGGTGTTTTACTGTGAACACACGTGTAACAGCTGAAGAAAAATAGGGGTTGGGAGTAATTGAAGTTCTGATGAACCAGCGAGCCTCACTGCTTAGATTATTAAAGTTCCTCCGCGCGCGAAAAAGATGACAGGTGAATTCAAAGATCACAGATGGGTCGCGGCAAGTTGAAGAACTGCCATGTCCAATACGGTAGCCGCTAGTCACTTGAGGCTATTAGATAAATTGAAAATTTCAGTTTTTCAGTCGCTCTAGCCATATTTCAAATGTTCGTTAGGCTCACATGGCCTGCCGTGTTGGAAGGCGCAGATTTTAGCACATTCTCAGCATCGCAGGAAGTCCTATTGGACAGGAGTAATTAAATGATGGGGAGCGGGGTTGCATTGTATTGGTAATCTAGGCCTTTTTAAGCACTACTAGGTCACACTTAATCACGTTAGTCCTCCACATAGAGAGAATACTGAAGCATTAATGGGTATGAATGTATTTATTAGCACTAACAACCGACAAGTAATAACAGAATGTCTACAGCATATAAGGCTTTTGTTGGGGGATAGAGGGAATGAAAACAGTAGCCAATTATCAAGTAATTAAGAGCCAGGCAGCTTGATGTGCCTCTACAAATTTTTGAGGTAGGTGCTGTTATTATTTCCTGTTTATAGATGAGAGAACTGAAGTTTATGTCTTTAATGATACAATTACTAAACCCCAGCCTCTTTTTGAGGCAGAATAAAAGTCTGCTTTCAAATAATCTAAAATCTAATCTAGAAAGTAAAACATACCATAATAAACAATACAAGATAGAAGGTACTAAATGTCAGAAGATTCTTCACAAAATCTAATGAATGAAATTGGGGGTGGGGGTGGGGAGAGGAGGGCGGGGATAACTTAAAGCTTGTTTTTTGTTTGTTGTTGAAGGAGGAAGAGATCAGCGGGTAAAGTTAAAAGGACAGATATAAATCTGATTTACAGTAGTGGAAAGTGAGAGCATAATGTATACCAGGCAAAACAGAATAGATGACATAAGCAAAATCTTCAGGGGCAGCCTTATTTTGGTCCTCGAAATGAGCAAATAAGTCAAACTTCCCTGTTTGTACCTACTTTCTGAACAAGCAGCCATGCTATGTGTTCCAGTTTGCTGATGCTGCCAATATGCAAAATACAGAAATGGATTGGCTTTTATAAATGGGATTTATTAGTTTACAGGTTTACAGTGCTAAGGCCATAAAAGTGTCTGAACTAAGGCGTCAACAAGAGGATACCTTCACTGAAGGAAGGCCAATGTGTCTGGAACACCTCTGTCAGCTGGGAAGGCATGTGGCTGGCATCTGCTGGTCCTTTGCTCCTAGGTTGCATTTCAAAATGGCTTTCCCCAAAATGTCTCTGGGCCTCTATCTCTCTTAGCTTCTCTCAGCTCTCTGCTTGGTTTTCCTGGGGCATTTCTCTCTAAGCATCAGGGGATCCTCTCTTAACTTCTCCAGGGCAAACTCTGGGCTTGGTCTCTTAGCTTGGCATCTCCAAAAGTCCTTCTGTCTGCATCTCTCAGCATCTCCAAGTGTCTGGGTCTATGTCGGTGCTTAGCTTCTCCTGGGGGTAAAGTCTGGATTACATAGTTTAGCTTCTTTAGCAACTTCTGTCTGTGAGCTCTCTTAGAGGACTCCAGTGATCTAATTAAGACCCACCCAGAATGGACAGGGTCATGTCTCCGTGGAAACAGTCAATCAAAAGGTTCCACCCAACAAGATTAGATTAAAAGAACATGGCTCTCCAGACTTCAATTAGTGATATGAATGAAGCAGGTCTGGTTAAGACTAGGGCAAACTGGGCCAAAGGGGAAAGGACGAAACTGACTGTGTTTTAAAATTTCGACTTCCATATGAGACCAAGGGAAGAGATGTCTATTTGTTACAGGATCTATATTTTCTAATCAGTACAACTCTACAGTTGGTTTGTTCAAACACCACAATTACATGGAACTTTGAATAGGAAGTGAGATATGGTAGGTTAGTATAGGCTAGAGTGAAATAGAGACACATCCCAAAGTAATTTGGGCAGATAAAAAATATATTTACAACCCCCCCACCCACCCACCCAGCCCCAAGGAGCTGGGGGAAGGTGTAGAATTGTTGGACTTCCTCACCTGGACGGGTGTTGATGTCACAAACACTGGGACTAGCAGTTGGATGTGCTGAGCCCTCGATCGTGGGACTTGCCCTATGAAGCTCATTACTGCAAAGGAGAGGCTAAACTTGCATATAATTGTGCCTAGGAGTCTCCCCCTGAGTACCTCTTTGTTGCTCAGATGTGGCCCTCTCTCTCTCTAACTGAGCCACCTTGGCAGGTGAACTCACTGCCCTCCCCCCTACGTGGGACCTGACTCCCAGGGGTGTAAATCTCCCTGGCAATGCAGGATATGACTCCTGGGGATGAATCTGGACCCGGCATCGTGGGACTGAGAATATCTTCTTGACCAAAAGGGGGATGCAAAATGAGACGAAATAGTTTCAGTGGCTGAGAGATTTCAAATGGAGTCGAGAGGTCACTCTGGTGGACATTCTTATGCACTATATAGATAACACGTCTTAGGTTTTAATGTATTGGAATAGCTAGAAGTAAATACTCGAAACTACCAAACTCCAACCCAGCAGTCTGGACTCCTGAAGACAGTTATATAATAATGTAGATTACAAGGGGTGACAGTGTGATTGTGAAAACCTTGTGGATCACACCCCCTTTATCTAGTGTATGGATGGATGAGTAGAAAAATGGGGATAAAAACTAAATGACAAATGGGGGGATGGGGGGATGCTTTGGGGGTTCTTTTTTCCCTTTTATTTTTTATTCTTATTCTGATTCTTTCTGATGTAAGAAAAATGTTCAGAAATAGATTGTGGTGGTGAATGCGTAACTATATGATTGTACTGTGAACAGCTGATGTATACCATGGATGATTGTATGGTATGTGAATATATTTCAATAAAACTGAATTAAAAAAAAGATCATGGCTCTTCTGGGATCCATAACAATTTCAAACTGGCACACTGTGTCAATAATAACTTGAGCTTCAAAGACAAGTTTGGTAATGGAACCCAAATGAAGCAGATCAATTTACTGATAGGTATAATTCTTAATGAGCTACTATATGATTCTACATAATTAGACATATAGATAAGCCATTCATGAAAATGGATAATGAATAGTATTTTTAGATAGCCAAGCCAATTTTTAGAAACCTTTTCCTTTGTTAATTCATAGTGGTTTGTAAATCAGCACCTCTGTTGATAGTTTCCTGGTGTCCCGAGCTTTCATCTTTGTTCTTACACATTTGGTTGGACTAAAGTCCCTGTGACTGAGGGTGGGATTTTTTTTTCCCCCGACACATTATCTAATTTGTTCAGATAGCTGCGATCACAAATGGTCCAAGAATACTCAGATAATAAACCAAATGTAAACCAAATAATCAGATGGTAAATATTGGTCTTCAAACATCATAGCCAATGATGCCACGCTTGCCTATGATCTTGTGGATATAAAACCACATCCACACCTCAGTGGCCACCAAATGATTCAGCAGAACTTCCTTAACTGTGAGCTGTTTGAAACTACCAGTTTGAGTGCTGTTGACTATTTTTTTTAGTCTCTGAATAGCTATAGGCATCTCAGCAGGGGTTGGAGGAACCAGCTCAACTTTGGTGTAATGCCAAAATATGGCTTCAGGTAAGTCACAGCAGCGTTGACCAGCACCAGAGCCTTCTCCATGAGGTTTTGGACAAACTGGACCATGACTGTAAGATGGAAAGTCGGTGGGCCCGAACAGCCCCCTGAATGTTGAGGGTGGGTTTTGAGGCACTATTTCTCCTTGCTGTGGGGTCCTTCTTTCCAATTTGATCTCTTCGTTCCATTTGTGGTTCAAGGTCCTCACTTTGCCACCACCACTTCCAGCAGGGGGAGACCTGCTCCGTTCAAATAGGTTTCTTTTTCTTTCTCTTGTCATGAAGGACCACAGCCTGGAGGTCAGAAACTGCAACTCCACCCACACTACTTCATTAAGTTGTTACCTGTCCTTTCCACCTGGGCAGGTTTTAATTCTGCTTAAATACCGTAAGGAATTAACCTTGTGCTGAGTCTTACTTGACGATTCTTAAAAAGTATACAAGTTAGTTTATAATTTTAAATACTTACAAATATTTAATAATTATTTTTTAATAGAGGTAAAAATTAAAGTTATTTCATAGTAATTTAAAGCAGTGGAAGTATTCAAGTGATTAGTTTCAAATCCCAGCTCCTATCATTATCATTTTATAAAAGAAGTGGCATTTCAACATCTTCCCCACATATACACAGGAAGAAAGATTGGACATAATCTCACAATTTAAAAATGGAATAATTTCAGCTTTATGAAAAATTCATTGCATTACATTTTTCCAGTTTTCTTGAGGACCAGTGAAAAACATCACCACAAGGACTGGCATCAGTTCTTGGATTGGCATTTGGGACCCACTGATTTTGTTTTTCTGGCTGTAAGTTTGGCCATCTGTAAAATGATTATCCTCTAAACATCATGAGTATTGTTGGTGTTTCCCACTTCACAGAGTCGTTTAAGAGGACCTGATGGGATCCTCTTGGGGGGGGTGGTGTCTACCCTCCAGAGTCCTAGAGTCACAGGGCAGTGAGAAAAGGGGTTAGGGGCTAGTCTGTGCCTGGGCAGGTCCCAGGCCAGCAGAGGCAGAGGTGACAACACGATGCCTGATCTTTTTCCCTTGACCAGGTGACTAGGCCCTGTCCGGCCAAGTTGGTACTTGGCTCTTATTTCTTTGGGGAACATCTAGAAGAACAGGCATACTAAAAGGATAATATTCAGGTTACACTCAGGATGTTAATATACAGGCAAGGGTGAGATTTCAGGAGTAATGGAAACCCCTCGCAAAATAGCTCTCCATCTTTTTGCTGATACCTGAAATCCCTTTAAGTATACTTGCTTGACATGGAAATACTTTGGAACCCAAGGCAAACTTTTCATGACTAACACAAAGTGCTTACTATTTGCCAGAAAACTAATGCTTTGCCTAGATTTATTCATTTGATCTTCTCATAGCTCTGTGAGATAGGTGTAGTAGCATTATTCTCTTTTTGCAAGGAGGAAACATACAGAATTGAGTCACTTGCCAAGGTCACCAATGTTAAGTGGTAGAGCCAGGATTTGAATTCCAGAGTCCTTGTTCTTAGCCACTCTGCCATACTGCCTCTGTGTTAAAGTGGAAATGGATAATGCCACACCCTTTCCTACTGTGCTAAGGAGCACTTGTGTGGGAAAGGAGGCCAGGATCAGAGACTGAGCAGTATAAAAACAAACCACAGAAAATGTTTCCATCTGGATATACCATGTATCTCCCCCCAACTACTCAGAAGCTGCCTTTTACCTCTTAGATACCCTATTTAGAAACTTTTTAGTAGATTTAAAAAGTGTTGTCTCTCCCCGTTCAATATGAAGTGTTTGATTCACTCTCACAACCTCTCTCTCAACCCAGAAAGCTGTCCAGTTGCCCCTTTTGTGGAACCATTTGGTTTTTGGCTTATAGGTCCTCCTTGACTTCATATCTTGCCTTATTGGTTTCCCTCCCTAATATAAACAGCTTTTGAGTCCTAGCTGGGTTCACCAGCATGGGATTGCCAAAAAGCAGGGAACACAGGCCACCACAGCAGAAAGCCAGATGGAATTGGGGCTTTCTAGTAGAACTTGACATTTCAGTATTGGAAAGATATCTACAAAGACCAAGATCAGGGGGAGTCTCCACACAGAAATTAATTGTTCACAATATTGAACACTTATCATCTCTTGTAACTTGATCTAGACTGGTTTGCTTCATAATTTCTTGAGAACCTGTCTCCTCCACTGGAGTCTGGGTTCCTTAAAGGCAGGAACTATATCTTATGTTTTTCTCCCACAAAATGACTTCTATGTCGTAGGCATCACCAGCTTGACATCAACAGCACCCAGATTTCCTGAAAATGTAACAGTGGGCTCTTGCATCACTGACAGGACTCCAGGGAAGGAAAAGACATCACCAACGAGGAGACTGGGTAGCTTCCATGACAATGGGTGCAAGGGGAGACTTTGGAGATCTTTTTATTTCTGTCAGTTCCCTGGCTCAGTCTGCTGTCTACCCCCTCTAGGTCCTTTGCACATGACTGTATCTGGTCAGTCGGGTATGTTGAAAAGGGGAAGTGAAGGTAGATGCTGACTGCCATGGTTTTGCTACATACACATAATTCTGGCAAAGAAACTCCAGAGTGTGTGTTGCTCCTCCTACCACTCCTAGTCATTGACAAATATTCTCTTCCTCATACTTTAAAAAACTAAGAGGGTCTCTCCTGGTCTGAGCATTTGCTCAAAAAGGCACTTGAAACCTCCCTAACATTTGGTTTGGCTCATGGCTGACTCTTGTCAAAGAACAATTGCAAGGATGACTTTATTTGAAGTTATATGCAATAGAGAAGAAACAGAAATGCAAGGGGAGTGGGGTGAAAGAATAGAAGCCTATGACAGAGAGAGAGAGAGGGCTCAACCCTGCTGAAGCAGAGGGCAGTAAGGACTGGAATGAGCTCATGGAAGAGGACTGGAGGGGGAGGGCAAGCAATGGGGTTTGTCCATTACGTGATATTAGCAACCGAGTTTAGTGTTGAACCAAGGTGGAACGTGTTCTGTCTGGATTCTCTAAGGGCCAAGGTGAAGGAAGTCAGGCGCCTAGAGACAAGGAGAAACCTGTCTAAAGTTTAGTCAAACTAAGGACATCTTGGTCAGTAACACAATGAGTGGGGTGGGGCATTTCTCAACCTACGTTTTCCAGGATCACAGGGTTCAGGTAAAATTAAACATTGCCATTCTATTTGGAATTCCACAGAGAATGTTATTGAACCTGGAAGTCAGTAGAGGTGAGGGGTATAGTGGTTTACTTTGTAGACAGAGACATGTCTGAGAAATTTGCACACTAGCTCCCTTCTTTCCAGCACCGGATAGATAAGCAGGGCTGGGACTTTTGACGGGTTTCATTCCACAGGGTTGGCCAGCTGAGCTTAAGTCAGCATCACACCAGGGGTGATAAATAGGTAGATAATGAGTTTGAATCCTTGCACAATTCTTCAAAACTGCCTAGCTGATTTTATCTCAGTTCCAAGCCTGCTTTCTCTCAAACCGATTGCCTGATCCGAGGGCCTGAGATCTCAAAGTTAAATCGCCAACATAAGACTGAAAGCAAGCAGTCAATTCCCGAAGAAGACTTCAGTATGATAGGCATGGAGTGAGGTGGGCACATATATATATATATTTTAATCTGGAGGGGGTGTGTTCTAGTTTGCTAATGCTGCCGGAATGGAAAACACCAGAAATGGATTGGCTTTTATAAAAGGGGTTTATTTGGTTACACAATTAGTCTTAAGGCCATAAAGTGTCCAAGGTAACACATCAACAATCAGGTACCTTCACTGGAGGATGGCCAATGGCATCTGGAAAACCTCCGTTAGCTGGGAAGGCATGTGGCTGGTGTCTGCTCCAGAGTTCTGGTTTCAAAATGGCTTTCTCCCAGGACGTTCCTCCCTAGGCTTCAGCTCCTCAAAAATGTCACTCTTAGTTGCTTTTGGGGCATTTGTCCTCTCTTAGATTCTCCAGAGCAAAAGTCTGCTTTCAAAGCCTGTCTCCAAAATATCTCTGTAAGCTGAAGCTCGTCTCTCAGCTCCTGTGCATTCTTCAAAGTGTCCCTCTTGGCTGTAGCAAGCTCACTTCTATCTGAGCTTATTTGGTGCTCTAGTAAACTAATCAAGGCCCACGCTGAATGGGTGGGGCCACATGTCCGTGGAAATTATCCAATCAGAGCTATCACCTACAGTTGGGTGGGTCGCATCTCCATGGAAACGCTCAAAGAATTACAATCTAATCAACACTAATATATCTGCCCACACAAGATTGCATCAAAGAACATGGCTTTTTCTGGGGGACAATATATATACAAACTGGTAGAGGACGTCATTCTGAAAATTTGAAAGAGATGGGTTCTCTTAACCCTCCAAATTTGAAGTGGCATTTAAATTTCAATTCCCTTTTTCTTGCTTAATGTCAGAGAAGCTCTGAGACATTCCTTATTCATTCTCCAATGCTTTATTGTGTTTTCAGGCTATTTCAAAGAAAGGGATGTCAATACCTATAGTGGATTGGAATCTTTGCAAGGTAGCTCATTTCCCTAAAATGTCTTGGAAATAATGTGCAAGCCAAGAAATTACTAAGAGTGGTTTCTGCAGGTATTAAAAAAAAAAGTGACTTATTCACTCAGAACTTGGGTTTCTTTGAGATGTTGTGTGTCCTTTTTAAAAATTAAAAGGCTGCTTTTATCTGGTAAAGTCTCATCCCAGTTGGAGTCATGGGGCACACTGATCTGGAGCCCTTATTAAGTTGGCAGCCGTCCACATGCAGAACTGCAATACTTTTGGTCTTCTGCTTTGTGGGCAGGGATAACAGGATAATGCACAGGATTTACCCATAGGGTAAATCCAAGAAAATTCACAGCAATGTCTTTTGCAAATAGTTTAATGAAACTTTCCCTCCAGCACTTTCCAACGGCACAGGGGATTTTCTTCAGTGTCATCACACTTTAGGAGTGACTTTGTCATTCAGGTGCAGATATTCTTGGCCTTTCTTTACCTGTTGTCTCCTCTTGTCACATTTAGCCAGGAAAGCAGATGACAGGCCCATCTCTATTACATGGGGAATTACCAAGAGGTTGCCTAGCAACTCACACAGCACAATCAACATGGTCTCTGTTATGGAATGCAGAGTGTTGGCTTGCCTTTCAAGAATGACTATTTGCATATTTCTTTGGGGCGACTAGAAAAATAGGTATGCTTTCTTGAATTTGAGTCTATTAAAATGGCCTTTTATGTTGCTTTCCCCCAATATTCATTTTCTAATAGCCCATTACTGTAAAAAAATGACAATTACCTGATCAAATCATTAATACAGCAATTGCTTCAATTAAATTCAGTTCACTAGCATCTTCTGTGTGACGGGAACTATGCTAGACCCTGTAAGGAATTATAAGGATGAATAAGTATGGTCCCTGGTCCCAGGGAACATTAAACTTTGTGTAGATGTTTATAGGTTTAATAGAGGTGTATGAAACCTTTGTTTTTGCATGTGAAACAGATAGCTATGATGTGTGTAAAATAAAGGTATTTTTATTTGGAAGAGTTCCTTTGTGCTTGATCAAAGGATTTTTCACTTTTATTTAGATTTCCTGCCTTTATAGCTTCCAGCTGCAATCAGTTCAAAAAGCTGCAATCAGTTTAAAATCACTTTTAAGACATAGCTCTTATTGGAATCTAAGCAATTAGCAGCTCTTAAACAGCTCTTGTTGGAATATGACACTGCCAATGCTGTCAGATAGGATGGTGCTGCCCTGTGTCTGTCTATACTGCAGTCTTTTTTGCATAATTGCTGCCATGGTGTTCACAGCCACACTGCCTCTATTTTACACTTCCAGTTTAAAAGAAGCCTCTTTTGTCTGTTTTGCAAGCAGGCATGTGTCGATGGCCTCTCCCCACTTTAGGAGAGACTTTGGAACGTTCTGAATCTTGCACCAGGGAATCCTTTGATCACTTGAGCTAACTTCTTCAAGTGAAGTTAATAGAGCCTGGGATTTGATGTGCCCCTTCCCTGTGAGTAGATTTGTCTGGAAATGGTTGGGCATCTTCTTCCTCAAGAAGGTGCATGGTGTGAAGGAACTGTTCACTGAAAGCATTGGTACACAGTCCTGTGCATATGGATTTAGGTGCCTCTCTTGAGTGGACTGCATCGACATCCACAAAGCAAAGGGGAAGCTTTTATGATAGTGGTATCACAGTGTCAGAAGTCTCCTCCACCATCTTTTGGTAGCATGCTTTGGTTTCTCTGCTGCAAGCTTTGGTTTCTCTGCTTGCCCTCCCAAAACCCATGCAGGACATGCTTTTTGCTTGTTTTCTCCACCATTCAGTTCCCTCAGTTACTCTGGCATTCTCTAGAAATCATTCCCATCTCTCATATTCACATACAGCAACTTGATCTTTACTTTAGACCCAATGTCAGAAAAAAGGAAGGGGACAAAGGGGAGAAGGGGCATG
Source organism: Choloepus didactylus (assembly GCF_015220235.1). Lineage (NCBI taxonomy): Eukaryota > Metazoa > Chordata > Mammalia > Pilosa > Megalonychidae > Choloepus > Choloepus didactylus. The sequence continues at coordinate 32,838,038 of NC_051310.1, forward strand.
TAACACACCAGTTGTTTTATAGATATTTTTCGTTATGCTTCTTCATTTCATTCCGATAACAACTTCTACATAGCTCTTCTTGGCCCCATTCCACAGATGAAGTTCAGAACTTGCTAACACACCTTGCTCTAATGAGTACTAACATATTTTCCTGTCTCAAGGCAGCTCTTCACTTATGAACAAATCAACCAACATTTAGCATGTACTACGTACCTCCTAATGACTAGGGACACCATAAAGAACAAGAGTGTCCCTACCCTGAGAAGTCCAGGGATCGTTTTGTAAGTGCTGAGATAGAGATGTGGGAACACAAACAGATCTGTTAATTCATATAAAGGTTGAGAGCTCAGGAAGAGATTTGAAACTAGATCTTGAGGGTTGACGGATAAGAGAGGTCTATATACCTTTTATAAATATGTACACAGCGAAGAATCTTTTCCCTTTTGATTTTGGGAAATCCTTTCTTACTCTCATCTAAATCCTTTATGCTGTAGTTTACCCATATTTCCTTGCTTTCCAGCTTCAGTCGAAATCATGAAAACCTTTGCCTAGTAACCCAATCACTCAGAAGTCTTTAGCAAGTCGTATCTGGGGCTTTACCCTAATGTAGGAAGAAACTATTTTCCTCCCACCCCCACACCCTGCAGCTGGAATTCTCCAGCTGCTCCCTTAGGAATAGTTTCTGAGAGGCTCCCTGCTACTCACTCCAGCCCTCCCTAGCAGGGCAATTATCTGGGGTGTCCTGCCCCAGATAATTGCACTTAAAGAAGTCCGCACTGTAAACATCCTTCATGGCATTGTTATTCAAGGCAGACTTTTGGAAGTTGAATTGAGTGACATTTAGAAAAAAGGACTAAACTGTGCTGTCTCATGACACCCCATTACCACCACCACCACCAGCGGGCCCCAGAGTGGCTGCTCCAGCTGCCCTACCCCAAGTGCAGACATATTCACCATCCAGATTCCTAGACTCAGAGGGGCCCAGGAGAACTGAAGGTCAGGAGGCTTGGGCTCAGCACTCAGAAGGGCTCAGGGAAACATAAAGCTATTGCTAAGACTTTTCAGTGAATTAGGTGGTGACAAGGCTTTGGTGAGATAGCCTGCAAGTTTAACCATCATTATGGCATTGTTTCCCATAGGGAAGTGGGCTGTGTATGCCAAATATGTGATTTATCAAATAATTTTTGGAACAAAATCCATTCTTATATTTGGGACTGGTGCTCATCGTAGGTCTTATAACTTTTTCCTGTAGGTTATAAATCTTTTATTATTTATGTGGCCACTTTATTATTTAAGCCTGCTCTACCTTCTTCATATTCCTCTTAAAATTTTGGAGCCCAGAGCTTGCCCACCATCTGATGAAGATAGTTGCCCAGCACTGAGGGAGGATGGTCTCCTGTGGTGGTTTGGAGCTATGTACCCCAGAAAAACATGTTCTTAAATTTAATCTGTTCCTGTGGGTGTGAACCCATTGTAAAGTAGGCCCATTTGATGAGGCCACTTCATTTGAGGTGGTGGCCCGCCTCAATCAGGATGGGTCTTAATCCTATTACTAGAGTCCTTTATAAGCAAAATGGAATTGAGACACAGAGAGAAAACCACAGGAAGCAAGAAGATGAACATCAACAGAAACCAGAAGAGAAGGGAGAGGCTAGGAGAGGCTGCTGGGTGCATTGCTATGTGACAGAAGACCCAAGGACAAAGGATCACTGGCAGCCAGCCCCAGAATGCCTGTCTTCAGGAAGAAAGCATCACCTTGATAAGGCCTTGATTTGGACTTCTCTTGGCCTCAAAACTGTGAAACAATAAATTCCCATTGTTTAAGTCAACCCATTGCATGGTATTTGATTCAGCAACCAGGAAAACTAAAACAGTCTCCCTTTCAGCATATGTACTAGATGGTATTTTTTCAAGATGGCTGCACCAACACATATCCTACCCTATACACTCTTCTTGCAATAATGTGACACTGACATTCTTCTATGAAAAGATGAGGTATACTTTCCCTCCTTTTGAACCTAGGTGCATATAGTTGCCCGGCATTGAGGGAGGATGGTCTCCTGTGGTGGTTTGGAGCTATGTACCCCAGAAAAACATGTTCTTAAATTTAATCTGTTCTGGAGGGTGTAAACCCATTGTAAGTAGGCCCATTTGATGAGGCCACTTCAATAGCATGTGGGGAAAGCGACACTGTAATTTCCTTTCCAAGGCTAGATCTCTCAGCCTGTGCCGTTAGAACCTGGCCACCATGCTTTGAGGAAACACAGGCGACACGAAGAGGCCATGGGTGGGTGTTATGACTGACAGCTCCAGCTAGGCACAACCAGCATCAACTGCCGGACATATGAGTGAATGCGCTGTCAGCTGTTTCCAGGCCCCAGCCTTTGGCTCCAGATATTGTGGTGCAGAGACAAGCAAGCCATCCCCACAATGTCCCATCTGAATTCCTGACCCACAGAAATGATGAGATATAATAAATGATTATTGTTGCTTTAACCAACTAAGTCTTTGAGTAATTTATTATACAGTAATGGAGAAACTAAAACAGCATCTATGAATGATGGTCTCAGTTTGAATCTAATTACTACTCTGCTACTGGATCATCTGCTTCATCAGGATTTATACTAAAAAATGCTACACTTTTCTTCAATGGTAACTGTTCAGGAAATGTAAACACTTGCTTATAAATTCTCCAATGAAAAACGTACTCTAGCTACCCACAGCCTATGTCATCATCATTCAGAAAAGTGAATGCACTCAAAAGTATTTATACCCTTTAATATTTCAAGAGTCCATGAAACTCAGAAGGGGCCATGTGCAGCCCCCTTCTGAGTAAAACCCAAATGTCCTAGGCTTCACCAGCCTGTGGGTGCCAGTGAGCTCATATTGATATCCAGGCCTAAATTTCATTAGCTCTGAGTCCCTACTGAAGGTCTATAGAACCTTCCACTCGTCCCTTCCCCCTGCCAACTCTTCCTCAGTTATTTCTGGGAGTCCCCTGAGGTTTCTCGCATAGGTTCATGGGCAGATCCTCTATGTTCTTCCACTTGAACTTTCCTATTGATGGTTTGCTCTCCACAAGTCCCTTATCTTTCTCTGCACCCAAACAAAACAACCCACAAGAAACAAAACAAAACAAAACACAAAACCCTCCTACTTCAATAAAGCATAAAAGTTTGTCAATTTTTACAAATAGTTACTAACGCTTGGAGGCATGGTGGTGGTGTGTAAAACTCCATCCCATCGTTCATAAAATTCAGGTGTATTGGGTTTTCTTCTATGATTTGAAAATGAGGTCAAGCCTACCAAGCCCTCTCGTTTCTATAAGGGATATAAAGCATGAAAGATAAGAATTTCATCTTAGGAGACATCAGCAATGGTGGCGGTGCAAACATTTTAACAGCGCTGTTAAATTGAGTCCTGCTCTACAAGAATTTTTCTCTGTAGGCTCCAAGAAACTTCCATCCCCCAAAACAACACAAAACAAACTATTTAGATCCAGATAATGCAAAAGACAAAATTAGAGAGAAATAAGATTGTCCTCAAAGTGGACTTCATGGTATGGGGGATAGAGCTCAGGCTGTGGGATGTGACATTAAAGACCGCAGTCACATCCAAGCTCTGCCATTTACATGCCAGGGCCCCTTGACAAAGTCCTTTTACCTCTCTGGTCTGCTATTTCTCATTTCTAAGATGGAGTGTAGATAACGTCTGCTCTCCTTTCCAGGACTATAAGAATGAGATGAGATAATGTACGTAAAAGTGCTTTGCAAACCATAGTTTTATTCTCTAAAGGCAAAATGGAAAAAAAAAAATCACAGCAGCTCAAACACATGAATGTGGCTTTCTCTAGGCTGATGGAGTCTTTCCCAGAGGTGGCTCTATGCCCACACGTCATGCCACCTTGCCTCTCTGTCACAAATGTAAGGCTTGGAACTGACAAAACCCATCCTGATACACTACCTTGTCTCAAGGCACAGGACAAAAAATCCAGTCTGGTGAGACCAGTGCTAGAAGCAGAGAGAATGGGAACAGCTGTGACTAGATGAATGCATGTGTGTTCACTGACATCGAGCCTTAGATCCCTTTTTACATTCAGAGTCAACTCTCCTGAATCACTTTTCATCTTGGAATCACTGATATCTGCATTTTTTCCCAACAACATCTTCCTCATGCCAAGAAGAGCTCTGGTGACGCAGCATATCTTAAAAGAGCATTTCACTCTTATCTCTGGGATGTTTTCCAAGCCACTGACATTATTTCTTCAAGTTTTGATGCTGGCACTTTCTGGTCTCACCAGAAAGATCCTGCATTTACAGGCAGTGACAACCACCAGTACCACTTAGATCCAGGCACAAAAATTTATTAAGGTAAAAGTGGAATACCATATTGTGCATAATGCTTGGAAATTCCAGCCTGTGTTACTGCATGCTTATGACTTTGACGCTTAAAAATGTTGTGGAATGACTGACCTCCACAGAAGAGCAAACCCCAGCAGCTAAGGCTGCTAGAAGTCTGGGCATTACCCACCTGCTTCCTAAAGGGCTGGCCAGATTCGTGAACCTACGCTGGGGAATACTGATGGAGTAACAGTAGAAGGATTGGCTTTTTAAATTTTATTTTAAGGATTAGTCTTAAATTGATCTTGATATAAAGGTTCTGCTGACACGGGATCTTGAGTTATTGTCTGCAATTTTCCACTCAGAACCTGTCCCGTTTTCTTTTCGTATACAATATTTGCCCGTTTGGGGGTCTGTTGCTTCTCTGCCGGCCCCTGGCTCGGGGCGGGGGTGTCCCCTCGCTCCCCATATCCCCCAGAATAACAGTGCTCTTGTAAGCCTCTCTCGCTCCTCCCTTCCCAGGGTCTCCGCATCTTCCTCTCTTCCTCCCTGACACCGGCACTCCTTGATGCACGACAGATGCCTCCCCCCACAGGCCCAACCCCCATCCCCGCCGTCGGTCCCGCTCCACAAGGCGCCCCACGGCTGGATCCGCGGACCCCACCCTCCTAGCTAAGGCGGGCCCCCTGCACTACGTGGGAGACTCAGGGCACCTTTAAGAAAAGGGCGTGGCTAGCGAGGACTTCCCAACTGCGCCTGCGCAGTCGGAGTCTGCACTGTGCGTCTGGAAGACTGAAGGGAACAACCGCAGGCGGACGGCCCGGCTCTCAGCTGTTTGGAAATCGAGGCTCTGCAGTGATATAGGGCGGTGACCTGAAAAATGATGGGACCTGTTCAAGGTCCGGAAGACAAGTCAGGAATGCATTTTACACAACGAATCTTTCAATGATGATAGAAACTGGCTTTCATATTCTAAGTCCTAAACGGAAGTGTTCTCCAACTACTGTAACTTGTTTCAAAATCCGTCTTCCACATTAGCTATGGCCAATGAGGGTATCTGGGACCAGAAACACATAGATCTCTATTAAAAAGAACAGAAACATCACTTCCACACAATATGCAATTACTAGAACAGAGAAAGAGGATGAATAAATGTCAAACAATCCATAGAAAGCAAGGAAGGCAAGTAAAGGCTGAAAAAGAATATTGGTGTGGTGTTCTTAAAAGAAAAATACTATGTGTGCAGTGTTTGGCCAAGCCTAATGATGGGGTACAATCTTTTTCTCATGGTGGGAGATATGAAATTATGAAAGGATGGTTTCTGTGTGTGAACAGGAAGAGATGGTACTTGGCCACTACATGGAATCTTCAAGTGCATTGATTGGACACTAAACATAAGCAGCTCTTCTCTACCCATTCTAAATCTTCACTGATAAATCACTGTGCCTCACATGGACCTACGACTTTTATAATGAATTCTTTATATAGAGAGGAGCACCACAAAAAATATTCTCCTGGGGCTCAGCACACCTTAAAAGTGACTACTGAAGACCACTGCCTGGATAGTGGTACCATGGATTTCAGAGATATTAGAATATAAAAACATTTGGATCCTAGAATAGGTGAAATGCAATAATTTAGTGGCTTAGAAAAGACAGAAATTTCTTTCTCACCTGAGGTGCTCATTCCAGGTTTGCAGGAGACTTTGTTCCATGAGGTCACTGATCAGGCATCCAGGTTCCTTGCATCTTCCTCTGTCATCTTCTAGGGCATCTTCTTGCTTGCGCAGTCAAAGCTGGGTCACAGGCAAGTTCATGTTCTGGCTCAAGGAAAGAGGAAAGAGTGTAGATTAGGCAAGCCCACTAGCTTAAGGCCTCTCCTGGTCATCCCTTCTGCTCATATTCCAACTATGCAAACTTAGTCACATGGTGACACCTAATTGCAAGGGAGGCTGGGAAATGCTCTCCCTGGCTAGGTAACTATGGGCCCCAGCTACGAATCTGTTACTATGGAAGGAGGGGAGGAAAGATTTTGGTGAAATTCTGGCAGTCTCCATTTTACAGACTCTTTTGAATGAGCCATCTCAGTTGCTAGTTTGTCCTAGAATCACCTAAGAAAGCCCTTGTCTGTCACCTTGGAGGTTGGTGTGGACAATCAAGGCACAGGCTTTATGCTACCACTCAGCAAAATCTTCTGTACACTGTTACCCCTTACCTTGATTTATTTAAGAAGGAGCCTTTCAGCATAAAGGACAGCAATAGCTATCTATTGCTTTGTCATCCAGAATATTTTCACCTATTTTCTGGTAGTTGTACCCTGATTTTCCTCTTGGGAACCCTTACTTTCCCATCCTCTATGTCCTGCAGGTAAAGTTGACTCAATTCCCAGATCCCAGGATGGTCCTGTGACTATGGTCTGGCTAATCAGACTGTCACATTCCCAGGCCACGGTGCTCTGCTCAGTGATGGACATGTGACCAAATCAGAGCCAATGAAGAGCAGTGAGACTTTTGCTGCGACCACAGAAAGAAAAGTACTTTACGTGCTTTTCTCCTCAAGTCTCACGCCTGGGAAGATTGAGGGCTGGAGCACCAGCAGCCATTTTGATCTACAAGAAGATAATATGAAGAACAGAGTTGAGAGATAGAGATAAAGCCAAGTCTCGGTGATATTGTTTGAGTCCCTGGATCAAACTAGGCCTGAACCAGCACTAACCCTAAATCCCTGATTTTCTCAGTTATATGAGATAACACCCACCCCCTGTAAGTCATTTAGAATTGAATTTTCTGTCACTTAGTGCAACCAAGAGAGCATTGACAGGTGGTAAGGACCACATATACTTGGCCTTTGTTGCATGGAATGAAAATTCCCTTGGGATTTGGGTGACCCAGCTCCACTCCAGATCTCCTTAATTGTCCTGGTCACCTAATGGGGATAGCTCCTTGACAGTGGTTCTCAACTGCATGTGATTTTGTCCCCTTAGAAACATTTGGCAGTGTGTGGAGACATTTTTGGTCATCACAACTGGAGGGTGGATGGGGAATGCTACTGGTATCTAGTGGGTAGAGGCCAAGAATGCTGCTAAGCATCCTGCAATGCACAGGATGGCCCCCACAACCAGATTTATCCAGCCCATTAGTGACTAAAATGTCATTAGTGCCAAGGTTAGGAAGTCCTGCTGACCCCATCTGATGCTCAGAGCCTCTGGAGTTGTTCCCCAGTGCAGACATGTTCCAAAAAACTGAAATTCCCCAGAAGGGTTGTGTTCTCAGCAGGGCTTGTCAGCTCCTGGCCAAGTGACAGCAACTTGTTCACAATTAAGCGCTTTATGACACAGATTCCAGAGGGCTGCCCTTGCAGTGTGGGGATTGTGACCGCTTCATGGCCCCAGGAGCTGGGAGAGCAAGAAAGGAGTGGCCTAGTGACAGAGATTTTATTTAATGCCAACCATCCGAAACCCTAAGGTTGAGGTTTAAAGAGTATTAGGAGCCTTCTCTCCCAAAGACTGAAACATCAGGCTTGTTAGGGTTCTGAAATGCTGCTGTCATCCGGGCACTGAATGCTTTATGCTGACACAGGCTCTGCTCCCCGAAGCCTCCTGATTTTGCACAATGCCCTGGGATCCTCTCTGTGCTTTCCAGGCTCACATCCCGGCTGCATTCCAGGCTGCCTCAGCTCAGCTGTCCTGGCTAGGAGCTCACGCCTGCCTGGGGAATCTTATCAGGCTGAGGCTCTGGGGACCCTCCTGAAAGCCCCAGCTCCTGCCTGGTCCCAGGGCCCCCTCTTGAAAGGCAGCAGTTCTTTACAAAGCCCAGCTCCTAAAAATGGACAGAGCTTGTCCCCTGGTGCAGAGATGATGAGGGAGAGGAAATTCAGAGACAGCCCCAAATTTTTTCAGTAACAAAGAAGACTCTAAAAGGACTGATCAGATCCAAGCTCCATCATCCCCTGGAGAATTTATTTATTTATATTTATTTGTTTATGTATTCATTTATTTATTTATTTATTTAGCAGGACAACCACCCCACCCCCATCCCCATACACACACCCACACACACCCACACACACCATGCCATCTCTTACCTTTACCTAGATCCCTCCCATACTTAATTGACTTGCCACAAAGCTTTCCACAAAAACAGCTTTTGTTCCTAGCTGGGCTGTATCCTCACAGGAACACCCCCCCCCCCCCCCTCGCGCAGGCAGCAGGCTGACCTCATGCTGCCCACTCCTTCCAGGGGTGAATTCAGGCCAAGACAGGGTGAAGAGTTCAGAGGGTGCGGGTGTTTTGCATGGGGACAAGGAGTCCTGGTTTTTTAATTGTTGTTCTTGCTGTCATTTCCAGACAGACAGCGGGGGAAAAAAAATAGTAAACATTCTTCAATTCTGCGCAAAAGCTGACATGGAATTTTCTCAAGGAAACTGCCTGTCGGTCAAGGCCCTGCCCTAGGCGGGGGGTGGGGGTTGGCAGGTAAGGGAATATAAGGCCCAAATTGCCCTGGCTAAAACTTGAATCCAGGGAGACCAAACTGTTGAATATGGGGTGTCATCAAAGTACCCCCACTGTCCTCTTGAACCATTCAGCCAGGGAAGCCTCTCCCCTTCTCCCAGTTGAAAACGCAGCTGACCCTGTATGTCTTCTGGTCAAGCTTAGGTTTAGATGGGCCAATGGTCATTTTATGTTACAAATCCACTATCGATTTAGAGACTTTTTAAAGCACCCAATCAAAGATATTAAATAACACTTTCATCTTCCTTCAAAAATAAGTCTTTTCCTTCCTACCTTAGTTAAGCTCTGTAGTTGGGGAGTTGCTGGTCTTCAGAGGCTGGGATGTGGTCGGCTTTTGTCTGTTTTCTTTCCTGTCCTCCCCCTCCTTGCAATTCGATGCTTTCAGGGTCTAAGAGGGGGGAGATGTGAGGAAGAGGAGTGGGGAATAGGGCAATTCTTATTCAACCGATAGTGGCCAGCTCTCTGGGCCTGACAGATGGTGAAAGCTCTTTCCTGGGGGATGTCCTGGGTTCTTCAGAGGTTCCCATCTCTGAGGTTCTCTCTTGAAGTTCTCTGACCTGCCCCTCTCAGTTCCAGGTAGTCACTCCAGACTCCATCTTCGGCCCCTAAGAATCTAGCATCCTCCACCGGCTTCTTCCTTCTGAGGGCACTTTGCTCCTTTAGGAGGTCCTACAGACCTAAAATGACCCACTCTGGACCCACCCCCCCCCCCAGCCCACACGTGATCCAAGGGAAACACCCGCACAGCCCCTGCACCAGTCCGATGGCAGCCACTCCTCTTGGCAGAGGCCTTTTGGGCCTGCAGCTCGGAAGGACTCCATGCAAGCCCCCATCACTGGGCTTGATGAAGGTGGTAGCATCCCCAATGCCCTTGGGGGTAGAGCTGATAGTTTAGCGACTGTAACTCTCTCTGAAGGTTTCCCTTTCCAAACCTTCCCCATTCTCCACACTCTGACACTTTTTGTATTCTTTTTTTTAATCTTTTTTTAACTTATTTTTTATTGTGAACTTTAACATATATACATAACAGTGATAACTTTCAAAGTATGATTTCACAAGTTGTTAGAGAGCAGCTGAGGGACCCTGTGGGCTATGCAACGCACTCTCCAGTTTCCTTTGTAACTATTGCATATAGGATCTGCCTCATCCTCAGTTTGGTATCTGATATTGCGGCAGCCAGCCTCTAACTTCTCCTCCTGGTATTCCCACCCTTGGGTATTTTCCTTCTACCCTGAACAGGGCTGACCTGTGGAACTAATTAGCTGTTGCAGAACTTATGGTATGTGACTTCCAAGATGAGGTCATCAAAGACATTGTGGCTTCTTCCCTGCTCTCTCTCCTGGATCACCAGTGCTGGGGGAACCAGCTGCCATGTCAGGAGGAACCAAGCTCAAGGGTGCACAAGAGAAGTAGAAGGTAGAGCTAGAATGAAGATCCAGATACCCCACTTCTGTTCACGGATTTGTGGTGCCTGAACCACACAGAGACTAGTTTCTGGCACCAGGGTCTCTGCAGATGCCTGGGGGATGGACTTGAATCCTGCTGTGACATCACCTTTTTGGATCATAATGTCTCTGTGAATAGATAGGGGCCCAAAGCCCTGGGATCTTGTTTCAGTGCTGCCATCTTGGCTAAATTACTCCCTTTGGAGGTCCTTTGAGCCATGAGACATCAGCAGCTCCGTCTGAAATAGCACAAGCCTAAGGGTGAGAAGGCCGGCCCCCACTCCATCTGAATCCGACTCCTTGGTAATGGTATTTGAGGTTGGAGCAGGATTTAACAGCTAGTGAAATCTACCAGGCTGGCCTCTTTCAAGGTCAAATTGCACACCTTGCAGACAAGAAAAGCCACCAGTTCTTGACATTTGCTTGGCAGCAATGACTTCTCTAATCTTCACAGGACCCTCTCAAGGCAAGGAAGTTCAGGAAAGTGAGATTCAGGAGTGAGCCCAAGGTCCGAAAGCTAGTGAGGGATGGGGATGGGACTCCAACCTGTCTAACCCTAAAGCCTCTCTGTCCCCCTGCACCTTACTGCCAGAAAGGGTGGCTCAGGGGCAGTCATTCTGGGGACTAAAGCGAAGAAACTGGGATTTTCTCCAGCCTGGAGGCATTACTACAGGCATGGAGGGGTGAGGTGGGCAGATACTGCAGGAATGGAGGTTGCAAAGAGTTGTGGTTAAAGAGAGTGGGGTCTGAAGCCATATTGCCCAGGTTTGAAACTAGCTTTCCCTTCACTTTCATTTCCTGGCTTATAAACAAATACCATACAATGGGTTGGTTTAGCAACAGGAATTTATTGGCTCAAGTTTTCAGAGGCTAGAAGACTCGCTGCGCTTCGCCCTGGGGTCAAAACTTCTGGCTGGCCAACAATCTCTGGGGTGCCTTGCCTTTTCAGTCACGTAGTGGCATCTTCTTCTCTTCTGATTGTGCTGACTTCCAAATTGTTGCTGTTCCCTGTGGCTTCCTCTCCATCTGATTTGTATTCTATTAACAAGGACTCCAGTGATCCAAATTAAAGCCCGACTTGATATAGTGGGGCCACGCCTTAAGTGAAGTAACATCTTTAAAAGATCTTACTTACACAGGTCCATGCCACTAGAATGCAGACCAAGGCCAAGAACATTTCCAAACTTGGGTACGCAGTTCAGTCCCTACACCTCAAGTCTCAGATTCCTTGTCTGAAAATTGGTGATAAGAGTATCTACCTCCTGGGAGTCTTGGGAGGATCGAACAAGATAATGCCTATGAAATTCCTGGCGGGAGTAAACAGTACGTTAAATTTTTCTGCTATTAATATTACTGTTATGAACGTAATCTCCCTCCTTGGCCGCTACACTGTTCTGTCAGACCAGTATTTGAAGAGGGACAAATTTAAATGAAACAGGCATAGAGGTGGAAGCTGATAGCAGGGAAGTCTGTGGCTGGAAGGTTGTTTCCTGGGTTTTTATTGGGTGGTTTCTTTCTCAGCTCTCAGACAGCTCCCTGTGCAAGGTGATGAGTGTGATTAATTGCAATCAGCTCCTCTTGGGCATCATGAGGAACGCTGGCTGTCATCCTGTGGCTTCTGTCCAAGACAGTGCCGTTTCCTGTTGTGTCCTCGGGGTGTCGCTGTCCATCACACTTCACCTACCTGCAGCCAATCCAGGACATGCAGGGCCGCGAACCTTAGTACCAGAGACTCATTCAGGGAAGAGACATGGCCAGGGTGGTAAGCATTCTTCAGAAACACCCTGTGAAACCCTTCTTTGCACAACAACACTGTGTAAGTGGAAGGGGGAGGGATGCATATGTGTGTGTCTGTGTGTGTCTGTGTGTGGTAAAGCTGAGACTCGGAGGTCCAGGATCACCCAGATGGTTAGGCACAGAGCTGAGGTAGGATCGGGGTCTCTTGCCTCCTGCACCGTGCCCACATGTGTAAGAAGCTGGGAGAGGACAGGGGCCGTCGTGTTGGAGGATTTGCAGATGGGGGGGGAGAGTGACCTTGAATCCTGGGTTCTGCTGGGTTGCAGGCCACCACTCCAGCGGCATTTTGGATGACTGCTATTCTAATGGCAGGTACAATGGAATCCGCAGCCTTCATCTTTTGAGTAGCAAGTTCTCGGGAAAGCTCCCTGACTGGGAGCTGAGACTAGGCCCAGCTCCCGCTCCTGAGCAGAGCCATCTCATCTCCACAGCTCCTGGGAACCTGCCTTCCAGGGAGCCTGGGCAGTGTGTCACTCCAGGGAAGAGAAGATGCTGCTGGCTAATGCTCATTTCCCCATCTAGAGAACGTTTTTTAAAAATTGTTTTATTGTGGTAACATAATAGACAACATAAAATGTGCCATTTTAGCCACCTTTAACTGTACAGATTAGTGGCATTAATTACATCCACAAAGTTGTGCTACCATTGCCACCACCTATTTCCAAACTTTTGCATCATCCTAAAGAGAGACTCTGACCCCATTAAGCAATAACTCTCCATCTCCCCTCTCCCTGCCCCTGGGAAGCTCTAATCCATGTTCTGTATCCAGAGATATTTTTAGGAGCTATTTTGCGAGACACTGTGTTAAGCATCAGAGACATACGGAGCTGAGGCCCATTTGTCATGGCGTGAATGAGCGTCTTCTGGGCCTCGATCGCTTCCCCTGTGAAATGGGGGTGGGGCGTGCTTGAGGGGTGACCTCTGCCTGTGAAGGGGCGGCTGCGTGTACCTGTTCCTGCTCCTTGCCAGGTTCCTCCTGGGCTCTGGAAGGGGTGGGTGTAGCCCAGCCTGAGGCGGGGCCTGTTCTTTTATGGATGAGGAGCACCTTCTGCGATTTCTTTCCGCTCACTCTTTGTTCTGCCGGTAGAGAGAGGATCCCGCTCAGTGCCCTTTGCCCTGGGGCCCTGGTCCCCATGCCCTTGGGGAAGTCGGCCGCTGGCATTGGGGCATTTCCTCCAAAGGGCGGAGGGCGTCGGGAGGGAGCCGAGGGGGCCTCTGGGCACCGCGCGTGTGTGCAGAGCAGGGTGAGGGTGGGTGGGGGTGAGGGGTGCACAGCCTCCACACCCCATTCCTGGACCAGGTGGGACCACTGCTCCCCCCACCCTGCACCTCACCTGTCAAATGCCAGGAGGGTTGAGAAGGGAAGGGCCAGGACTACGGAACTGTGATTTCTTTGGAGAGCTGTTAGGGGACAGAGATGAGGACATGGAGGAGTACAATCGGTCTGGGATGGGTTAATTTTTATTGTTTTTTAAAATAACATGAATAATAAATGTTTATTGAAAAAAAAGGAAAACACAGTTAAGCCAAGAGAAGAAAACAAAAAATCATATTTGGCAAATATCCTGTTTCTAGGCTTAGATACATAGAGAATACTTTTCTTTCAATAATAATTTTTTTTTCAACTATACACAGCTTTATAGTTTTCTGGTTTTGTTTTTTTAAAAAGTGAACAATGAACTAGAGGCACCTTTTCAGGTCAACCAATAAATACGCTTCACCTTCAATGTTGTTGGCTCTGTGGAGTTCTTGTCTGGAGGTTGGTAATTTACTCCACCCTCCTGCCTCCTTCTCTTCAGCAGCAAAAATGACCTGCAGGATGTGGCCACCTGAGCCCCGGGCTGGACACTGAACCTGGGTCCTTGCAACCAGCTGGGGAAGGTTGGAGATCAGCAAGGCACAGTGTACTTCCTGGAGAAGGACATGCCTTCCCAACACCCTGGATGACCTTGGCCACTTGGACCTTGGAGGGCGGCGGCAGGTCCCTGGCGGGACAGACATAACACTGGGAAGGGAGGGATGAACAGAGGAAGGGATGAACAGCCACATGGAAGGGAGGGTGCGGGGGCTCAGTGGCTCACATCCTGCCCGTCCTCCTTGAGTGGTGAGGAGCAGCAGCTGGGAGGCCAGGGCAGTGGGGGTTGCAGGAGAGAACTGGCTCCATGCAGCACGG